>NC_073746.1:302075454-302675454 GCF_029784135.1 Toxorhynchites rutilus septentrionalis | reverse complement strand
TTCTACTTGTTACGATCGAAACAAGTTGCTCAAGATCATTGCTTACTATATTACGATCGAATTTTGATAGAGGCGTGTGTTTATTTATATGAAAAGAGGAAACTATACATCGATTTGTTCGGAAATCAACCTCTCCCTTCTTCAGTGTATAAGGAATATGTATGTCAAGTTTGGTGAATATCGGTTATGGCGTTCCAAAGATATGGTGGAATTCTCAAACTATTTTGAACAATAAACCCCTTCTCCAGAATGAAGTGACACCATCGATCCCTATACCGAAATCTCATTAAAAAATGTATCTTTATCTCATCCATACAAAATGCTTTTTTTCCAAAAACTTTATGGTTAGTTAAGTTAGTAAACCTGACATCATTTTTTTATCAATAAATAGACATAAAATTCAATAAATATCAAGTTTAATTAATAATTTTTAATAGAAATTACAACAATAATACTTATCACTAAAATATTAGTGATTCTTATAACACAACTTATACAGTATGTCGAAAGTTTCATATAGAAACTTCTGTTAATTAACAGGCGTCGATTATTAGACCTCGTCTACCCCCAAAATCAGGTTTTATTTATGTGAGGTTTTTCAACCCCAAGGGATCGATACGACCACTTTGAGAACCCCTGATATAGGGGAACTGAGGTAAGCCAGGCACCACTAGAGTTTTATTATAAAACTACGATTAAATATGTTTTTAAACACTGTACATGTTAGTATTTATTATTCTGAACGTTTTGAATCACATCGTACCCACCGTGATCCGTCAAATGTCAAAATAAGCATCAAAACAAACGCAAGTGCCGATGATGCGCAACCGGATGTAATTTTCTGGTAGTGGAGTTGAGGCTTTTATTACTGGACGAGGTTTCAAATTCTTTTTCGGTGCTCTACATTTTGACCCCTTAAATGTTAGCTGGGATTTAGTTGAGGTAAGTTGAAGCAATAAATTAACTCTTTGTGGTCGTTTATCTGCTCTCAGCCACCACAGCAAGAAACCATGCTTATCTTATATTTTACTCAACCAAGTATCAGTTTATGCTTTTCCTAAGCTTGTTTGATGTCTAGTGAACCTGTTCACGAATCAATACGGTGCTCTTATGAGTAATAGATAACGGTTCTCAGTATCAAACAAAGTAGTCACCCACACAAAACAACACACAGTGCGTTGAATACATAGGAATGTGGGACAAAAATCATAACAGCAAAACTTAGCCATTATAACACTTTGGTGTGATGGAAAAGATTGTTCATTAACATCAGAACTATTGTTTACCCGCATAAGTGCCTCAAGCGACAAAATCTTTTCTCATCTGAAGTGAAAATTCTGATCATTTCGGATACACAGAAATCATTATTTGAATAACTACTAATTCAAATGATATTGAACTAGTTATTACACACACACATATATATATATAAATATATATATATATATATATATATATATATATATATATATATATATATATATATATATATATATATATATATATATATATATAGTTCACAAAAAAAAAGAAAAAATTTCATAATTTTGCATGTATAAATGCATTTGCAAGGTAAAATAATTCCGACGAGTACGAAACCCATGCCCAAATTTTATACGACCGCAAAAGGTTAATAGAAATAGTCTTTTTAAAAAAATGTTGGGGTAAGACCGTCACCCTTTGAATGGGGTAAGTCCGACATGGTTTGCGGTTAGTTGAAGGTTATTGAGACATGTTATTCATCTATTCCAGATGCCTCACACATGCCAAAGGAAATCGAATGTCGTTGACGTCGTTGCAGCACGTCAAATGCAAGAAATGAATATTCATCATTGAACGAAAAATAATAGCCATTCGATGGTCTTAACAAGAGTAATAAACTAATTATAAGCAAAAAAATTAGTTTTGTTGTCATAATAATCATAAAAAACTGAATAAGTTTACCTACAGTCATGAACTCAATCCTTGTTGTGATTTTAGGTCGAACCATAGTGTGTTTAAAGGCGTCGTATTACGGATATCGACTGATCACCTGGGGGTATCCAAAACGTTCCCGGGAGTGTTCAATGTGATGCGAAACTTTTCAGTATTTTTATTGACAAATTGAGATGACGGTCTTACCCCAAAACGTTGGTGAACTTCGTTTTACGCCAGTTTTGAAAATTGACTATTACTTGCAAAATTATCGTTTAAAATTCCTTACATTCAATAATCTAGACAATGATTCGGTGAAGGAAACATAACAATACATGTCCTCAGATCTCACAAAACAATACTTTCCATTATGGGGCCGGGCTTACCCCCTTACCCCCTACTCATATAGTGATTCTAACACAAAAAACAGTTTTCTTTAGTGCTTCAATTTTGCTCGAATTTGCAGGGATTGGTAACAAGTAAAAAAATTAGACCCGTAGTTCTATTAACCTATTAGGGCGCCCAGCCTTAAAATAGGGTGACAAGAAAAAAGCGACATTAGACTTTTTTTATTTTCAAACATTTTAGCAGCAATTAAAAATTTGAAGGATTTCCAACTATGTGATAGAGGTAATACAATTTGATATTTCGAAGGACAAACAGGTTGAAGGAATGAAATAGAACTCCAAGGTTTTCATTTCTATTGTGAAATTATCTTTATTTATTTCAAATTAATGTTATGTAACAAGTCGTACAGCAGTTGTTATAGTTTCTGTCGATGATGCATTGATTTACTCTATCGCTCAGCCAAAACCGAAGATTTTGATGAGTTGTGATCCTTTTCGATGAATTACTCGATAACAAAGTTATTCGGCTAGTATTTCTATAAAATTGTACTTTCATTCAAACTAAAAAAGTCAAGCCCTTTTAAAAACTTAGTTGTGAAATGTACAGAAATTGTCATAGATGACAAGTTTCAACCATATCAAAAAGGGAAAAAAACTTAAAAAGGGTAAAACTACTTTTATTGTCATGCATAATTGTTGAAAATATTTTTTTTATTTTATGTATTTCCTATAGAGGCCAGAAATTTTCAAAACGTTCCAAATCAAAACATGAAAAAAAACCAGGACCCGAGAGCTTCTGGGAGTAAAAAGATGCCGACTAACAATGTTGAAATTATGATTGTGATGTAGGACTACGTCATTCATTGATCAAATGTTCTACTGGAAAAAAAACTTTCATTCATAGAGGTATTATGTAATAAAATTTTAATATTTTCTCATGCAATTCTCAATAAGCACATGAAGTTTCTTTTCGTCAATGGATCCGTTAATTTACATAAAAATTAATATTTTCCAAAATAGCATTTTCGTTTCCATTTCTATGTATAGTAAAGAAACATATTTTCAACATATCAAAACGATAGTGATAGACACTAAACATATTAATTGAAACCCAGCTGATATTTTACGAGTTGAAAAAGTGATAAAATAGTTGCACTATTTAATTTTTTTTAACACTGAACAAGTGAAAAAAATCAATTTTACAAAAAAGCACCACGAAAAACAACTTATTTTCTCAGCCAGACAACCCAAATTTCACTCGAGGGAACTCTGCACCTGAAAACTTACTACTCTAATATTACCACTATATCAATCAGCTTCAGAACTAACCATACTTTTTGTTTACTTCTTCATACTGTGTTCGGAAAATCTTTGAGTGTTGTAGAAACCAAGATAAGAAGTTTAATTCTCGTTTAAAATGACTCGAATTTACGAAAAAACGATTGTGTGCAGGAACTGATCTCAGCTATTCATCCGAAACAGTTGAAAAGGCGAAGTCAACAGGCCAATTCAAGCATACATGACCGCACTGACGTAACCTGGTTATATTCCGGATCGGGTTTCGGAGGAAAGTGACAATTTTATGACCAAACCCAAATATCGAAATATTGAATTCCATGATTCGTGAAAACTAGCACATTGATGATCTTTTCAAAGGTTTTGGGCCACAATAGGGTAACTTGGATGGTCTTTGAATAACCTACGAATCAAACTTCAAATCGTTTTTCCAACAACAAAAAATCATGTAGTTTTGCGACCTTAGCACCAGTATTCTGTCGTTCTTCGCATAGTTGTCCCATGTTACTTTTTGACTATTTTCACTTTTCTTCATAAAATGTTGTTTTTATGCATAATCTAACGGAAAAACACAAAAAACATATACCGTATTGTCTCACATTCCGAACACTTCATTTTTAAATGTAAATTTACTGAACTTTGATATTTTCAATAATTGAATGATAAATACTCTGACATTCTTTGTGGTGTAGGCCTCATTTTAACATCATTCACAGGTATCGATACTGTATATAACTTATAATACTAAGCATTTGCAAAAAAGTAACTGTCAAAACCAGCGATAAAATGTTTGAGTTAGCAAATTCGGAATTGGAATCAAGTTTCGAAGCACAAAATCCAAATTTTTGGGAGTGCTATATTTTTCCAAAGAAGAATAGCTAATTCGCTTTGATTTGATATATCGATCATCTGAATCGGTCTAGTAGCTCAAAAGTCACGATTTTTTTTTTAAATTTAATTGCCTTTTGGGTGTTCGGAATTTGAGACATATGTAATCAAACATATTTTTAGTTTTTCACCATGAATATGAATTTATAAATTAATTTGATGGTGGCCAAACAGAAGAATTGTATCCAAAAACCACATTAATTTCGCTAAAAAGTACCATTTTGAGTAATGAGGTACTGTTTAATGGCCAAAAAAGCTTAAGTGTTCGGAATTTGAGACAAAACGGTAGTTTATTCCCAACTTTTAAAAAACATCATCAAACTCAATTGTCCCATGTTGATATTCTATTCATAACTGTCCCGCCATGTATTTTTTGTAGATCCATATCGGTTCAAGTACAAGAATTTCATGTCACACTTTCAGCAGGCCTAATGCACTCTTTTCTGGTTTGGAAGAACGAACTAATTCTCAAACAAATAAGAAAATGTTTAACAAAACACGTGTACACCTTGTTAGCGAATGCCTAATAACAATGAGATTTATATTCTGCGAAGGTGTTGCAGATCACTCATTCCTTAAATGTTTCTATGCATAATCTTCCGGAAAAACACAAAAAAAAATTGTCTGTTCCCAGTTTATCAAAAAACAACATCAAGTTCAATTGTCCCATGTTGATATTCTAGGCAGAACAGTCCCATCATGAATTTTTAAAGCCGTAATCAACCTTGATTGATTCAGTGAGGGGATCTCATCACATTTCATTAAATTTGGAACATGGGACAACTATGCGTAGAACGGCAGCACAGCGTTTCAAAGTAATGTACTTTCTTTCAAAAAAATTGTCAAACAATGTCAATATGCCAAGCTTTGAAAAGTCATAAATAAACTAGATTTGATGATGTTGCGTTCAAATTTGGAATTTAAGCACTTGAATATTATAGCAAGAATGGAAAAATATTACGAAACAGCTGGGGCAATTTTCGTTTTTTGCTTGATCGCCGCATAGAAAAATAATTTTTCCCCTTTTTTTTTTTTTTTTTCCAAAAATGACATTATCAAAACATTTATAACTTTCAAACTACTGGCCCGATTTAGATGATCGACATATCAAGTTGAAGCCAATCAGGTGTTCTTTGAAAAAAATGCCACACTTGCGTGAAATCTGGATTCGCATAGTCGCATAGGAATATTGAACGAGAACTGGAAACATGTTAACTTCGAAAAATAATAACTCAAACATGAAAAAGCTCCTCTTTTATTTTTGGATATGTTATGTAAAAAAGCTCAGCTTTCAGGAACAGAATCGTCTTCTGTAGCGTCCCTTTTAATGTAGAGCCAGTTTGAGGCAACAGAGTCAACAGGCAACAGACAAAAAAAAAGTGTTTTCTGACTTTAAGGTAATGAATCAAAAATCAAATTCCTCTTTTATATTTGAAAAACTTAAAATGCAAGCAAAAAAAATGAACAAAAATACATTTTTTTGACTCGATTATATACAGGTTTTGATTATATACAGTGAAAAGAAATCAGAAACTGTATATAATCGAGTCCGCGCTGTACAACCAATAATTACAAAAACAAAATTTATTTTTTGCAAGCTTTTGATATGTCGATTATCTGAATCGGTCTAGTTGTTCAAAAGTTACGAGTTTTTGGAAAAAGTCGGTTTTGCAAGAAATGGGAAATTATTATTCGAACTATTAGGGTGGTTCGAAATTGTTACCCTATCGAAAAAAAATAAATAAAAAAATACAGGTCAAATATTTTTCGATGAGGAACGACAAGGAAAACTCAAGAAATGAGGAAGGCAACATCAACCTGAAAATTCGAATTTCTTCATTCAAAAATGGTGATTTCCGAAACCGGAGAAACCATGATTATTTTTCGGACAAAGCATGATCAGAGGTGGACAAACCATTGATCATAATTTTTCTTTAAGGAAAATCGTTGGAAAACATAAAAACATGGATAATTTGAGCGCCTTATGGTGTTATTAGCAACTAGAGACTTCTCAACAAAGAGGGCTTTTCAACAAATCCAAACTCGTCCTGATTATATGTGATTTGATCATGGAGAACAATCGATTTGCATTTACTAGTTGTGTGAAAACACCCTAAATCGGGCAAGCCAAGATGATTTTTCACCCTATAGATCGCACCATATCTCTGGAACGCCTTGACCGATATCACCAAACTAGACATACATGTTCCTTACACATTAGAGGTGGTCAAAAGCATATTAGAAATGGGAGGGCAGCCACTGAAAGGGAGAGCGGCTAAATTTCGAACAAATCCATGTAAAATTTCCTTTAATGATTCAGAAAAATACACACCTCCATCGAAATTTGACCAGAAGACAGTCACATACATATGATGCAACTTGTTCCGATCATAACAAGTAGAAAAAAATATGAAAATATTTTTGTCCGCTTGATTGTGTGGAAATCGTCCATAGTGGAGTGCCACCCGCTTATCGGCCACCACTCCTGCCTTCCTCCGACTCTGCCATCATCGATTGAATTGTTTACACTTTGCACACGTTCAGCGCCGCCGCCACCGCCGTCACCATCGCTGAATCACCGTCAATTGCCCGAAAGAGCCACCGTTTTGCGGTGCTTTCCTATTTACACACCTGAAACCGGAAAAATACGGCTTAAATCGAAACAGGAAAAGCCACCGCAAACCCCCAAAATATTCAACACCCCACACGCGGCGGCTGTGCGAACGCACACTCGAACAAGACCCAAGAATGGGTCAGTTTCGCGTTCACGCGTCCGTGTGTGCCAAACGCGCGCGCAATCCGAAGGGGGAAGGGAAATACTATGAAAATAATTAAAATAATCACCATTTGCACATACTTTGTGCCTTATTTCGGTTCGTTTCTTACGCTGCTGCTTCCACTGCTGAAATATCAAACGCTGCCCCAGCAGTGGACTGCGGCCATCAACCAACAATAACAGCAACAACAATACGTACACACACACATACATATACCACTGAACGAAACAAAAAAAAAAAGTTTACAAACACGTGTACAAAAATGCGGCTATGTTTCAATGTTTTCCATAAGCTGCCAAAGGGTAATAGCAGCAGAGAGACCGGACTCGGCTCGACTTCTGCCAGGCAGCGTGCAAATCGAGCGTGGCGCTCGCCTCGACCGAGCTGTCAAAAAGACATCCACAATGCTCTATGGTGAAAATTCTTAGCCGCCGCCGCCGCCGTCGGAACCATGCGCCCGTCCTGGCGAGAGAAATTATAGGTACCTATTCTCGCGGTCTTTTATTATTAGAATGTATATTTTCACCTCGTTAGTGTCGGAATAAATATTAGTGAAATTATCCTACGGGAGGGAAGGTTCTGAGAGTTAGTTACACCCGAAGTGTTGTATCTTGTTGTTTTGTGTTTTCGGTGCGGTGCGTGCAGCAGCACCGCCGCACCCGTGTTCGCTGGTTTTGATCTTTTAATTTATTGTAAATCTCACAAAAAAACAACAGCGACGCGCTGCAATTCCGCGATATAATTATGATGCGCGTCGCTGCCAAGCAGCGAAAGTGTCGCCTTGGCGGGGCCGGTGTGTGACAATTTATGCAGGTACGCACACGCGCACACACCGATCCGATCTTTGTTGAGCCTTCGGTCGGTTCCTTGGCGTGTGTACCAAAACCTGGTTTGTTGCATTAATTGAATTTCATCCTAATGGAGTGTGACAGTGGCCGCGGCGCGGGTTTAATTGTTCGTCACGCAGGACGCGGTCCACTTGCGGCGAGGCGGCGTGGCTTGCGAAAGGTCGTCACCCAAAAAGCGATTGACTCGGTTTTACCTAGCCACAATTATTGGGGGTGGAATTGAAACACAGGGTTTTTTTTCTTGCATATAAATTATCTTCAATGCATTCATAAATCAGCCATCTTGATTAATTGCCTTTTGCCATTTGCCAAAATTGAGCTGATTTGTCGAGCGTGCTGCCCAGCAAAAAAAAAAACGTGATTTCAAGTGCTTTGTGGCAATGTGCTCAGGCATTAGAAATGTCCCC
Source organism: Toxorhynchites rutilus septentrionalis (assembly GCF_029784135.1). Classification (NCBI taxonomy): domain Eukaryota; kingdom Metazoa; phylum Arthropoda; class Insecta; order Diptera; family Culicidae; genus Toxorhynchites; species Toxorhynchites rutilus. The sequence continues at coordinate 302,666,977 of NC_073746.1, read as the reverse complement.
AACTGAATCACCAAAAGCAATCTATGCAATCTAAATGTGGGGAACTAAAAGCAAAAGTAAATTCAGGAATGGCGTGAGCTCCGACCAATACAATGATCAATTTGGAACAGGTTTCTATCTGGAAGTACATTCGCTAAAAAAACAGTTTTATTCAAGGAAATCTGCGGTTTATGCAGTGCACGTAATTCATACAAAATTGAAAAAATCCTAATAGATTCTAGAAGTGAGGTAAAATTCTGAAAAACAATTTTGAAATACCGCATAGCTCACATATATTTTATGTTCGTCTTATTATTTATTTTTCTTCAATCACTTTTGTACCAACTTGGTACGAAATTCTTATAAGTATCGTTTAATTCATACCTAGGTTATACACACTTCGTATTTCTATTAAAACCTTAGCTGCGGATGTCGATGTGTGTTAACAAAAACCATCATTGTAATGTAGGTTTATTGATATTTTCAATCACGATATCGCAATTTTTTTTTTACGAAACTGAGCGGAGATTGATTCTTTAATTGAAATTTTCGATCATTTAGAAAGTATCCCTTTAAGTGAAAGTATATAAAATGTTTCTTCATTGAAAATAAATTTTGTTCAATATATTAGGCTGTCAAAAAAGTCCTGCGGTATTTCCGCGAGGTGTAGTTGTAAGCGCGTAGTTCTAGTTGTATTCATTGTATCGAGTCATACTATAGCTTGTTGGAAAGGTATTTTTGCGCGCTATATAAAAAAACATCTTGAAAGTGTTTTGTTTGGTTAAGTCGTTCGTGAGTTATAGTGTCGCAAATATGGAGCAAAATAAAGAGAAAATCCGACATACTACTACAGTACTACTATGACAAAGGCAAAAATGCATCTCAAGCTGCCAATAAAATTTGTGCAGTTTATGGACCCGATACAGTTTCCATTTCCACCGCACAACGATGGTTTCAACGTTTTCGGTCTGGTGTAGAGGTCGTCGAAGATGCGCCACGCCCCGGAAGGCCTGTCGTCGAAAATTGCGACAAAATCTCTGAATTAGCCGAGAAAGACCGGCATAGTAGCAGCCGTAGCATCGGCCAAGAGCTGGGGATAAGTCATCAAACCGTTATTAACCATTCGAAGAAGCTTGGATTCACAAAGAAGCTCGATGTATGGGTGCCACACACGTTGACGCAAAAAACATCTTTGACCGTATCGACGCATGTGAATCGCTGCTGAATCGCTGCTGAATCGCAACAAAATCGACCCGTTTCTGAAGCGGATGGTGACTGGCGATGAAAAGTGGGTCACTTACGACAACGGAAGCGCCAGGAAGCGACCAGGAAGGTTCTGCTGTGTGTTTGGTGGGATTGTCAAGGAATAATCTATTATGAGCTGCTTCCCTATGGCCAAACGCTCAATTCGGACCTGTACTGCCAACAACTGGACCGCTTGAAGGTAGCACTCATGAAGAAGAGGCCATCTTTGATAAACAGAGGCCGCATTGTCTTCCATCAGGACAACGCCAGGCCACACACTTCTTTGGTGACGCGTCAGAAGCTCCGGGAGCTCGGATGGGAGGTTCTTTTGCATCCGCCGTATAGTCCGGACCTTGCACCAAGTGACTACCACCTGTTTTTGTCCATGGCGAACGAGCTAGGTAGTCAGAAGTTAGCCACAAAAGAGGCCTGTGAAAATTGGCTATCCGAGTTTTTTGCCAATAAGGAAGCGAGCTTCTATAACAGGGGTATTATGAAGTTGGCATCTCCTTGGGAACAAGTCATCGAACAAAACGGCGCATATTTGACTTAAAACAGATACTTGGATGATTGTAACTAATTTTATGAACAAATGAAAATTCAAAAAAAAAAATACCGCAGAACTTTTTTGACAGCCTAATATATATTGGCCGTTATTATCTATAATCTTTTACCTTTTGTAATTTTTTCGGATAATTCAAAAGTTCCGTCCGTGTAGTTTATTGAGGAAAAAAAAATTAAGCGAACGATATTTCTGTATTTTACTGTATTATTGCTTCAGAAACTCGAATTCGTTGTGCTTTAGTAAGGGTTTGCTAATGGAAATTCGATTACTGCTTGGATTATCTTCTTACAGTTCGCAGATCTTGCTCGAACAGTTGCAGTTGCGAACATCACCTTTATTTAATGAAAAATATCTTTCATATCTAATCTCCCGGAAAGAAATTGAACAAATCACTCCTGTGTCCTGATTTTATTTACAGAATCCGTAACAATTTTGTGTGTATGTTTTTGCCACGCATTTGCCTTTTCTTAAGTGAAAAGCATCTTCAAACGAATATAACTTTGGACTGGTAAATTACCAAACATTATTTATAAAAACTGTACCCTAAAATGTACTTTCAGGCGCGCGTTCTTTTGACACAATTGAATTGGTGTTAGCCGATATATGACCATCACTGACCCTCTACTGACAAATTACAAGAGATGCTTTTTGAAATGTCCCAATATTAATTTTATCAATCGAGAAATAGCCATGAGAATCAAAAGAGAAATGGCAATGATTGGGAATTTTGTGGATAAAAGTGGAAAAATCACGGAAAAACAAATGCAATTCCAAAATCTCAAATCGGAACTGAAATCTATCGCACGGCTTGACTAGACCAACGAGCACAGTGTCTCGCGAATAGAGTCTTCCCATAACGAAGTGATGATTTTCTGGTGTTTTGTGGATCGAAAATGAAAATTCGATGTGCCGTGAAGTTCATTTGATAGTGAAAAATGAATTGAACACGGACCATCGTAGAGCAGACAGCAACGAAGACGCTCGGATGGCTTTTGATTTATGTTGACAGAGAAATCGCTAGAAGAAGCAAAAACTAATTTCCAATTGATTGCGAAGGCCGACGGCTCCATAGTCCCCTGAGACTATCCTTAGTTGAATATGACTTTGCCGAGCCCTGGTCCTAACAAAGGCTGTTGAATGCCGGCTGTCTAGAGCGCCTCTGGAACAGAAATCACAAAAAAAAACAACTTTTTTACTCTCGCCCGGTTGTGCCTCGTCATTACATCACTTGCTCTGCACTGCACAGTGTGCTTTTTGAATATTTTGAGAATGCATTCCGAAGCAAAAACGCGACAACATTGCTTAATAATTTTGTCTGAGAAGGTTAAATAAAATAGTTATTTAAATTGAATGATCTTAAGAAAAAATTATTTTCGGATTTTTTTTTCATTCAATTATAATTTTTCCTTTAAAGAAGAATAACGGAAAAACGTTGACATGAATTTATTGATGCACTATGGTCTTATTACGAAGACTTTGAATTCGCTGTACAAAAAATGTTTAATGTATTTTTTTGTCAGATCAGGGGCTGTCCACATACTACGTGGACAAAAAAGTACGATCATGGATATTTTATATACCCCTACCCCTGTTGTCCACGTGGACGTTTCTCCATTTCCTGCAAAAAAAAAAATCGGATAAACAATTGAATTTTATGTTTGTTTCTATTTTCTATCCTTTTTTTTTACATAATAAATTAATAGTAGCGATTTCTTCTCAATTTTTTAAATAACTTTGGGGAACAACAACCCGTAAAATTATTTGTATTGCTGTTTGTTTTTTTTTTTAATTTCGATATGGATATTATCATGTCTTTGAGGAAACATAACATTTTGTGTTATGTTAATTAATGTTGGCGAGTTCAACTCCAAAATTGCCGATCAAACTTATAGACGTAAGTCAGTGCCTAACATCTGATGCCATTCACTTAGCTGATCCTCAAATACATCATTCCATTAATGATTTTACTATTGCAAAATCTCTTCCCTGCTGAGCTTCAATAATAAGTCCCCGCGTTTCATTTACCAATGATCTTTCTTCGTGCACCTTCATAAATCTTGGGAAATATTGAGTTGCTCGGAATAACCGTGCCGGTTGTTGGGAATAAATCGAGAGAAAAATATTTCAGGCACACATTCATTCGATTCTATGTGCACCGTTTTGTTCCACAATCTCTAATCATCCATCACGCAACGCAACGCAACTGTAAATTTTACACTTTTTTGACGTAGGATTACGTCTTTCGGGAACATATTGGGGTACAAATTGAAAATCGAAAATCGAGCAAATCGTGAAAATTGTCCAATTTCAAACGCTTATTGCTCAGTCATTTCATGGTGGATTGATGAAATTTTTGCGTCGTTCAATTTCGGCACTTCATAACAATTTTTTATATTGAATAAAATAATATATGTCATGAAACTAACTATCGAACAATTGGAAAACCTCAGCCTCTGTCCTAACGGAAATATTCACTTCTAATTGGTCGAAATTGACGACACATGCGGCGGTTCCCTAACACAGACTTCAAAACCAAGCAGCCGGGGGGAAATCGGCATTGCAAATACATGAAAGTAGGGGGAACTTTTGTTCCTACCGAAATATGTTCCCTAACACAGACTTCAAAACCAAGGTGTCCGAGGAAAATCGGCATTGCAAATATATGCAAGTCGGGGGCATTTTTATATTGCAAGTAGGGTGAGTGATACGATAAATTCTAGCAAATAAAATTTAAATTTGGAACTTTAATGATGGTTACCTAGTGAAATTTCATATCAATGTCCGATCGTGTATTGTGAAAAATTTAGCACAAGTGTAATTGAAAAATTGTATACGGTAGCAGTTGTGTTGAAAGTGATTTGATGAATGAAACGATTTATTTCAATTTCCATAAATAAAAATCAAGGTGTCTTGAGCGGGAACGGGAACGGGTCGTTTGGCCTAAACTGTCTGTTTTGTTGTGTTAATTTTCACCCAAGGAAAGTTCATGCGGCGAGAAAAAATTGGAAAAGTTAAGAAATACTCGGAAAAGTGATTTCCCATATGCTCTACATATAGTATTAGGCGTTGTTAGTCCAAATAACGTTCGCATTGGGTTGAATAAACACAGAAAGCATAAAATATAAAACAAATTACCTTTTCCATTTCAAACATGTTTTCTCTATATTAAAATAACATGTTTTTACTGATGAGAAAAGTTGATAATTGTGTTCGGTATTGGTAATTATATTATATTACATTGGTGAGTTTTTTTCTTTATTTCAACCATACATAACAGGAGGCATCTCATCTAGGATCACAAAGGACGGTATTCATCATATCTCATTCCACTTCGGCATCTTCTATCTGATACCACCCAACGACTGTTTATCATACTTCTGTCATAATCACTCGGTGAACACTGGTAGAGTGAACAAACAATACTCAACAACCAAACAAAATTGCCTTTTTCAGGGCAACCAAATCTTTACCAACGAGTTTAACGATGTAATTCTTCAAAATATTCAAAATCACTAGATAGCCTAACGGAATCCTACGTCAACTATGTGGTCGTGTCTCGGACACAACCCTCCTGTAACTTTTTTGTTAAAGGCGAAAATGCAAGCCAGGCCACTGAAATTGTGAATGGTGTTAATGGTGCCAGTACTGTAATAGTGAAATACGTTTTTTTTTTAAATTTACTTTTATTTTAATTATGTTTAGTCCAATACACTAAATTGAGATCTATACCGGCCAACAGATGGACCGTTTGAAACTAGCGATTGGCCAGAAACGTCCAGAATTGGCCAACAAAAAAGGTGTTCTGTTCCATCAAGACAATGCATGGCCACACAACTCCGAGAGCATGATTGGGATGTTTCAATCAAGACCACCTTTTTCTCACATTGCAAAACTTCCAGAGTGATAAGAAATTGGGGTCAAGAGACGATTGTGAAATTCTATTGCTAGAGTTTTTTGCCAATAAGGACCAAGACTTCCATGAGATAGGCAATATGAAGCTACCTTTGGGATGGCAACAAATTTTTCAACAAAACGGTGCATAGCACATAAAAAATGAATTTCACCCAAAAATAATGGATTACTTTTTTCCCAATCTAATATATATGGATCAACGACTCAATGAAATAGTACAGTGGCGGACAAAATAATAAGATCATTTCTTACAAAGTGGAACTATTTTCGTAAGAAATGATCAAGAAATAACCAGAAAAATCTCAAATTGTATTTAATCATCAAGAGATTATTATCGTACTCGAAACATACATTTCAATGTTATAGCAATATTTGAGTTGACCTCTTTTCCAGCATTTCTAAATACACAAATTGTGCGTCAAATAAAGAATTATCCTCCATAAAAATATCCCCCTTCGCTTTAAGGAGCAATATTTGGTGGTATGGCCAATAATCGGTGGTTCCGGATTAATTCACGCACTTCCTTCGGCATCGACTCCACAAGGTTCCGGTACGTACTGACAGGTAAAATATACCATGCTTCCTAGTTTCTGATCCACAGTTCCTTTTCATTTCTTGATATCACAGGGCTCGTGGACTTTTTGACAATCTGCCACAGGTTTTCTATCGCTTTTGCATTACCCCAATGTTGTGATCCTGTAACCCCAAAATGCAAGATTCAATCGAACCATTCTATTTCTAATTATTCTGAAACTAATATTTAAATCCCTCAGGTTTGATTGTCATCGAGGTGTTCTACCATTGGACACCTTGAGAAGTAACTTACTTTAAAATAATAGCGATATATCCTACTACATCAGTTGATATGGTGTTATTTATATCGTTTGAAACTCATTTCCTTCAGCCTCTTGTATAACTGTTTTGTCTATCATTTTAAACAGATTAATGAATAAACGAATAAAAAGTTGTTTTACAATTGAATAAATAAACATTAGGCACTAAAACAAAAATCTCCCGCGAAAAAACAACCTTGTCTACGATTAGCTTATTTATTATAATATTCACTTCATTCATTCACTGAACCAATACATCAACTTTTTCAAAGGAAGTTGATTTGTACTGACTTTTTAAACAATTTTCCCTTCATTGGCATGAACAAACTGGTAAGAACACACAAACAAACAGTTCTTTGCTCACTGATTCTCTCGAATAATGAACTATTTCAAAACATAATTTTTCGCCTTATGTAGCAGAAATATGAGGTGTTTGGGGAGTAGATTCTCTACGTCCACTCTAAGCATAAAAAAAACTACGCGAAGCCCGTCCAACCTTTGGCACCTAAATAGCGTTATTCGTACTCGTAACAACGTCTGGCATCATGTCGCCCAAACCGTCAACAATATTTGGAGACTCTCAAAAGGAGCAATTTATCGCGTCTTCTGTTTTCTCCCGGCATTGCTTCCTCTCACTCTCTCAGTTGTTTCAAAGGATGCAGCACGATTTGGCAGACTTAACCCTTTCGCTACGAGCGTCGTCTCACTACTTCATTACTTGAGAGAAAAAATCCAATAATCAACGATGAACAGTGGGTAAATCGTTCAATAGTTTCGCTTGGAAGCACAAATTTGGGAGCAAACCCAACATAACATATGAAAATAATTTTAAGGAGAACCGTGTGTAACGTAAACGGTTGAGTTGAATAGTTAACAATTGAATTTCACTTTATTATTTACGAATATAATTCCTACATGTTATTCTATAATGTTCGAACCATCATTTAATATTGTAGGCTTATTAAAGGGAAGAAAATGGGTGGGTTATATCTATGATATAACCGCAAGGTTGACGTGGGACCTTAGCTTAGCAATTATTTGTTTTGTATTGAGTAAATTCTTGTTTGAATGAAACAATTTCCGAATTCAATTGAGTTCAATATATTTGCTTTGTGAGTAAAAAGATTGAACAAATGCATGTAATGACAATCTATGTATTGTGATAGATTATGTACTTCGTTACAAGTAAATTTAATGACAGTCCTTTTACGTTTGGTATGAAGCCTAGGACAAAATTTGTGAACGGAAGGATTATCGAACGATTATTTTATTTTGCATTTCCCACTGATGTTAGCATCTCTCGAGTGTACGTGCTTCTCGAAGCGAATTTGACTGAAACTTGAAAGTTCATTCGCATCTAGCGTTTGCACAATTTTTTTAGGTTCTTAAGTTTAGAAGAGATCGTGTTAGGGAAACATATTCTAGTCTACTCAAAGGCAAGCGAGTTCAAAAGTTCTCGGAGTTTGCATTCATTTGCAGAGCCCATTTCCCCAGAAACCTTGGTTTTCAAGTCTGTGTTGGGGAAACACATTTCAGTGGGAACAAAAATGCTCCCGACTTGCATGAATTTGCAATGCCAATTTTCCCACGCTACATGGATTGGGAGTCTGTGTTAGGAAAACACATTTCAGTCGGAACAAAAATATCCCCTACTTGCATGAATTTGCAATGCCTACTTTCTTCAGGCACCTTGGTTTTGAAATCTCTGTTAGGGAACACATTTCGGTGGGAACAATGGCTCCCCCTACTTTCGTGTATTTGTAATGCCGATTTCCCCGAGGCTGCTTGGTTTTGATGGCTGTGTTGGGGAAACCGTAAATCGGGCCAATCAAAACGAGGCAGTTAGGGCGTTTAGATAACGCTTAACATTTAACATTTTACAGAAAAACAACATTTTATTAATTGCGATATATGCGTGGAAATATTCCCTATCAATTGATGCAAACATCCTTCCGATCCAGTAAGAAATGTGCGAGTTATAAGCATTCGAAATCTTTCATTTTTTCCTGCATGTTCTGTGTTTAGGTTTTCATTTTACCCCCCATACATTCCGGTTAGACGTAGTCCCACGTCACGTTAGGAATATCAAGAATAGGCCAAATCATTTCAAAATTACGATAGGGGTAGACGGACAGTGAATGGTTAGTAATGGGAAGAGCATCTAACTCACGCTCTTTTTTTTCTCTCTCTCCATGGATTTCAGTTGCTGACCAGACAAAAGGTGAGAAAGAGAGGAAATAAAATTACTCTTCTCGCGAGCGATAAACTCTTACACTTCTCGTATTACATAACATGTCTGTCTTATCCTCCACCATATGTCCTTTCCACCCTTATTACACCATTTGTCTGCTTAATCATCTGATGATGACGATCTGAAAGATGATATATTGAACCACAAAATCTGCATTTAAATTATGCAATTGTTTTCAAAGACACAAACGACGTCGAATCAAACATTTTACGTCCTACTTCTGACTTCTCTACCCACATTCTATCACTCGGAAAATAGCATCAGCAAGTAAACAGCGATTTCTGTTTTTTAACGCATATTTCTAAAAAAAGTCAATCGCCGTGAATTACGTCGATCTTCTTTTAAATGAAATCTTAACTTATATAAAATAAGTTCACGGAGTCGTTTGTACTTAGATACAATTTATTCATCATTGTCCACCTCTAGAGGAGTCTTATGATTTCAGGGCTGGTCATTATGTCACAGAGTTCGTAACAGGAACTGCTGACAGGCGCGCAGAGCACTCTTAAGGCCCGTAATCGTAATCACATCCGAATTGACCCTTCGGTACCCCTTCCGCAATATCACAGCTGTCGGAAAACCTTCATCCTTCCGCCCTCAACAATAGATAATGAACTAATATAAATTCAGCGTTATCGCGCTGGCGCGATCAGCTTGCACTGCGAACCGGTCAGTTGGCCAAATCCGTCGTCGGCGTCGTCGTCGTCTTCAAAACAAAATGTCGGCTTAAAATAATGAAACACACTTTACCGGCCGCTGCCAGCCAGCCCTCATAAAAGGAGGAGGGACGCTCTGAGTGCGTTTTAATATCTGGAACAATGACTTCAATTAAGCCACCCGCGCTGCGCCCCCGCCAGGGTTCAAAAACCTTCGCGTTTTTTCCCTGTCTTCATTTAAAGTGGAAAATAAATGTTATAAAACGACGAACCGTTTCGTAGTAATGCCGCCGACGGCTGTTGTGAGAATTTTAATTATTGAATTTTAGTGGCGGAACAATAAATTAATTTTGTGCCACCGCCTCTTTGGCGGGCGGATAAAATTTTTGGGGATAGGGGAAAAATGGCGAGCGAACAATGACTCGTTACCGTTTGCTCGCATTTTGGGAACATACGATTGATCGAAACAAAGAAACGAGTTCGTCGGAGAGATTGCTGCAGCCGCAGTCGTCTCCTCCCCCCGGCAAGCTCCGTATGGTTTTGCATATTCATGACAGTGGAGTTTAAAGAATTATTTCAGTATTTACCCTGCGCTTACCACCCAGCCACACAATCAAGAAAGCATAATATCGTTCGCCGAATGGCAATCACACTTTTCTTCTACACAAACACATACACACACCCACAGATCCACAGATCCACAATTTGCAATTACACAAGCTCACGACGCTGGCGAAAGTGCTGGCTTTCATGCTTGCTCTCATCGAGAATGCAACTGAAAGCTAACATCTATAATTCCCCTGTCTCTGTCTATCCATCTGTCTGTCTGTTTGTCAGTTCGAATGTTTCGCAGGAGCAGCAGCATCTCGCTCTTGTTCTTACGACCGGCGGGGTGCTCCTTCGCCGTCGAATGTCACATGCACAATCACACGCCCCAATCTTTTGCTCCCCCGCACCATCGGAGTCGTTCCCACCGCCGCCACCAACGGCAGCAATACTCAGTAATATTGAAATTGAACGAGTAAATTGTAAATATTATCATTCGCATGAAGACTCTCGCCCCCTTGGAGGCGCGGGGTCTGCTGGACTGGAAGGTTCGCGGGGTTCGCGGGGAGAAAAATATCGCTGAAATATGCTTTCAAATAAATTGAAAATATTTAAATGCATTTTGCGTTATTACATTCCCAGCGAGTGAGAAGATGCCGATGGGATGTAGAAGATAAAGGCAACAGACAAACACTCACCGAAACCCGTGTGGGCGTGGCTGCAGTCAGTGCCCGAGCGCGAAATCGACAGTATTGACCGGATTGCAAACCATATTCCGTCGGAAGAATAGTGTCGTCCCGAGGAGATCCTACGGCTTTGATCACATATTCATGACTTGGGGTACTTTATCTTTGATTTGCGCCTCGAACCAAACCCAACATATGTATCGCCCGGTTTGCTATCGCCTTTCGTTTTCATTTTTTTTTGCTTCTTTCCTAGAATTCCGATACGGACCGGCACCGGAATCGTTTCCTCACGCAAGAGGTCGATTTTGTGCTGGGCTGCCACCAGCTCTTGGCGTGTCCCGTCCCGTCTCGTAATCGCAACCCAACCCCTTTCGCCACACGGAATGTTTGTTTTTAATGTCTTTATCGCAGAGAAAGAGCTGACTGAGAACGCCCCGCTTTCGATTTGTCGAATGCGTATGAATAATTAAGTAAGTTCTGTGCGGGTTTTTTTTCTACCGTTTCCGAACCGCGCGCCAGAGGGAGGGGGTTCTAGTTTTGGTTTTTGGTGAGGATAAAAGCTAGGAAGGCGAAATTTTGTCAATGCTAAATTATGAGAGATTCGTTTGTTTTGATTCCGAAAATTGCAAACACTTCTGGCCAAAAGTTGTAGGTTCATAAGTTTAATAATTGAAATTATTGTACTTATGAAACTGTCCACGAAAATCTCCAAAAACATTTTTGGATATTTTGAAGGCATTCTTGAAAAGCTGCTACTTCGTTCATATATACAATAGTGTACATCAAGTATAATTTATTTTACATCAATTCGTTCGAAATTATCCTACAGTTTTTCTTAAATTTTGCGAGTTATGTTTGCTTTGATTTCCTCCCTTCATAATCATGCAGAAGCTTTAATATCACAAATTTTTACATTTCCGTACCGTTTCGGTTAATTACTGCTTTCCCTTGACGTAATTTTTTCGAACTAAGAAAGTTTTTCACAGTCCAGCGATATTTGCACAAAACGAAGCTCAAACAGAGCCCTCTATAACCTGGACCCAGCGTTGCCAAGGATTCTTCCAGTTTTTTTCTCCCGATCCAGTCAAACAGTTAGATCCTAAAATCTTCCAGTTTTTTTTCAAATATCATCCAGTTTTATCCAGTTTTTTGATATGTGTGCTTCAGTTTTACCCAATGAGATACATATAGAGGTGGAGCAGTAGGCGGAGTGTATCTGTATTGGCAAGCAAAATATCGTGTCGTGATTATTTGCATTCAATATGGAATGCATATGGAAAAAAAAAAACAATGTTGAAAGTACTCACGGTTGCATGATAATTTGAGCCAAAATTCTCATGAATTCATTCAACTAGTTGTTTTTAACAGATGCCAATTATATCGTGGCTTATTTCGATTATTCATGTGGTGAAAAGGTCTAGAGAGCAGTCGAATGCTTAGTTCTCGAAAGTAGTAACATTTTCGGTGAAATTTTGAATAATTGGCGATTATTATCTCACAACATACACACCGACACTGAGAGCCTTCAAAACATCAACTTCATAACGGTAAAATAATGAAACTTCTTTTGTTTCTATGAACTTGGGGAAGTGAAAATGGCGCATGAAAATATCACTTTTATCCGTCTTTTTCGACGTGATTCCACAAATATTCACTCCACGCTATCACATTAGCCCCATATTCAGCGGGAGCTCTACAAAAATGTACGTTTTTGATTGATAAATTACTTCCTGAAAGTAGCATTTTTACATGGATGCGGTTAAAAGTTAAACATAACGACTGACGTCAGTATTTGCGAAATAGTTATGGCAGCGCATGCTATGTCGCTCGAAACTCGACCATCTTCATTACCTTTTTTCCAGAACATTGAGTTTTACCCATTTTATGTAAATGAATTCAAAAATGAATTCACGATGTATAAATAATATCCCTCATAGGGATTCCAGGTGATTTTTTCAAATGTCTTCACATGGCACGAAAAAAAGGTCTTCAAATGTAGTCACAATCATACCGGAGGAAACTCATAACTTATTCAATGTTTATTCTAATAGGTATTGTTATATAGCGCATTTCATTTTCAAACTTACCTTGAGCTTTTGATGTTTATTTCAATAAATGTGAACAAAGAATATATTGTGCAACTGCACACTATATTTTATGAGTTCAGAAGTGATAATTGGCTCGATATGTAACCGGAAAACCATCGATTCGAGAAGTGATCGTTTGAAAGATCTCGGTTAATCTATTGTATAGTGTAGGCCCAAAATAATAAAAATACAATGTCACAATCATCCGAATTCTCGGGCGCAAATAAGCTTATTTTTTCTAGAGATGTATTCAGACCGCTTGAAGTTCTCCAGATTTTGAAGTAAAACCCGCTTTGTTGTTGAATTCATTCTTTATGCTTGTGGATTTTCTGTTTGGAAAAGTTTGAGAAAAGCAAGTGAATAACAAAAGTCTCTGTAAATTACTAGGAACAAAAGTAAACAAGTGATACTGATAAAAAAGGCGCGTGGATGACACTGTGATAAAAGTCTTTTGACTATATTTTCGGCCAAAAGCTAGAATTTCATGGAAATAACATCTCTCAAACCACGTACGTTGCTGAAGTGTTTTCACATATTTTATAATGTCTTCAAAATGTATTCACAAAATGAAATATCTTCACAGTAAGTCAAATGTCTTCTAAATGAAAACATGTCTGGCAGCTCTGATCCCTCACTCACCCTTCCTATCTCTTGATCAATTTTATTTTTTGACGTAGGACTACGTCTTTCATTTCTATACCGGGGTGTGAAATCAAAGTTTCGAAAACGAAAGCGTTACGCTGGAGACCGAGATTTTGAGCGTTAATACCTCCTAAACAACTGAATGAAATGGTATGATAAGCACTTCATTCGAAAGATAAAATGTCTACGCGTTATATACTTGTTACTTTTTGATCCAAAAACTTGTTTCAATAGTCTTAAAATTGCTTTCAAAACAGGCTATTGAAATCACCAATCGGTATATAAGCGAGCGCCGCTCGGAAATCCACTCAGTTATAATTGAACAGCGATTGAGGTACCATCGCAGGAATTAATGGATGTTTCCCTAACACAGACTTCAAAACCATGGAGCCTGGGGAAATCGGCATTGCAAAATAGATGCAAGCAACGGATACCTTCGTACTCGTTTGCGCTTTGACAAATCGGAATGTTTCCCTAACACAGACTTCAAAACCATGGAGCCAAGGGAAATCGGCATTTCAAAATAGATACAAGCAGTGGGTACTTTTATACTCGTTTTCGTTTTTGCAAGTCGGAATGTTTCCCTAACACAGACTTCAAAACCATGGAGCCAAGGAAAATCGGCATTTCAAAACAGATTCAAGCAGCAAAACATGTTTTATAACCCCATGCATTTTTACACTCCGGAATGCGTTTAGCTAACACGGTCTACAAAATCGGGTAGAAATACAACGCTTTGGCTCGGTTATTCAGGACTGCATGCCTCTTCATGTCGCCAGCTCACTGAACTTCTTCGCATACCGTTAGATGATTAGGCAAATTGATAACTATTTGCGGCGATAACCACTACTATAGGCGTCGTGCACAAATTACGTAACGTCAAAAATCCAGATTTTGGACTCCCTCCCTCCCCTACGTAACGCAATTTCCTATCTCTAATACACAGAAAGTAACGCAACCTCGACCCCCCTCCCCCCCTTATCGCGATACGTAATTTGTGCACGACGCCATAATACATGAATTGACCTCAATAGGGATTTGTTTGCAATTGAATTCGTAAATTGTTTCATTCATTCACTAGTTCAATCAATAATTTACCCAATGAGGAACATTCGAAGTGCGATTACTGCTAATTGAAAAAACACAAATGATTACCAACGGCAGTCCTACGTCAATCTTGCGGTTATATCATAGGTATAACCCATCAACCGTTTTTAATTTATCGTTCGCTCGATCCAATGTGTATTTACATTGGATCTATCATTCGTTTCTTACACACTTAACTTAGTGTTTTCCTCTTGTTTACGCTTCCGGATTCAGTGCGTGTTTTATCCTGTGTTTCAGAGTGTGGAGACTACCACAAATGCTGCAAAGAGGAGAATCTATTCCTGCTATTCGGTGATTGAACATTTTGCTACGCGTAGGAACTAAGTCGTTATACATCACAAATAAGGCCGTTTTTTGATCAGTGGAGAGGAAGGTTTTACTGAAATTTTCGTACAGAATTTCCCATTGCACGTTGGGCAGTTCTGTTTGCAAACGAGGTTTTATATTCATTGCATTTTGAAGGTGGTGATATATATTCCAACTTGTATTCAAATTGGAATCCCCTTCTAAACTTCTAGCAATAACCAGCCATTCCCTAGCGTTTCTTGTTAAGTATCTATTGTTAATGTTATTCAACATAAACTCATCGAGGTGTTGGTTGGGATCGCGGTATGCGTGTAGAATGTTTTTTATAAAAAGACATTTAGATTTGGTTTCTACATCTTCCAATCCTAAACCACCCTTGAATGTTGGCAGGTATAATTCATTTTTCGCTACACTATACAGGTATCCTTTCCACATAAATTTATTGCACAAACTTTTTATCTCTGCCTTTTTTCTCAACAGCTCTACAATTGATCTAAGATTTTCCAAAATATTTATAATTTTATGAGGGAGGCGGTCCTACGATCTTTTTTTTGCATGTAACTCATCTCGCTTGAAGCTTTTAACATATATTTCTTAAAAGTCCTTTGGAGATATGCAGGATGTCAAAAATCTTATTGAACTTTACCTTCCGATAATTTAACACAATATTATGGATATACGATTTGTCCAATGATTTCTGGTGACAATTCAAAACAATCTGTTCGCGACCGACAGCGCGAATGTTGAGCAAGTACAACTATTTCCAAATTCCAATGTCCATCCCTATCCTTCTTCTTCTTCTTCAATGGCACTAACGTTCCTAGAGGAACTTCGCCGTCTCAACGTAGTATTACTTGCGTCATTTTTATTAGTACTTAGTTGAGATTTCTATGCCAAATAACACGCCTTGAATGCATTCTGAGTGGCAAGCTCTAGAATACGCGTGATCACAGTGCAAGTCGGAGGAAATTTCTTTGACGAAAAATTTCCCCGACCAGAACGGGAATTGAACCCGAACCCCCGGCATGTTAGTTATGACGCTAACCACTCGGCCACGGGAGCACAAAGCTAACAACACATACAACATAATAAACGAAGAGAACCGTTTTCTTTCTGTATAATCATTCCATTTCCAACCGTTTAGCACGTTACATCGCGTGAATAAATCCAGTTGTAAGAAGTTTCCAAAGTGTTTTAATTTTCCTGTGCCACATCTAAACGGTTTGGTCGTCCACAAGACCAAAGTTAGAGAAGACTCCAAAAATTCTGAGCTATCATCCAGGCCTCCTTCAGCCGAAGGATCCGCCACTTCCTCAATGGTGTGATCCACCACAATCGGAATTCGGAACTCAAAAGAAACTGCACTACAAACCTCATACTTCAATCAGGTTCAACATTTTCGAAAACGAAACATGAAAATCTACTCTCCTCTCAGTCGCTTCGCTTCGAGTAGGAGTAAAATGAGCATTCGTCGTCAACATGACCAGTTCATGAGTCATCCTCGCGTTTTACGCTCGTCAATTCATTTCAAATGGTTATTCTAATTACCGTGACGAATGAATACAAATATGTCTGTTTATTCAACCTGACTTCAATCCACTACTACTACTCCACCCTGATAAGTATCTCGTTGCATGCGTATACAATTTTATCATAACGTCCGTATAAAGTGGAAACTTGATTTCTGATGCAAAAAAGGAGTTACACCATTAATGGAAGGCTGCATTGTCCCACCGTGAACTCAAATATCGATACATGCATACATGATACTTGTGGCTGTAAATTCAATTACGGATCAAAGCCAATGAAGTGGTATGCGACGAATCAACTTACAACTGGTGCCCACACGCTAGTACTGCGCTCAATCGAGAAACATTCGGCATCGTCAAACCGTTCCTGAAGAAGACTGTGGCTGTGCCGAATTTGATGGAAGTAGTTAAACGAAAGACCCGGAAATTCGGTCAATCTGATGCTTAGCTGAAGATTTTTTTCTGTATTTTATACAACTGAATTTTCAGAAAATAATAAAATACGCATTCTAAAATTATATTATAAATTATACCAAATTATGATCGTAACACACTTCACATAAATAATATTCTTCTCTGAATTTTTTTTTCATTTTTCCAGATTCTTTCATTATCATACTATTTTGTTAATATACATTTTTTCTCAATGTTTTCAGGTAAGTTCCCGAAACACCACGAATAAATACTGCAAAGGATTATACCCGCTATCTATGACCATTCGATTGGACAACCTTTTGGATGCGTAATGTACTTGTAAGAATAATTCGAGATGAGATAAAAAAAACAATGCACTCTTCATAGCCGGTTTGAAAAACAAATTATAGGTCGATATAAACTGAACTAAACTCGATATCGATATAAACTTGAACTAATTCTCTTATTTTTGCTCATCTTGCTTGAAGCTCAACACACGAACAGCCTGTATCTTTATCGTCATCCAAATCTTTTTGCCCTCCTCGATATTATTATCATGAACGTTTTTTGTAGCCATTTATGATTTAGATAACCATTTTAATTAATTTTGAAAAAAAAATCTACTGACTCGTTTCTTTGGAGTGTATGCCAAAAAACGTAAAAAAAGACTTGGAACATAGAAAAAATTTAATTTATAAACATGAATTGTCGCAAATTCTACACAGGGTAATCATTTTTTTTTCTCAATAACGTATTCATAAATGCGGATTTTAGGTGTTTCAGCTCCCGATCATCCACCGCCAACACAACAGGCGAACTATTGGGGCCCAGCGCCGTAAACGCAAACGAGCAGCTGTCAAAGATCGCTTTCACCGACACGACATGCCGTTCGCGCGTCAATCAAACGAGGGGTACACCTAACCGAACCGGGAAGATATCGGGAAATTATGAGTCCCCCTGCTGGGAGTTCACCCCGATTTAGTTTTATTTTTGTTTTCGCGCATCAATTCCAAAGTCTGCCTGCTTGTTTCCCCTTTTGCATCTCGGAAGATGTGAAAGATATCGAGTTGATTAGCATTTCGGATGCCAGTACCCAAAAGGTGTGTGTGTGTGTGTTCATTGGAAGATGTTCCGTTTGTTTTGATTGATCAGAACCAGCTGTCAGATCGAGAGGAAAAAAACCGGTATTGTTTCTCACGCAGAGTCGTTTACGAGTTATTATAAATTCTAGTTCATTAATCTGTTCGCGAGGGTCTTCTTTTAAGTGGCGCGGCGCTAGTATACTAATTCTAAGAATAGAACTCATCTTTGCGCGAGTTCCTCGCCGCAATAATGACTCCGAAATTGAATCGAATTCGATCGGTGAAATGTCAGCGAACTGACAGATCGCTGCTTTCGAAAGACTTGCGAGAGTTTGACCGAGAAATAATAAGCGAAAAAAAAAGTGTGGGTCCGAATATCGACAAGCAGAAGGAGACACAAACCACTAATTAAGCGCTCTCGTCACGCCAATTAATCAATAATTGCCCGTGATAATGTTTATTATTTTGTAATTTAACACCACCACCTCGTTGTTGGTCGCGCCCGGTGTCAAACGCGAGAGTCGCGTTTGGAAAAATAAACAAACTGGATGCTGGATGTTTGCTTATTCGCTGTTTTTTTTCTGCTCTCCTCCCTCTCCCTCTGCCCCTGTCCATCCACGCTGGACGCTGCTTGCATTCCGCATAAATCAATATCACCTTGCTTCGGTGGTTGGGTGACCGAGCCCGAGGATGGCTTCCTAGAATCATAATTTATGATTTAATTGGCAAATAATTAATCTATTAGGTGAGTCGGTATCGAATATCGTACCCCCGGGGTTGTTCGTGTGAGGCTTTGCGGAGATCGAAGATCGCACATACGGAGTCTTGGTACGGAGTACGGGATGTGGCGATGGAAGCGAGATGACAAATCTTCGCCGCCAGTTTGCCAACGCTAATGTCCGCCACGATTCATGGTCGATTTGCGATAAAGAAGCGCTTTTCGCACAGCCAACAACACAACGGACGCACATGATCGCGTCCAAAAAGGCTGGATGGGAGGCTGGGAGGGCAGGACGCGAAGAACATGAGCGCACATATTTTGAACACCACAACGTGGCGACCGTTTGTCACCACACCAACCGAGAGCCGATTCTTTCCTCGTGGATTATAATCGAGTGTAGGAATGCGATCAAAATTTGTTTAAAAGCGAGTTAAATTGAATTTTATTGTTTCTCGCTGTTTGGCAGTCGCGCAACAATCGACCCGTTGCGTCTCTCGAGCGTGGTCCCGCGAGATGTATAAATAACATATGCCGACTGACTGCGCCCCAGAGCCGATCCGTGGCGCAGGCATCTTCTCCGCCGCCGTTACCATTAGACAGTCCGACCGGGAGCCGAAATGTAATAAACGAAGAAATAAATAAATAGCGAATACACCTGTTATGAAGAGCTCCGATCCGCCTGATTCCACCAAACGACACGACACGGCCAAAACAATAGAGAACCTGTCATCTAATAAAGTGAATTTCGCTCTCCTAAAACCCCTCGGCTTCCACTCCCGTTCCCCCACACCTCCTTGTTTATCCGGCTGCTTCGGAGCTTATTTATAGGCCCCTCTCGAAACCGTTTGTTGTCTCTCAGTCTTGTATTTCTTCTTCTTCTCCTCCTCCGATCTCGGGGCTCAATAAAAGCGAATTGACTTAACTAATCTCTCGATCCCGCGTGTCCCTAGTGATTTCGACGTCACGTTGTGACACTCAACGTGTTTTCACAGATTTTGTTCACTCGCGAAGTGCAACCGACAGATTCCACTTTTATTCTTTTTTCTTTCTTGGTTTTGCGAAACTGCATGGGAAAACAACGGATTCGGATGGGAACAATCGTTGCTGCTTCATGGGCGATTGTAGGGGTGTTCAGTACCCAGTTTGATAACGATATACACACAGATACAGTGTTATACACTTTTCAAAATTTCCAAGACACGACCGCATTTGCCATATTGCCGGTGAGAATAATTATTATGGTAAAGCAAGGATAAACTCTTTCTGTACAAATATTTTGTAGCACTGACAAGAGCTGATTAGTGAATGCTTGAACTGAGAGGCGCAAACGTTTCGCAAAGCAATGAAAAGCCAATTTGAGCAAACTTTCAAGTTTACTCTTAGCGATGAACTTGAACTTATAGAATATCATCGTAGTTGTTCAGAATCTCGTAGTAGTATAACATTTCCAACACTTTCAAAAACGCGATTTCCAAAAAAAAAATCACAAATTATACCAAGTACCTTCAAACCTGCACCGGCAAAAGAAAATCCGATCCAAATCTATTGTGTGGTTGTGGTTGCGGTTAGTGTAACCGCTGCGGAATGAATTTCCATCTTAAATTTTCAACCGAAGAACACAGTTCTCCCCATCTAAAAATATATTTTTCACATCCTGTTCAATGTGCACTGTAATATGACGCCACTTAACGTGGACACAATGGTCGAATTCTCAAAAAGTAAATGATTGATCGGAAAAAGTCACCATTATACACTGATAAATCCACACAAACTCTCTCCCGCAGTATAAAAAAATAATAAAAACTATCTTCTTCGATTTCTCTGGATATTACATCAAAATGCATGGACATTTTTGTAAGAACACTTTTTGTTTGGAAATGGCCACCAATATGGAATGGTTTGATTGGTTTTATGGAAGCAGCGGAAGACAGTGCATTCATGTTTAATTTTTGTCCTCGCGATCCACCTTTGATAGCGCATGAAATCACCAATGTTTATGTGAGATTCAATCGTACATAAACACTCTCCAATAGGCTAACGGTTTGCGTGGTTATGTAGAACCAGAAGAAAATAATTGATTGATAATACACACGTCTTGCACTGAGTATTCATTGGGTAACGCTGCGTGTGATGTAAAAATACAAAAATACTCTCCACCAGTTGGCATCAAAATCGAAGCGGTGCTGAATTGAACTGAACAAAATGGCACCGCTGTTTGCGATATCTTCTATTCTTCGTTTTTATCGAGCAAAACCTCTGTGTGTGATATCAGCATCACTAGATGGATTGAGATCGTGATTTGAAATCACAAATGGATTGTTCATTTTTTATTTATTTTTTATTAGGGAATCGTTATGGCATATAGCATATTAATACAGGTAAACTTCGATATAACGTACATTTCACTTTCAAAATTGTACGTTGTATCGAATTGTACGTTATATCGAAGCATAATAAAGTACTCAATAACGTAGTCTATAATACATTATTGTGTTGCTGTTTTAGTCAAGTTAATGAATAACTTCAATCAGAAGACGAAGCCAGCCTTTCTCATGATGTTTCCCTTCGTATTGCTGATTAAAGCTTGATTCATTTAGAATCTGGAATCACAAAACCAGCTGTATTTCGAGATTGATTGAAGGTACAAAACATGTTTTAGCATCACAATAAAGATAATTCATAGTTCTATCAGAAAAAAAACATTGAAAAAAAATTTCCTTTACACTTTGAAAAGGTGTACGTTATATCGAGTGACGTTATATCGAGGGTACGTTATAACGAGGGTACGTTATATCGAAGTTCCCCTGTATAATGATTTCCTTCATGATCATTATTTCATAAAATATACATAATCGTCAGACCAACAACTGTCGATTTATCGCATGCTTATACAGCAATTTCATGAAATCAAGATTTCCTGAAAAAAGTTATTAGGATTTTGCTCAAACCTCCTATAGTTTTGCCTTTCCGAAAAAAATAAGACTCTTACTTTCAAATTAACGGTTAGGGTTCATTAGTCAGTCTGAAAAAAAAAGTGGTTTTATCTACCAGCCCATTTTTGAGAATTTGTAATTTTTGAACCGCCTAACCGATTTACGATTTCTCGAGCGGTAGTGGAAAGGTAATTTGACAGAATTTTTAGCAAAAGTGTTATGCCGCAACTACAGACTACACTGAAGTCGCTTTTTACGCATCTTTTTCTACGCGGTTTATTTCTCCATGAATTTCGGAATTTACGCGGTACGTATCAGCCGCGTGAAAAGTGCCCCGAGCGTAAACAGATTTAATGTGCTAATTGATGTGACTATTCACGAAGTTTGTATTGTATCGCTAATTAGAAGCTGAGGAATGAAAGGTGAAACAGATATCATGATTGTAGCATGCGAAAAGAATCAGCTCAACAATTATTAGAATAGGGGTTGCATTTAGAACTAATAATTCACTGTTTGTAAGATTTTTACATGGATTATGAAATTTATGCAGTTTATTTTTACGCGGATTTTTGAATTTACGAGGTTTTCTTTTAAGCAGTTCCTTTTTACGCGACACGTATCCTCCGCGTAAAAAGCGACTCCAGTGTACTTCAAGGGGAAAAGTTTAAAAATGATCTTTTCCGAGTCGTCGAGACTCACGAGACCGTAGCTTTTTATATCATTTTCGGAAATCAGAGACTTTTTCACATAAAATGTCACAACTACAGGAACGCATTTTTTTTCGTTTTTGAGATATATTATTTTTTGACATTTTTATGCTAATTTGACAAATAAACTAACTTTCGATAATTTGTAACTCTCAAATTACTTGAGAATTTGAATAAATTTCCTAGGAAAATATGAAAGCTGTGTCCCAAGTGTCTATTTTTAAACGAAATGTTTGGAAAAAAATATTTTTAAAGGTTTTTGGGAGTCGAAAAAAAGAAACGCTTTCTTTTTATATGATTTCTGGAAACATGAGACTTTTTTACAGAACATTGTTACTTCAGAACAAATAGTTCCCCGTCCATGGCTCTGGCTCTTCCTTAGAAGCGCTTCCGATCTTGTGAAGAAATCAAAAATTATCTTGATAACTGAATCATTTCGAAGCAATGAAACTTCTACAAGCATGGAATCTGTGTATTGCCTGAAAGTTGGGCCAAGGATGGAACACACTATGAATAACGTAACAATATATTTTCGAGCTCAAACAAATATCTTTTTTATAAAAAAAAATCCATACGATCACACCAAATACCCTTTTTTTATTTTTCATCCTGGGATACTGCAAGTCGGCCATTGTGGTATTTGACGAATTTCATGTCAACTCGACTGGCCATTGGTCGCACCATCTCAGATAGCAGTTAAACGTTGTGGGTGTAAACAGATGGGTCTTTCAAGCAACTTTTCATACTTGAAATTTTTAAAATAGTATTAGAATACGTTTTGAAAAGGTCCAATAAAAATTTCTTGATTTTTTACAAAAAGCTATAAATCGAACACTAAAATACATACAAAATTTAGATCAAAGGATGAAATGTTGGAAATTCATTAAAAAATACCAATTTTTTTTCAAATAAAATTTGCTAAAAAAAATATTTCTAAAATTTATTTGTTCAAAATCGCATTTTTTTAATTCAAAAAAAAAATATGAATAGCCCTTACACTTTCCAACAAGTTGTTCATACATTGAAAGATGGACATTTTTACAGGAAAAAAGTTCTTCTAACAACGAGTTTTTCAGGTTCTCTTCAAAAAAATAACAACTAATCCTAATTTTGTTTAAAGTCAATATAGCGATATAGTCTATTCGACAAAGCTTTAGATATTATCAAAATATGAACTTTTGTCGAAGACGTCAACTTTCTATTTTTTATGATTTTTCAAATATAAGCATATTTGTATAAAGAATCCTGAAACAATATTATACTCGTAACATTTTTGTGTGAAAATTCACGCGTTTGACATGTTCTTGATATGTTTCTAAATAGAAAATGTTAGCAGAGCGTGTAAATCGCGATAATGTACACATAAAAATGTTACGAATTAAACATTAATCGTAATTTTTGAAAGAAAAAGATGAAAAAGTTGTTGTTCGAAAACCTTTTCCCATGTAAACCGATGTATTTTTCAGTATTTTAAAAAGGCATTTTTTCGGGAAAAATAAATTTTAATTTTCAATTTGAAATTTTTTGATGATTGTAGGCTTATAATTTCTCACATTTCATTCTTTGGCCTACTTTTTGTAGATCTTATAGTTTTTAAATTAAGATTTTTTAAAAAAATAATGAAAAAAAATTGAAATAAAAAAAATCGCAAAAAAATAGTCACACAGACGATGAAAAAATAGTCGAAAAACTATAAAAAATAGAAAGTTGACGTTTTGGACAAAAGTTTATATTTTAATAAGCCCTGAAACATTGTCCAATACATTATATCGCTATCTTGATTTTAAACAAAATTAGAATAAGTTGTATTTTTTTTCAAAGAAAACAAGAAAAAGTTGGTGTTAGAAAAACTTTTTCCCTGTAAAAGTTCCCATCTTTCGATGTATGGACGACTTGTTGGAAATTGTAAGGGCTGTTCTTTTTTTTTGAGAATTTAAAAAAATACGTTTTTGAGAAAAATGTAATTTTCAAATTTTAAATAATTTTTTTTCAGCGATTTTTTTCAAATGGTATATTTATTTATTTGCTATATTCAAACAATTTCCTACATTTGACCAGTTTTTTTTTTTTTAGTTTTCGAGTTATAAATTTTTGTAAAAAGTAAAAAAAAATGTTTTTTTTTTCAAAAAGTAGTCTTATCTTTATTCGGATATTCAAAAAATGCAAAGTTGTCAAATTTGTCATTTATTATAAGCTGAAATTGCGTACAGTGCAACAAAGGATGCGGTTTGAGGTCATAAAGTACACAGCACAATTGTACGTGGCTCCGATTTGTTTCGTAATTGTATCGATATATAAAAATTGTGCATCGCCGCTACATTAGGTTCCCATTATTTACAGCTCAGTGGAAGTAGAGAGCAAATGTATGGAAAATGGGAATACATCCAATTTTTGTCAGTTTTAACTATTTGCGGGCTGAAGGATTGAAATATATAGCACATCATACAATGGATGACTGATAAAATCGTGAATGAGCGGAGCAGAAACATATGCACTGTATTTTCGTACAGGCTGTGACAGGAAAATTGAGACTCGTTACTCCTTATGCTGCTGCTGACGTTACTGCTGTTGGTGTTGCTGATGTTCAATTTGATTAACATCTTCCTTTTGTATCATGTTGTTAACTAATCCATGGTTGTAAAATGACCGATCGCTCCGCTGATTGGATGATTGATTGATTTTTGTTGTTGTCGAGGTATTAAACTTAAAGTGCATTCGCTTTGAAAAATCACAATCAATCAATACAAGGTTCTGGGATTGCACCCACGATCGTTCTTTTGGTAAACGAAAGCGCAGTAGGCTAGGGAGATCACCTCTGTGATTTGAAGTTGCGAATGGATTATTTATACCCGATAATTTGAGAACGGACGGAGCACGAATTGCTATGTTCACTTTCTCCACATTAGGAATGCTTCCTATATATTCGTTAATTTACTACATGTGCTGAAAAGTCCCGGGATTTTTTATGAAAACAATCGTTTTTTGGGCACAGTTGTATTTATTCATCAACATAGTTTCCTTCGAAGGCAACACACTTGGTATAGCGAGATTCCAACATTTCCACGTTTACAATAATATATCCCATTCTTTCTTTTGGAATGACTACATTACGACATTCCTCTTTATCCATTTTCTATACGAATGCTCAGGTCTTCTTCTTGGATGGCACTAACGTTCCCAGTGGAACTTTTGCCGTCTAAACGTAGGTATTACTTGCATCATTTTAGTTAGTAGTACTCGGTAGAGATTTCTATGTCAAATAACTCGCCTTGAATGTATTCTAGAGTGACAAGTTCTAGAATACGCGTGACCACAGTGCAAGTCGGAAGAAATTTCTTTGACGAAAAATCTCACGGCCAGAACGGGAATCGAACCCCCGGCATTATAATGTGTGACGCTAACCACTCGGCCACGGAATGCTCAGGTAGTAACACTTAAACTGTAGTTTATGAACAAATAAACGAAATGTCATGAAACTCCACACACAAGCTGTGTGCTAGTGACTCCATCTGTTGAAAAATCCCGGGACTTTTTAGCCCATGTAGTGTACTATTCATGGATTAGGGAATCGTGATGAATATATACATCCCATTTGTTTATTTATTTATACTCATCAGCATTTTAACTGTAACATAACTAGGTTTCAATCGTGAACAGGTTTCATGTTTATGGTTTATTATGGTGAATTACACAGTAGTAGTCATTTGGGCGTAAGAGTATTCTTTCTGTTCATCCATTGTTCAGCAGACAGTTGATGTGATCAATATTGGGTTATGATAAGAACAACAGCTCGATGTTTCGTACAGAGCAGAGCAGTTGTATGGATGAATCGATCTTCATTCGACCGTGGATCGCTCTCCATCGCTGATTATTGTTGCGTTGAGTTATTCTAGAACAACAAAAAAGGTGGTCAATTGAAGGCCCCGAGTTTTGAACTCACTATCGATTGCTTAGTAAGCGAACGCGTAGCCAATGTGGCTACGAATACCCCTACGTAATGTATATAATATCAAACAAATCTTAGAAGAGATCTTCTGATTTTGGAAGTGTGCAAATCATCATATTCCGTTCGCAGAAAAAAGATGAATTAACGTTAAAACTGTTTCATAAAAACGAGACTTGTTTTCTGATTTTGTAATCCTACGTCAAAAATACTTTCACTATTATACATTTATAACATTTTCTTAAACTTGTGGGTACCCCTAGCGCAGACAGCCTACTACGACTCAGAGCAAGGGGGCAGGACACATTCAAACACACGCTGCCCGCCGCCACATTCCAATCAAGCCGCTGCGGCTGTGGTAGCGGCGGCTAAATGCTGCAATGGTGACGATCATTAGTCTTAATTGAAACTTCCGCGTTCCGCGTGTTCGACGCCGATCAGGAGACAAGCGAAAGCTGAAAATCAAACGAATCAAATCCGGGAACCACTTCCGATGCGTTCTCACACCGCCTCATACATAGCAGGCGGAATGTGTCAGAATGCGATCATCCTATCAAGTGATGACTCTCAGGAGCTCTCGTCTCCCTTCGAGGGATCAAAAACGAGTTGGAAGATGAGACTGATCGAATGATCGCATGTCTTTTTTTTTTTTTGGTTGGGTTCTTTACACCCGCTCCGCCACGGAACGGATGGAATTGGACATTAATTAGAAGGAAATATGATGGGATCTTCCCATCGTTCCAAAGGAACGATACGTTATTAGTTCTTGATTTTCGTCGTTTGTGCCTTTGTGGTGTGATGAAAGCCAGACGGTTGGAATGTGCGTGTTTTTCTGCTCAGCTCTGTCGAGGGCGCGGAATTAGAGTTTAATCGGGAATCGGGAATGGATGTGCAACCAAGTTGAAACCCATAATGCACCACCCGTTGCGTACGCGGGGAGTGTCATGGTCGGGGGAACAGCGTTTGAGAAAGACACCACTTGATTCACTTGTTTTGGTTTCACTTCCCATGTCCTTGCTGTCCTGGATGAAAAAAAGGGGGAAGAAAGCGAAAGTGGTTTTTGTGTGTCTGACGCCGATTTACACTCCAGTCGAGAAAAGGAGACGGAGAAGGAGAGTGAGTGAGCGGTCGTTGCTGGAATGGAACCAACTCGGTGGATTATCGACGTGTTTTGTCTCCTTGTACCACAAGCTGGGCGAGCACGACAAAGACGCCGAGGGGAGAAGCGCACTTGAAATCGAAGATTGCAAAGAATACGACTCCACTGTCGCAACATTATACTCCGGCATGTCCGGATGAGGGCGCTGGAGAGGGGAGACGGGGGTAGGCTGACAACCGACGGTTGGACAGACAACATGTGGCGTTTGTTATTATTCGATCCTGGGCGGAAGGCAAGCAGTGCGAGTGTGCGAATCCCACACCGAAATCCGGATAACGACGCAATTGACGAGTCAACCAGATTCAATCAATGCTCGGAAAGCCGCTCCAAATCTCCTGAATTGGCTCTAATGATATCGCCACGGCAGAAGTCGGCCACTGGCAGCAGAATTTATCCGAGCTGTGTGTTTATTCTCTTGATTGACTTGATTCAACACGCCACTGACTGGTGAGTATGTGTGCGTGCGTGTGTATGTATGTCGAAACCGTGCGCGGATAAATCTATCAAATCTCTCTTTGATGAACGATTCAGCGAAAAGCGAAGCGGGCAAAGTGATCATCATCATCATCGTGGTGATGATCGTCCCATTCGGTCGCAACGAGTTCGTTCAATGAGAAAATAACTGTTTGTCATTGATTGGAAGCGGATGTGGCGTCACTCATTCAATCTATACACGCTAACACTCGAGCGGGACCGAAGTGGCAATTTTCTAATCAGTACCCTGCCCATACAAATTGGTGCGCTATTGATGGCGACGTATTTCCCGATTGAACCTCCCCCTACCCGGGTGCACCAAATCTGAGCTCTCGAAATGTAATATTTTTATTAATAATAAAAAGATTTATTAAGCACATAAATAAGGCTGGACCTCATCCGGAGTTTTCCTCCATGGCCACCTCACTCCCAACGCACCACGTATCGGAATCAAGGAATCACTGGCAACTCGTCGATCGGCTGCTGGCGCGAGAGGAGAGCTCATTAGGAAGGAGCGGGAAAACTTTTCCTGATATAGACTTGGCCCGAGTAAATTGGACGAGTAATGATAGGTTTATTATGGCACGAGGCAGGGAATGAACATTATCGTTCTCTAATGAGATAAATAAAGCACACTGATAAATCATAGATTAAGCTGCTTGATGGCCTTGTGGTGAGGGAAATAAAGTTTCCTTTTACTGGCGAAGATTTTTGCCATTGCCGCCGAATGGTATTGCATCGACTGACCCAATCAACAGTGTTGTACACAGGGTTGCCAATGTTACAGTTTAAACAGGATTCTTCCAGTTTTTTTCTCGATCCACTTATCCAGTTGAAACCTGAAAAAAATCCAGTTTTTAAACATTATCCAATTTTATCTAGTTTTTTATATGTGTGTCTAAGTTTTACCCATTTTATGTAAAATAGATTTACATTGTATGAATTTCTGCAACAGGCGATGTAATTTGGCTCTTCTCATTTCATCTAATTCGTTGGTTTTTTGTATAAAAAAAAAAATTATAGAAGCTTGTGTCCAAGATACGACCGTTGACGTTGACGTAGAACTACACTGTTATTTTATATAAGTCGCTTGTTTATACCTTCGGATATTATTCTATAATGCTGTGAAATTTCAGAAACTTGCAAGTATCAAATAACATGCTACATGTTATTTAATATTGCCTCAAAGGAATCGCACCTCTAGGCATCGTTCGTACAATGTAAACCAAGCGCCAAACAAGCGTTCGCCATAGCATGCATACAGAGCCATACATTGGTGGATTGAAACTACTAGGAATATAAACACTTCTCATCATTTTGCGCTATTCTCAAAAGAAACGCTTCTGTTAATATTACTAGCCTCGAAAAAAGTTGCATTACTTTCTCATACTCGAGAGAAGTGCAGTTGTCATCCTTAGTGGAGGAAGTTTTGCTACTGGCAAGCGAAACCTAATCACATACAAAATTCCAGAACGACATTTACTTTCTTGGTGACTAAACAAGCGAAATAAACTTTTTTTTGTTAATAACAACTTCAAAAACAGTAGCAATGCTTCATTATGATGAATATTAGCGCAAATGCAACCCTAGTTGAAGGCAGTTTTGCGACTGGCTCGCGAACCCAAATAACTTATAACATTCCAGTAAGACATTCAAGATGCTTGGTATTCCCCAAATATTTTTTTGGCGCACAACCTTAACGCTTAACACTTGACGTGCCGAAATCGGCTACTTCGCTGTTATTCGATGCGGTGTCACACTCGCGAAGGCTCGGTTCAGTGCGAGCGTTTTTCACTGCACCAACATCGCGTGCATCATTAGATGACGCTTGCCTCGAAATTGTATTGCCCCTGGCAATGCGTTCGTTTTTTGCAGGGCTCGAGCCTGCCTTCCTCTTCTTCTTGCTCATCACACACTAGGCGAAGCGTCCAATTTATGACGCGGAAAGAATAACACACGATACGAATAACGCGAAAAACGAACAGAAAAACCAAACGACGATATCCAAGTTGGATTACCACTGGTGGGGTCCAATCTTAGATCGAAGCGCAGCGAAAGCAAAGTGAACTGGATTGCTCAACAGTCCGATGCCGAATGAAAGTTTGCCTCAGCGAGATCCACTGTTTATACTCTAGGCAAGTATTCTTCTTCTTCTTTCTTTGTTTTTAAGAGGCTTTAAACTTTGCAGTTCATTCGCCTCTAAGCAGGCAAGTATTCCCCTTCATTCTTCTACTTATCCTTTGTTCACGGAGACTTTAAATCCTACGATTTCCCCTCCGTTGGTCGTCGATAAGTTGCTCGTTATTGATAGCTCTGTTCGGGAAAGCACACAAATGGACAGACCAAATGTATGATAAAATGGAAACGCTTAAAGTTTTCATGAAATTTAACCATTTACAAACCATGGAATTCTAATGTATAGCATATTAAACAAATCTTGCGGTATTTCCGATTCGTTTTGTATGTAAATCGTCAAAATCCGTTCGCGGCAAAAATAGTTACTAACGTTAACTTTATTTCAGAAAAACGTGACCTGTTTTCTGATTTGGCACCCTTAATGAAAGACGTAGTTCTACGTCAAAAAACCGCAGGGATTATCTTGGGCTAGACAAAAAGGTTCGTTGTCGGATTCATCTTTTATCTTAATTACCAGCCTACCCAAGCTGCAATGTCTTCGAATTTATATAAATATCAAATATTCTAGGTCATCGAAAACAATCAAATGTTCAGATCAATAGGTCGGTGTTAAATCAGACTGGGCTAAGTAACAAAATAAGAAAGAATGAGTTAGTAGTAGCAAATAATCAAGAATTTCGTAACCTACATCTGTTGGATTACACTAATGTTACAAACAACCAGGTTTATGTCATAAACTCTTTTTTGACTGGTCAGTAAAAACAGATAATACTATGCAGTCAGAGTGGACCGAGTGCATATGACCACAGCGACTAGAGAGAATCCACTTTTTTTTGACTACTAGAAAATGGAAGAAATTTCAAATCAAAAGATTCTTCCCTTCATCTTTCAATGAACACGGAAAACTAACTGACATTGAAACACAACATACAGTGATGGGCGCAAAAAATCCACCCCATTCTGAACTAAAGTGTTCCAATACTAAAAGTTCTTTCAAACTTTTTGGTATTCCAGTCAATACTACGTAAAAGTAGGTAATAAGTAGAACATTTTGCCACTTCAGTATAGTTGATTCATTTTTTAGAAAAATAAAAAATAACTTTTGTTCCTTCTGTTTGTGCCTTCTTTAACGCAGCAAAATAGTTTTCCTTGTTTGTAACGTCAGTTTTGTCCACCGTGTCCAAAATCGCCCATAAATTCGCAATAGAATTCAAGTCGGGGCTTTGGGGTGGCCTCACCATTGGTTTGATCCGGGCCGATCAGAAGAATACTGCTGTTTTCTTAGCAATATGGATTCTTCCAAGTTCTCACACAAAATGTCAATGCAACCATTGACCTGCGCTAAGTTTCCCTCCCCAGTCCACGAAAAACAGCCCCACACCATGATGCTCCCACCACTAAACAGCTAGGAAAACTATGTTTCTGTCAGATGTAAACAACCAGCTGTCAATATCGAGGGGTCCATCGATGAAAAAAACACGGTAAAACAAATTTACTGACTACTGACTACTGACTACAAGTACTCTCCGACCTGGAAATCAAATATTTTTCTGAAGAATCTTGTACTTTCGAGGAAGAATGAATACAACCCTGACTGCGAAATTGATGATCTTGTCGGTTCTATCCCCCAAACCTGAAATAAGAGTCCTGAACGATGCCAAGTGGAGATCGAACCAGCACCGGCTGGAATGCAAGGCTGGTTTACACGACTACGCTATCCACATAGCCACTGGTACTGTTGCATACATGCGTGATAATATTACACCACCTTGTGAAATGAAGTTGGAAGGTATTTTTTAAGAGTAAAAAGGAGAGCATAAACGTGAACCTATATCCGTTTCCGGTCTGGGCCGTGTATGTGGAAAAGTATGCGAAAAGGTTTAATGCGTGCTTATTTGCGATGTGTCTCTTGTTTCGCTCTCTCATATTGCTCTTATATTGCTATGGCATATATAGTGTACAAATTCTGTACCAGTATGGGAGAGTGGCACATTTTCTGTGATGACTTGTGGTTCCATTCGCTTTATCTGAACAGGCATGGTATTCCGAAGACAAAATACACTGATATCACTCATTTGCCATAATACGTTACTTCAATCCACCACGAATCTTAGGAGAATCTAAAGCAGGATTACAACATGGATGATAATTTAGACCGAATTTTGTTAGGTAGTTTTTAAGTGATGCTAATCGATTATTTTTGGCAATTAAAACATTGTTTGAAGCCATAAAAACAAGTTTGTTTTATTACAAAGACTGAGTAGAGCAAATTCTACAGTTCGAAATCCACGTCCACTGCGCACTGAATAAATTATATGATTTCATCATTAGATCGTTCAGTCATGGTGGACCAAGTGTCTGAAAAATATTTTTTGATTCAGTCAGAGTTGACCAAGTACACATAGTCAGTTGTGTAAAACCCTTTTAGTTGATCTTTAAGTTCGATTTACACGAAATCATAATTATGTTACTTGGTCCGGTCTGACTGAACACCAACTAATTGATCTACCATTTGTTTGTTATCTATTACTCTTTCAAGTAGTGAACAAGTTTTGCCATTTTTGTTAGATTTTGTTTACTCCCTTACATGCAATCTTTAATGTTTGCAAATATGCGTTGACAAAATTAAAAGTTAAAAGACTACCCCCAAAAAATTATATAAAAATCACTCAAAACCTTTGAGTAACCTCTCGTTTCTCCATGTTATGACCGTTAGAGTTGTGTGGCATTGTTAGAAATTGATATTGAAGCGATATAAACAAAGTGTTGTTTACATTGTATTGAAAACAGCATTAGATAACGATTTTCTCAATTTTGTTTGAATAAAAACCAATTTTATTGAGTAAAAATAGTAATTCCATGAGTCTTTCTGATAAAAACTAACTTTTCATTTCATTTGACCTGGTGAAGATGTTTGGGCATTCTGTCGACCATATTTTGGAGGTGCAGAGGATCGATTTCGTTCAACGCCTTTTGGAGAGCCGTGAAATAAATGTCCTTATAAGTGAAACCATCTTTCATCACTTTGTTGTCGAGAATGGCCCAAAGATTCTGAATCGGGTTGAGATCAGGACTTTGCGGTGGCCATTCAAGCGGTTTTATTTTGCGTGAACGGAAATAGACTTTGGTTTTCTTAGCAGTATGCTTCGGGCCGTTGTCCTGTTGGAAAACGAAGCTGTTTCGTAGCCCAGTTTTTCGAAGCGATTCCTTCAGGATGTCACTGTAGACATCTGCTGTCATGATCCCGTGAATTCGCATCAGATTTCCAACACCAGCCCAGGAAAAAAATCCCCACATCATTACATTGCCTCCTCCGTGCTTGACAATAGCCTGCAAATGACATTCCCGAAATCCTTCATCATCCTTCCGCCACACTCTTTCGCGTCGCTACCTTATGAAAAGCTCAAATTTCAAATCGTCAGTCCAAAGTACTTTTTTTCCAAAATCTTTGGGTTTGTTGGGTATGTTCGGGCAAATTTAATCCGTTTCAGTTTATTTTTCTTGCTGATGAACGGGATTTTTTTGTGAATCTGACCTTGAGTCCATGTCCAGCCAGTCTACGAGAGGTTTGACTGAATGACTTTGACTGATACTTTTGGAGATTTCTTCACTTTCCGGATGATTCGTTGATCCGTCCGGCTATCGGTCTTCCGACGAAGGATTCTTCCGGATCTTTCAGCCAAGCAGACCGCAATCTTCCGCTAAGAAATCTGCTACAAATAATCCTGAGCAACAAGATTTCGGACTTGCATGCTGATTTCCTTTCCACCCATTTTGATTTAGTTGAAAACTCTTTGTGTAGACAGCAACAATCGACTTTTATTACTTTTTTGTTTATGATAGGTTGTAAATAATATCGCACAGCCCTAGCTGTCATAACCAGAGATGCCAACCTTCCTGATTTTTCAGGATTTCCCAGACTTTTCGTCACGTTCCCTGATATCCTGACAAACATTAAATTTTGCCTGATTTTTTTTAAATGATCCTGGTTTATCCTGATTTTGTTCTTTTTACTTTATCGGAATAAGAATTATCCGTCATAAAAATACTCCCAATATTTTCCTGACTGGAAATTAGAACTATCATAATAGCCTACATAAAAATGCTCCCGATCCGCGTTTGTATAATGCTTACTTTTATTTTAATTTATTATCTATAAATTCCGAACCGATACGCTTTATCGGAAGTACATTTTCGACGTAAATTAAGTCATGATGTAGGCGTGAACGAATGAAAGATACTCTATCAGTACAGTATCAGTACGGGCAGAAAAAGTAGAATTTCGTTCATAATTTTGATTTTTTAAGTGCGTTTGTTCCACTTGAAACATCCATTATGATTTTCGCATCACAATGACAGAAAAACGAAACGCAAATGCTGTCAACACGTTTTGAATGAATGGATATTGAGGATAGTGTTGCGGAAGAGGGGTTTTGTTTCTCTCACGCAAGGATATTATCTCAAGGATGACAACTTCACAGATATTTGCTTGATTTTATATGTATGATAAATAACTATATAAGATTAAGTACCATATGAGAATATGTAACATGTGTTCCATTAGGGCACTGCCAAACTACATGTATCTTCGACAACACAACACATTATTTTGGAGCCTGACTAGAATGTGTTATTCCATCACACTAACCGGGTATTTTAGCTTCAGATTTGTCATAGATTCAGGTCCCTGTAAAATGCTCTCAAGGGGAAAATATTGGACCCTAAGGAAGCATTGGACGAGGAAGCAAATATGTTCTGGGAGGATATAATCTTTAATTGTGCATATTTCATTGAATAAATGCATGTTTGCGTATTTAAATGGTGCTTTTGTTTTCCCAAAAATCGGCGGAAACTTTCCGGACAACCCAATTTGAACTATCCTGATTTATCCTGATTTTTATTTTCATTCTTTCTGATTTTTGAAAATTATAGTTGGCAGCTCTGGTCATAACATGTGGAAACGAGGGGTTGCTCGAAGGTTTTGAATGGTTTCAATATTATATTCTGGGGGTGGGCTTTTATTTTTGTCATCGCATATTTGCACACTTTATAGAAATCATATAAGGAAATAAACAAAATCTCACAAAAATGGCAAATCTCGTGAATTACTTCAAAGAGTAATAGTTAATATACAATTATATAAAGTTACGATAGTAGTTTTTGATGAAATATTCCAGAAATTGAGAAACTTTTTTAAATGTGCAAGGAGGGCTTTCTTTATGCCCATCACTGTATGTGCTTCATTGACTTTAATTGATATAAATCTAATACCTAAATAATCCTGCTTCCCTAAACTCTCTCTTACATATGAACTTTTTTTTGCAAGTGTACTATACATATTTTTTTTCGAAAAGTATTCTCTCGAGCAGGAGAAATATTTGAGGATATCTTATTTTATTCTTGATACCAGAATATGGTTTGGACAAGCTTGATATAAGAAGTAAAATATAAGAGAACAGTTGTCTGACATTGAATGTACTTATTTGGAATAAAATTGTGAGAAGATGTTTACGGTATTTCTCTTTGGTATTTTACACACACACAAAACGTCAAACCGAAGATAAGGTTAGGCACCGTGCTTTGATTCATTGATCTTTTTTATTTTTTTTAATTCTTTTATTCTTTTATTGTCAATCAATCACATTATCGAGCAGTTTTATGGCGATCTTTTATTTCATGAAAATGCAGCAATAAATACGAGATATTCCAAGTTTTACACAAATAAAACCTGATTTCTAGAGGTTCTAGAAGAAAAGATTCTAAAATATTGTTTCACAGTACTGTTTGAGTGGTGGGAAATGTCATTTTTATTCGCTCGAATGATATGATTAATTAATGGTTTATTTCATCATTTTATGAATTACATATAAATACTACACGAAGCTTCGAAGTAGATTTTATTTTTCAAGCATTGGAATGGGTAAAAAAATCATTTTAAATCCAGTTTTCCGGTTTTTTTGAATGCACTCTTCCAGTTTTTTTTTAAAAATATTATTGGCAACCCAACACAACCCCGAGGGAATCAAAACAAAAGGCGGCAAAATTTCATCACTTTCTGCAATAATGCACCCCCTTGAGTTCCCTCCTAACACAGGGACCATCGGTGGCTGTGGCACACGCACATGTTACGCACTCCGGCCGGATCAGGGCAAAAAACCACACTGAAAACACAAGTGCCCATTATTTCCGGGGTTTGCAGGGTTTTTTTTTGGTCCGGAATGTGTCTGCGGCAGGGGTAGGTGATGCTCTAACATCACCACCACCGCCACCACCACATCGCAACAACTTTCTAATGGATATAATAGCCTTTGACACAGTTTTCACCCTCCTGCCGGGGGAAGAAGTAATTGGCCCACAGGAGCAGCAACAGTAGCGGCGGTGTACAAGAATGCCGAGAAAGTGGGACAGCACCGGCAGAATGTAGGCCTACATACACTTGCTGCTGTTGTATCACATGTATTTACTGAAAGGAAGCAGCAAACGGCAAGTGGGAATATTTTTTTTCTCCTCTCCATATTTTCATTTCAGGAGTGAACTGAGTCAGTCAGCTGGTCCTGTCCACAGGACTGGAGGGCACTTTGTATGTATCATGTTTACACTCTGAGCGTCGGCTGGCTGACTGTCTGACGATGCAGCGGTTGTGGTCGAGGTGGCGAAACGCTATTATTGCGATGATTATTCAAATGCGTGAAAATGCACTCTCTCTCGCTCGTCCTCGTCCTGCTGGCTGGCCGACACACGTATGCGGAAAACGACCCTCGCCTTTAAACCACGATGGATGGTAAGCCCGCCGCATATATTCGCACATTTTCCGAACCGCCATAGAAGAGATACCCCGTACTTGAACGGCAATTATGGGGAAAAAATCACCGTCCGACCCCCGGCTGAATCAGGAAGCGTACAAAAATCCGCACATACACACGGTCTCTAACATATCCAGTCTATGGCCACTTCTGTTCTAAAGCTAGTGCGGATACTGGTCGTGTGATAATCCGGTGCTTTTAACACCCGCAAACATAAATAACGCAAGGTTGTATCAAATCTAAAACGAGAGGCTCTCAACAACAATCAACTGTCGGGATTCAGACGCCCAAAGGGGTAGGGAATCGATGCTGGGATAGTTTGATTCCAGTTCGCAGCAAGTCTCGACACCGCGCCTATCCGTGTTGTCTGTTGTTGCAAAGCACAATTATCATCATCGCACACACGTAACTGTTAATTTCACTTCCCATGAATAGTATTTTTTTGTTGTTGTTGCGTTTTCGCTGTTGTTTTGAAATACAACAACGCGCGCACACTGAGGGACACACATCAGCGATTAATCCATCGGAAATCCTCGCACAAAAACCCCAACGCCATGTTTACAGATAATTATTTATAAATAACTCATTGAACATGCTTGTGGCAAATGTTTTAAAGCGCACCGCGATAGCGTGATATATCTCCATTTAGCCATCCGTCATACTCACAGCTGTATGATTTGCACGCTGCTGCTGCTGAAGTAAGAGCTCTTCAGCACTTCAGGACGAGCACATGTTATTAAGCAGCAGCTGAGCGCGCCTCGCAACACGCGGACCAAATAGAAAAGTATTGATTGGAATCTGTCACGCGGTTGCACGGCTCGGCCCGATAATTAATTTGCGATACAGCCTGGGGAAACCTCCCTCCCGAAGGTATCACCATCGGTGCCGCACGGAATGAGCTTGCAAATGGGCTGCGTTTACGCACCTCGTCTGGTCCGCGAGCAAGGAGTCAAACAAAGCGAGCAAGCAAAAAAAAAAATCGATTGTGTTACCTGCGCGAGAGTGGCACTCAGTCCGATTCCTAATCGAAAGCACATTAGACTGAAAATTGGTGTAATTATTGCTTCAAAGTCCCGGACATGTGCGGGGCGAGATTTAATAATCGCGATAAAGTGGTTCTACATTTTTTGCCCTGCCCGGAGGCCCTGCTTCAGTCCCGGTATAATTTACGTTCGAGGGCGAAAATGACACAATTGCATGCCTGCGTGCTGCGCTTGGGAATCGTCTTCCAACGGTGCGCTTTGCATCAATCAATGGATAAATAAATAATGATTAATTATAAACAAGCGGCGAGAGGCGCGCGGGTCTGGTAAGGAGAATAGAATGAATTGAAACAACAACAACAGAAATGGCTCCATTTAAATTGCTTCGCTTTCCGGGAGCGAGGGAACGGGAATGAAAATGTTATTGCGGAGAGGAGGTGCAGAAATGATTTTCAGATAGCGAGTCGGCGATAAGAGCGTACTGATCGCGATTCCGTCACGCCACCAGAACCCGTGGTGGGGCAATGCAGGACTGGCCATCAATCAATTGCTGTTCTTGCCCGACACGCAGAGAGGCCTCCCTCCAAACACATACACACAGACAAACTTCTTCGAACCAAGAGCTTTGATCAGAAGTACAGATTTTCGCACTTTCCCGACAAATCGAACCAATTGAGAGGAAACAGCCAACTGTAGATTTTACCAAACTGTCTTCGATAAAAAAAAATCTTCGCCCAAAAGCAGCGGATACCGCATTGTATGCGGATAGAAATGTTCCAGTAAACTGTTGGGTTAATTCTGCCACTTTTGCTCATAATCATATTTGTTCAACACGTTCAGCACCATACACAGCCTGGTATGGGTAAAACATGACTAATCAATTTAGCCCTGACGCTTAACGTGTTAACCATCTTTTACTACAATTGGAGGAACATGCCGAGGATGCCTACGCTTGAAAAGTAAGGTTTCTTGTAAAGTTTCGACATAATATTTTGAACGGGATCACATCCCATTTGTAATTTTTTCCTGCTATATTGAAGACATTTTCCTGTGTTTCTTCGCTTCTTTTAGAATTTTTCAACATCGTTAGCTTTTGTAGAAATTGTACCACTTCAAGAAACACTGCCCGAATCTAATGAAAATAATAAACTTCTTTTCGTTAGTTTTGGTTAGTGTTGAACAAAAAATAAAAAAGTTTTCAACCACATGTTTTTTGTTTATTCACTTACCAGCTGAGCTGGCTAACTTCGTCCCGCCCAAAATTAATCAAAATATGAACTCTTCCGAACATTTATGTTTCCTTGCTAAGCGAATGTTCATGGATTCAATCGCAGAACTCACCATTGATTGATCTTCGAATTGACCCTTTACAGTTTCCTTTCACTACAATTTTCCAATTACTTCCACCAAAACTCGTCCACGAAAAAAATCATGAATTGTCAATAATAATCGTCATCTTATATATATAAAAATGGATTTCTGTCTGTCTGTCTGAATCTTAAGGACTCGGAAACTACTGAACCGATCGACATGAAAATTGGTATGTGAGGGTTTTAGGGGCCGGGAAAGGTTTTCATGATAGTTTGAGACCCCACCCCCTCTCTTAAGAGGACTGCCATACAAATGAAAAACACAAATTTCTACATTACTCGAGAATTAATCAAGCAAATGCAACCAAATTAGGAATCTGGAAGTTTTAGGGTACAATAAATAATTCTGTGGTGGTTAGATACTCCCCCTCCCACTCTTAGGGGGGGGGGAGTATCTAACCATTACTCGAGAATTAATCAAGCAAACGAAACCAAATTTGGCATGTGGAGGTTTTAGGGTGCAATAAATGATCCTATGGTGGCTAGATACTCCTCCCTCCTCTCTAAGGGGGGAGGGGGCTGCCATACAAATGAAACACAAATTTTCTACATTACTCGAGAACTAATCAAGTAAATGAAACCAAATTAGACATCTGGAGGTTTTAGGGTACAATAAATGATTCTGTGGTGGTTAGATACTTCTCCCTCCTCTCTTATGGGGGCTGCCATACAAATTAAACACAAATTTCTGCATTTCTCTAGTATTAATCAAGTAAACGAAACCAAATTTGGCATCTGGAGGTTTTTGGGTGCAATAAATGTTTCTATGGTGGTTCGACACTCCTCCCCCTCTTAGGATTGGCTGTCATACAAATAAAACAAATTTCTGTATAACTCGAAAACTAATCAAGCAAATGGAGCCAAATTTGGCATGTGAAGATTTTAGGGGGCACGAAACGTTTCTATGGTGAATATACACTCCTCCCCTCTCTCTAAGGGGAGAAGAGGGGAGGGGTCTGTCTTCATTCTATCATATTTTCTGTATCAAACATGTATTCCCTGTAACGGAGAAACATGTTTTTTTGCAAATAGCTGAAAATCTTGAACGAGAATTGTGTCTGAAAATAATCTGATATTATAATGATGAGTTTTGGTAGAAGTACTAGGATTTTTTTAGTAAAAGGTAAATTCAACGGGGTCGATTAGAAGATCAATCAATGAACAGTTTTGCGATTGGATTCATGAACTTACGCTTAGTAAGAAAACGTGAAGATATTGATAACAAAAAAAATAAAAAATTTTGGGCGGGACGCAGTTTGCCGGGTCAGCTAGCTATAATATAATTTTTTTCAGACGCAATTTTCGCTCAATATTAACAAATAACAGGTTTCTCCAATGCATGGAATACATGTTTGATAAAATATTTATTTTGAAGATATAGGAGTGTGTTATTTCACCTGAAAATTATTTTACACCTTTTTACGAACATAAATTTTGTTAGCGAATGGACTAACAACGCTCATGATGATGTGATTTCCTTCAGAGTTTTCGGAA
Source organism: Toxorhynchites rutilus septentrionalis (assembly GCF_029784135.1). NCBI lineage: Eukaryota > Metazoa > Arthropoda > Insecta > Diptera > Culicidae > Toxorhynchites > Toxorhynchites rutilus. The sequence goes on along the minus strand of NC_073746.1, from coordinate 302,626,414 downwards.
ATTTTTCGATTTTTCTCTCCGCTATATTGATCTTTGGGGAGAGACGAATACAACAAAATAAAGACGGCTCAAATCGAGCCATTCCTTCTTCGGATTTTGCGCTTAGCAACACATTTGGCCTTCCATTTCTATTTATATAGATTGTGCATATCTGCCATCAGTATCTCGTTTTTACGTTTAAGGGACGCTTCGACACGATGGTTGGAGAACTTTACTTTTCCTTCGATGGAAGATTTTTCGCACTATCTGGAATTGAATATAGATAACTGAGGCTAGAGAGCCTTCTGCGAACAACATAATTACTAGCACTATCTCAGCAAATAATAACACATCTCATGATAGGATCTGCATTTCAAGATGAACTCGAGTAGACCGCGAGTAATCGGTTTTCTACCTTACTTACCTTAGATTTAATAAAATGTTTATGTATAGTAATAAAAATATAATTAAGAATTCGGCTCCTTTAAACTTATGTAATTGTGCTCCCGTGGCCGAGTGGTTAGCGTCATAACGTCATAACATGCCGGGTGTTCGGGTTCGATTCCCGTTCTGATCGGGGGAATTTTTCGTCAAAGAAATTTCCTCCGACTTGCACTGTGATCACGCGTATTCTAGAGCTTGCCACTCAGAATGCATTCAAGACGTGTTGTTTGGCATAGAAATCTCAACTAAGTACAAATAAAAATGACGCAAGTAATACTACGTTGAGACGGCGAAGTTCCTCTAGGAACGTTAGTGCCATTGAAGAAGAAGAAGAAACTTATGTAACTGGCCTTTGTAAGAATAAACGAATTTAATAAAAAAAATAAAAGCTGTTTATTTACTACAGTGTATATGCTTGCTGGTTCTACGTGGATACCATCAACATCTCGTCAAATCAATAATAACTATGCCAAACTATGATACTAAAGTTAAGATTGTGCTCTATGATTGGACTTATAAACTCAATACATATATCAATACAGATTTTCTGAGAAAAAACTAAGACAAAAAAGAATTTTTCTGACCGAAAACACAGATTTGATTATGGCAACTCTGAACGTAGCGCTAATAGGCAAAAAAACGCTATGTTAATTTTGACAATACTTTTTTCGTAAAACACATACACTTTTACATCTTTTCCCGGAATATCGAACTACAGGATTCCACTTTATTCACGTTATTTAAAAAATCTATAAAATCAGTGTAAAAAAAAATGCGGATATAACACACACACACACACACAGCAGCAGAGTAACCAAATGAAGCCAATTTGAAAAAGAAATCGCAAACACTATCATTAATGGTCTTGTCCGCTGCGTTGGGTCTTCTTTTTTTTTTGTATCAAATAGGTTTCCGGTTTCCGGTTGACGAATGAATCGTGAAGGCGTCAGAACGTAGGATTTTCGTTTAGATAACACTTGAATTTTTTTAATTGTTCTATCGTTTAGAAACTTTTTATTGTAATAAGTACGTAGAAATATTTTCGAATTGATTGATCTGTCAAAAAAAACAAATTATAAGCGTTGAAAGTCTTCATTTTTCGACACTTTTTGTTTCGCTCACTTTTATTTTTTTGTTTCGCTCACTTTTTTCCATTTTAATACCTTCTGTTAGACGTAGTCTATTACAAACAAATAATTCTTCAAATAAATATGCTTTTGATACACTTTTTTTCGAGACTCTTTTTTCTATTTAATAAGCATGCATTGCTTATTACGCATAGGAAATGTTCTGAAAACAAATGGAATCAACCGAAACTTTTCCATTGCCGATTGCGTTTTTTTTTTCTTTGTGTCCTTTACTTTTTATTTAACTAATCAACGGTTTACCTTTTTTAAATATATTCGCATACAATTTCATTAACAGTTGCACAATACAATAATATTGCATTTTCGTTTCGCATTTCTCAAAACCCCTAGATAGCTCTCAGGCCACGCATTGTGTAACAATATGAATCAGAATGAATTTTGAAATGATCCACAAAGGATTATGAGAAATTATTGCCATCATTGGTCTTCGGGTGTTCAATTTGTAAAGTGAAAATGATAAATGGATTGTCAGGTGGAATAGCTACATATTTTTGAAATAAAAATTATGAATGAAAATAAACGCTTATGTACTATATATAATATAATAGAGTAACACATAGTTTGCAAGTGATGGAAAACTGAACAAAATATTATATCAGATACTTATTTTATACTATGATGGTGTATTTTAGAGCGAGTAAATTTATATAGAAATGATTAAGTAAGGGTCAGTACTACGCGTTTCACGTAATGAAAAAAAAATGAAGTGAATATTTTCATTCAAATTTCAATAATTTAAAACTGTCTCCAGGCCTGCTAATCTGACCGTGATTAATTTGCCACACTAAACGGGGATATTGCCACCAGACGTCGACACTGTACATCTGTCATCGCGGATAAGTCGCGTTGGCAACACTGGGAATGTCATTCCACCTGAGTTTTGGATTATGACTTTCAAGTCTTTACTCTTCATTCTACGGGGCTGTTATTTGTTCACGTCGACTTTGTGCGTCGCGAGGATTTTTGCAATGAATAAATTAATTGAACAGCAGGCTTGCATTTAAGGCGTCGTGCACAAATAACGTGACGCCAACAATCCGGATTTTGGACACCCTCCCCCCTACGTAACGCAATTTCCTATCTCTAATACACAGTAAGTAACGCAACCTCGCCCCCGTCTCGCGTTATGTAATTTTTGCACGACGCCTAATTGCGTTGTAGACATAAAATTAACTGTTGTAAGACATTGGAAAAATTAGTTACCCTAATACGGTGTTACGCGGTGGATACGCAACACACTATTCAACGCGTGTACTTGTGATATGACGGCTTCAAAAGTAGTCGTGAACAGTTTTACCATGATAAAATATGTGTTTTTTTGTTTTAATTTTTTTTCTTTCTTTTTTTCAGGAAATCTGTGTAAATATCTGTATATAATTTATTAAATCAATTTTTGAGCATATTTTTAGTGGAATAATGACTCTGTTTGATTGAAGTGTATAAGATATTTACATAATTACCAAGATATGATAAGATAAGGTAGATACTAGTACAAACCAAAACTGATAAGTGTAAACGAATGAAAATGTAGAACAATAAAGTGACAATTCAAAAATCGGGCAACCGTCAGTACATGAAAACCAGCTATAATATTTCTACCAAGCCATATGCGCTTGGAAAAAAAGACTTGATTTGGGAAGAAAAAACAGATAATGGATTCTCCAAGACGGTATTGTGCCTTTTTTAATGTGTTGGTTACTCGCCAAATTCGCCAAAAAAGGTTACACACCAAATTCGAATGATCTGACACTAGTTACAGCATATATATATTCTTATTTATAGCATTTTAACGCGCTAGTGATTTTATTTTGGCGCCACAAACTTTTGGTTGTCAACAAATGTCTGATTTTAATCCAAACACAGGGTGGGCCATTTAAAGTGGAAGCATCTGGCAACCCCATAACTTTTGACGGAGATGTCAGATTAACAAATGTAATACCGCGTTGGAAGCGTCATTTCAGTACAATTTTAACCATGGAACAATACACACCTAAACAACGCGCTGAAATTGTTCAGCTGTACATTCAAAATAACTTCTCAATTGTGTTAACTAAACGTGCGTGGAAAAATAAAAATAAAGTTAAAATATCGCCTGGAAACAACACTATACGTCGATTATATGCCAAATTTATATCGTCTGGTAGTGTTGGTAATGCCAGTCATCTGTCCAGACAACGACCAAGACGTTTCGACGAGAATATTGATGCCGTTCGAGCCAGTGTTGCAGAGACTCCATCGACATCAGGTCGCCATCGTTCGCAAGAGTTAGGCATCGCTCGAACCACTCTTCGACGCATAATTCGTGTTGATTTGAAAATGTTTCCGTATAAAATTCAAATGGCTCAACAACTTAACCCATCTGACTTACCACGTCGACTTGATTTTGCGAAATGGACCATCGAAATGACCAAAAATGAACGTGGCTTTTGGCAAAAAATTATAATGTCTGATGAGGCGCATTTCAACTTGAATGGAGGAGTGAATAAACAAAATTGTCGGTTTTATGCTACTGAAAACCCTCAATTCATCGAAACGCAACCTCTTTACGACCAAAAAGTTACTGTGTGGTGTGGCATTTATGCCGATAAAGTCATCGGCCCGTACTTCTTTGAAAACGAAAATGGAGCAACGGTAACCGTGAATGGGGAGCGTTATCGGACAATGATAACCGATTTTTTATTGCCATTTGTTCGTGAAAATGAATTGGACAATTACTGGTTCCAACAGGACGGCGCTACATGCCATACAGCGGCTGCCACGACCAAATTATTGCGCGAAATGTTCCCCGGAAGATTAATATCGAAAAACGACGAATATGACTGGCCACCGAGATCACCTGATTTGACGCCTCCTGACTTTATTTTATGGGGATATTTAAAATCCAAGGTATACACTGGTAAACCAAGGACCCTGGCTGCGCTGAAAGACAATATCCGACAAGAAATTGCTGCCATATCGGCCGAAACATTGGGCAAAGTGATGGAAAATGCCGAAAAAAGGGCACATTTTGTGGTCAAGGCCAGAGGCGGTCATTTACGAGATATCATAATCAAAAAGTAGTTAGAACAAATCTCCTTGGACCAAAATAAATGAATTTCAAAAAAAAAAAATTTAAAATTCCACTTCTTTACTTTGCTATTGCAAAAACAAATCCTTCCACTTTAAATGGCCCACCCTGTAGTTGTGATTTGGGGTCAAGCGCATCGAGAGTTGGTTCCTTCACTTCACAGATGGTGATTTTAATTATTCGTTTGACTAGGAGCTACTCGCCAAACCATATGCATGCGATTACATGCGTTGAGAATGATTCAAAAGTAACCAACTTGGGTATCTTATGATTTGACGTCATGGAACGGTGAGCGTAAATTTTTTCGTCTGTGAATAACTACTTCAGTGTCCTAAAGGAATGGTTGCAGAATCCCAAAGAATTAAAGTTTAATCGTGATCATGCTGATACGTCATTGATTCGGTTAAGTATTGAAGTTTCGAAGATTAGGCTGTGTGTTTGATGGGATCAGGTGTTGAAATCAAAAGAAACCTTTCTTTAGGAAAACCACTTCATTCGATTTGATTGAGCCGAGCACTGCACGATAACAGCCACAATACGCAGAGGCACGTAAAAATTATTCTACGACGTGATAACTCTCGACCTCATGTTGCCCAAGCCGTCAAAATATACTTGGAAACACTCGAATGGGAAGTCCTACTATACCGGCCAAATTTTCCAGATATTGCGTCGTTCGATAACAACTTGATTATCTTCTCATACAGTGTTATTTTGTAATGATCGAACCTTGTTCAGATCTAAATAAGAATCCTTATCTCTATGATTTTTACGGAGGTATTTCTATACGACAGCCACGTTTTCACCAGCATTTTTTGCTGTTTTGAGATGATTTTTGTGTTGAATTTTCAAAATAAAAGTTGGTTTAGATACTTTTCTGGGGCGTCTTATTTAATTTTATCATCAAGTAAGACGATAATCTATTTGGAAAAGTTATACATTCATTACAATATGTGCAATGGAATCATCAGATATCAGAAGTTTTTGAAATCCTTTCGCACAAATATTAAAACAAAATTGATTTCTCTCGTGAAAAATAGTTTTATCTTATGTGTTGCTATTGCAGAACTGCACTTTAGCACAACCATGTATCCATCACACACTCCTGTGTGAAGCTGTGTGAATCTACGAAATTCTTCGGAGAAATCCGCTTGTCTGTTCCGAGGCCACTTCCCCCACTGCAAGTGTCCGCATTCCCGCCGCTACTGAGGGGCCCAGCAAACAAGCATCAAACCATCATCATCGCAACAAATCAATTAATTTCTGTCACTTTTATGACGAAAACATGATCGTCAATATATTATTATCGAGGACACGGGAGGGATGAAAGCAAAATACTAAAACACACATCCATCGGGAGGGGGTTTCACCAAATCCTTAACGACCGTCCGAATGTGACATCGAGGAAAAAAAAATGAAGCACGAATCGAGAGGGAGTGTGGCGACAATATTTTTCCAATAAACGGTTATTTGAAAATAATACGTGAATAATACCCGTGTGGTGGAAGTCGGAACGGGAAGGGGGCTGAATAGAACCGAAATCTATTACATTTATGTGTATTTATTGGTTTCGAGCATCGTTTAGACGCGGTTGATTGGAAAACCGGGGTTTCCTGGTGTTTGAAAGTGTGCAAAAAAAATTACAATCGTCGTTCGTCGTTACTCTGCACAGTAACCCACGGGCATCTGTCGCTATTGGGGAGAGAAAAAAAAGGGGGGACCAAAACGTCCACCATCAGGCGGGATCTAATATGAAAGATGATAAATTATCGAAGTTTTTTTTTTTATTTTGCTGTTGTCCAATGATTCCTGGGGGCAAATCGCGTTTCCTTGTGGCGGTGACGGCGGCGACGGCGGCGGCTCCGTTGCCACACTGTGAATCATAATCCTCACATTGGCGCTCCTCGGTATCCATGTGTCTATTGCTCGCCATTCTCTCGCTTCTGTTGCCTCCTTTATGTGCGACAGATGATGATGTTTTATTAATCCAGGCCGTAATACAGTTCAGGACATTCACTCTCCCGGGGAGGGATCTCGTTCTTCGAGATTATTTATCACCCATCGAAGCTGATGCCATAGAAAACTAGTTTTTCCGCCGGTTCCCGTTCTCCCTTCCCTCCCCGCCATATCATTTAGCTCGGCAAACAACCATATTCTCGGTCGGTCTCGCTCGCAATAATGCGAGCAGCTAGTTAGCTATTCATCTTGCAATCTCTGGCTTCTTCTGCTTCTTCTGCCTCTTTCACTGGGTGCCGGTTTTTCTTTTGAATCCTCCGGCTGCCGTTGGTTGCTCCCAATTGCAACAAGCTATCTCCAACCCCGGGTTCGGATCAATCGCGGTTGACGAAGGCAAAACCGGTTCTGCCTGCTCTGCAAATCGCGCACAGGAAGAGGGCTTTGCCAGCGCGCTACTCGAATTAAATCAATATGGATGTGCGTTCGGAACAACCGCCACAATGGACGGGAAATGGTCGTGATCGAGCCGAACACTTTTGACAGCTCGAACAATGTGGTATAATTTATCTGGCAGCAGCAGCAAAAAAAAAAGTGCCGTCGCGCGATTTTACAATTAGAAATGGCTGCCCGCGGGTCAGAGAAGCAGCAGCAACTTTTAGGCGTGTTGTGCAGCTGTGTCAATTCGCGCGAAAACAACCATTTCAACCATTCTAATTCGTTTGGTGTAAATTCTCGGAACGATAACAGCGCATCAAAATTTCAAACTTGCCGCCCGGGTGACACCCACTCGGGGTTGATCTCTCCTAATTGGTGTTATATGTGATCATCGCGCGGGGCAATTGGTAAATCACGCAATGCTCCCCCCAAAACAGAGATCTCAGAAACTGTCGCCGCCGTCTCGTTTTTGGATTGGGTTGAAAGGGGGAGGGGGGAGACGATGGTTTTGTTAACAAGTGTCTCCGACGACAACCACTCTCGTTATCGGGTGCTAATGCTATTATTTCATATTAGAATATAATAATATTTGAAACCAGCACTTGCCTCCGGTGCCGGAGCACACACTCCTTCTTCCTCTGCCACAGACACAGTGGAGAAGAGACACTCTTTAAGGATCTGCCGAACTTTAAACTGCTGCTTGTTGAAACTTTCCCACACAAGAATGTGAGCAAACGCATTTTCCTCGTGATTCGGTCGAAAATTTAAGGCACTCGGCGGCAGAAGGCAAAGTTTGCTGCCGTGTGTCCCAGTAAATGAGGCAGAAGCAGTGCCAAACAAAACTCTGTGTGTGTGTGTGTGTGTGTGGGAGGTATATGCTGGATAAATCTCACTTTCGTTTTAATGAAATAATAGTTGATGACATCGCAACTGAGTTTGTGCGCCATGCGGGGGGAAAAACTAGGACTGCATTAAGGACTCCTCTTGTTTCCATACGCGCGTCGGTTTGCGTTCGGTTTGGGGAAGTTGCTTTTAGTTTTATGACTAGATGAAATTTCGCCACATGCACAGACAAACACGCACGAGCTCGCGGGCACACGTATGAGCAGCGTTGCCAATGTTCCAATGTTTAAACTGGATTTACCATTTTTTTTTTATTACCCAGTTTTATCCATTTTTTTTTATATGTGTGCTTTAGTTTTACCCATTTTATGTAAAAAAATTTATAAATATTGTTTCCAATTGAACTGTTACCATGAATTTATTCTAGATGTTTGTAATTAGGAGAATTCTTTCAATTGAATCTAATGTTGCAGGCAGATTGGGTTTGAACGGTAGAGCATATTTTGTTTCCAATTGACAATAGATACTGTTTTAGCTGATGATGCTTCTCCGTACACATTGATAGCAAGAGTTGTGTTCAATTGCAGCCTGTCTGTCATATCAATGTGCAAAGCTTAATTGCTCGTAATTTTTCAAAGTTTCATTCGTTACAATTTCCTCGACAGTAAGGTAGACATAATCCTTTTTACTGGAACCAGGCTAAACAACACTGTTAGTGATCCAATGATTGCTATTGACGGGTATAAAGTACGAAAAAATGATCGCAATCGACATGGTGGGGGAATTTGCGTGTATGTTAGACGCAATATAAAGTGTCGAATTATATCTCAACTTCAGATTGATTCAACCGATTTTCGCGGTACAAGATTTCTTGTATTGGAGATCACAGTTGGCAATAAGAAAAATTTGTTGGGAATTTATCATAATCCACTCAATATTGACTGTTCATCTACACTTTACGGTCGATTTGAAAAAAAAACATAGTCTAGTTTGATAGTACCATATTCATTGGTGAGTTCAACGCTCATTTACTGAAGTTCTCGAACCGATTCCGTAGGAACCTACGGGAAAATATTGATTCGTTTTCGTATACGTGCGTTAATTCCGAACCAACATTTTTCCATCGATCTGGTTGCTCCTTGCTTGATCTTCTCATTACAGACACACCATACAATTCTGAGGCAAGATCAGTTGTCAATGACTGGTATTTCCAGTCATTGACATTGTTTTGCTCACTAAAATTATTATGCAGTAAACTATTCTGTCGTCTACCGTGACTACGCTAATTTTGACTCAAGTAAGCTGTCAGAAAACTTTCATATCATTGATTGGGATGCGTACTTTTCTATGGACGATCCGAATGTTATGATCGAATTTTCAAATCACTACTTAATGATGACATACCTTTGAGAAAACAAAAAAGAAAAGATAAAGAATGTATGGTTTAATGATGAAACCGAGCGAGCAATTATCAATAGGAATAGGACGTTCAAAAAGTGAAGATGATAGGAATCATTATAAAAGTTCGAGAAATCGAGTCTACGAGTTCAATAAACCAACCTAAATTAAATTGCGATAAACCTAATTTTAATGCCGATTTACCCAGTAAAAAGTTATGGAACAATATCAAATAGCCGAGTGTTACAAAGAACGTTCAGTTACCGAACAACAATGATGTATGTGCTTCTGCTATAAACGATTCTATGAACAACTAGCTGACCCGGCAAACTTTGTCCCGCCTTCAAACATTCACGTTTTCTTACTAAGCGCAAGTTCATGAGTCCAATTGCAGAACTGTTCATTGATTGATCTTCTAATCGACCCCGTTGAATTCATCTTTTACAAAAAATTCCTAGTACTTCTACCGAAACTCATCATTATAATATCAGGTTATTTTCAGATACAATTCTCGTTCAAGATTTTTCAACATGTAAATAACATGTTTCTACGTTACACGAAATAAATGTTTGATACAGAAAATATGATATAATAAGGACATACCCCTCCCCCCCTTAGAGAGAGGGGAGGAGGGTCTATTCACCATTGAAACGTTTCGTGCCCCTAAAATCATCACATGCCAAATTTTGCTCCATTTGCCTAATTAGTTTTCGAGTTATGCAGAAAGTTGTTTTTCATTTGTATGTCAGCCCCCCTTAGAGAGGGAAGAGGAGTCTCAAACTATGATGAAAACCTTTATCGGCCCCAAAAAACCCTATATGCCAATGTCGATCGGTTCAGTAGCTTCCGAGTCCATAAGAATCAGACAGACAGACAAAAATCCATTTATATATATATATATACATATATAAATATATATATATATATATATATATATATATATATATATATATATATATATATATATATATATATATATATATATATATATATATATATATATATATATATATATATATATATATATATATATATATATATATATATATATATATATATATATATAGATAGATAGATAGAATATTACACTTCCGATACATCTTCTATTCCATTTTTTTCGATTTTAAATACATTTTTATATCATCAACCCTATTTTTTCAATCTAATGCGATTGAGTTAGATAACATTCCCATAATGTTTATAAAAATTGTTCTTCCTTTGGCCCCTTTTCAAACATTTATTTTACAGTATAATTTCTTCTTCAGTCTACTCAAGAGCTTAGGAAAGTGCTAGGATTATACCTATCAAAGAGAAAGAAAATTGTGCTTCTTAAAAAAATCTACTCCCCAAATGTATTTATATCGAAGATTATCGAAAAGATCATCAAATTCCAAATTCCGAAATATGTTAATGGTAATAATCTTTTGCATCCATTACAGTCCAGATTTCGTGCTTGTCATAGCACACATACTGCATTAATTAAAGTCTATAATTTATCGAGATATTCCAATGTTTCTCACTTACATAGCACGTTAATAGATGTAATTTCAACAAAACATTTGTGTGTATTGTACATGCATGAACTTCTTCAAAATAGTTAAAAGTTGTGTGCCACAGTACCTATTTGAGCAACTTCAATGTATGAGAAATACGAGAACCTTGATTTTTTTTTAAATTCCAGAACATTCATCGGTTTACTATGGACAATCAATGTTAGTGAGGGGTGTTGTTTGTGGGAATCGCTTATCACCTGCTCTCAAATCATTTGTGACTGTTTCTGACTTCAAAAAAGGTCTACTTGGGGAACTTGATCTCATGCAATGAAGACTTTATTTGAATCAAATTAAAAATTTAGGAACTTTCGATAATAGTATGTAATTTTTTTTTATCAGAATATTTCATCACAGTGTAACGTAGTTGAAAAGGATTTTTTTCCTTAAGTTACATGAATATAAAGCACCCTTCCTATTCCTTGCCCCATTTATTTTGACATTTGTCTTTCGAACGATTCAATGTGTACTTAACTTGGATCGATCATTCTTTTCTTACACACTCAAATCAGTGTTATTCTTCTCCTGCTTACATTTCCGTGCTACACTGGCTTTGATTTCAAATAAATATAGATGTTTTAGGTCCTCCAAAACATTCTGAAGCTCAGAATAATTAGTTTATCATTTCAATCATGACTTGTACAGTGTTCATCGCATGAAATCTTACCCCAAATTGTTCATGAAGCCCGCGTGTTATTTTGGCTTTGAGTTTATACGAACATCAGATGTTATAGGTCCTTCAAATCAATCTAAAATTCAAAAGATTAGTCAATGTGCTTCATTGGCTTTAATTAATATGAATACAAAATAGAATAAATAGAATATTTAGTTTCTCATGGTCACTCGAAGGATTTTTTGTTCTAAATAGTATTAACATAACGCAAGATTTGAACTCTCCTATTTGATGCATAGTTCGTAGTAAAAAGAGATAATACATTCTTTGCATAAAATACATATGACGAATTTCATGCCAACTCGTCTCAGGAGTTGGCGGCACCATCACAGATAGCAGTGAAACGTTGTGGGTGTAAACATATGGGTCTTTTAAGCAACTTTGCATACTGGAAACATTCAAAAAATGGAAAGGGCCAAAAAAAATTTTCTGGATTTTTAACAAAAAAAAATATAACTCAAAAACTATAATACCTACAAAATTCACACAGGACCACAAGATAAAATGCAGGAAACTGTTTGAATTTTCATAAAAAAATACCAAATTAAAAAAAAATCGCTGAAAAAAAAAATATTTCAAAACTTAAAATTAATTTTTCTCAATAACGTATTTTGTTTCCGAATTCTCAAAAAAAATTATATAAATAGCCCTTACAATGCTTTAACCAGACGCTGTTATATCATTACCTTTGCCTGGGTCCCTTCACATTGCTCAATCTCGGGTGATGAGAGGACTGACTCATTAGCAAAGGTAGGTGCAATTGAAGGCGATATTTATCAGCGTCAAATCGCCTTCAATGAATTTTATTCTTTAGTCCGCAAAAATACCATCGCTAACTGGCAACGTAAGTGGAGCGAAGATGAATTGGGCCGGTGGTTTCACTCGATTATCCCTAAGGTTAGCCTCAAACCAAGGTTCAAAAGTCTGGACTTGAGTCGGGACTTTATTCGCACCTTCTCTCGACTCATGTCCAATCACTGTTCGTTAGACGCGCTACTCTTTCGTTTTAATCTTGCCGATGGCAATATCTGTGCTTGTGGCCAAGGTTACCACGACATCGAACACGTTGTTTGGTCGTGCGAGGAGTATCTTGTTGCCAGAACGAATTTAGAAAACTCTCTTCGGGCTAGAGGAAGGCAGCCCAATGTGCCGGTGAGAGATGTGTTGGCTCGGTTAGACCTTGATTACATGTCTCAAATATATGTCTTCCTAAAAGCTATCGATCTTCGTGTGTGATTGTCCTTATATCCTTATATTCTCCTTTTCCTTTTCCTTGGCGAGAAATCAAATCCCTTCTTACTAAAAATAGAATGAGGTGAAATGTAAATACATATTAGATATAATATAGGCTTAAGAATCGAGTATGATGAATGTGAGTGCGAATGTGAGTGTGAACATTGACAACATATCCTTATATCCCTTCCTTTTCCTGAAAAAAATGTCACCCTCTAAACTCGAGCAAACCGCGAGTAATCGGTTCTCTACTTCATTAACATTAGAATTAATGAAAAATGTTTATATATACTTGTAACAATACAGATAGAAGTTTGGCTCCTTTAAACTTATGTAACTGAGCCTGTAAAAATAAACGATTGCATAAAAAAAAGCCCTTACAATTTTCAACAAGTCATCCATACATCGGAAGATGGGCACTTTTACGGGGAAAAAGTTTTCGAGAAAAACGAATTTACAAAATGCTTCGTTTGCAATGTTTTTTTTTCAAATATTTGTTTTATATTTTTTGAAGGAAACATAAATAATTTCCTGCTTTTTTTCTTTGGCTAAAATTTTATAGGTCCGATAGATTTTTTGTGAGAATTTTTTTTGGAAATTTTGAGATTTTTCCCAACTTTTTTTTTGAAAAATCTAAATTTAAAAACTATAAAGTCTACAAAATGTCGGTTACAGAATGAAATGTAGCATAATCTCAACCTCCATGCCATTGATTATGTTATCATGAATTCGACTATGTTGATGATATTCACGTAGCGCCAGAATTGTTGAAGAAATACATTGCTCATTGAGATGTAATGGAAGTTCACAAAGTTACTATTTAGGTTGTCATTGTCACTGTTGTCAAAATATCAAACCAATTTTTGAAAAAAAATCATTGAAATAAAAAATTTTGAAAATTAAAATTCATTTTTCTCTGAATCATGTGTTTTTAAAATTCTGGAAAAATATATGTGAATAACCCATACTTGTTGGCAATAACAAGTCACCCATACATCGGAAGGAGGGAACATTTACAGAGAAAAAGTTTTTCGAACAACTTTTTCATGCTTTTATTTAAAAAATTTGAAACTTTATGGAAATTGCATGGGCTATTCATACCTATTTTTAAGGATTTTTTAAAAAACAAGTTTTCGAGAAAAACGAATTTATAGGTCCGATAGATTTTTTGAGAGAAATTTTTGGAAAACAATTTTTTTGAAAATTAAAATTCATTTTTCTCGAAATCATGTGTTTGAAAAATTCTGGAAAAATATATGTGAACAGCCCATACTATTGCCAACAAGTCACCCATACATCGGAAGAAGGGAACTTTTACAGAGAAAATGTTTTTCGAACAACTTTTTCATGTTTTCTTTGAAAAATAACTATTTATGTTTAATTCGTATCATTTTATTCTATAAATTATCGCAATTTAAATGATTTGCTAAATTTTTTTTCGAGATAACACCAGATCTCGACGGTTTATGCATTTTAAGTCATTTAGCATCGAAAAATAAAATTTTGGTTTTTACTTTACTCGAGGATTTTCGAGTATCAAATCTTTAAGGCACCCCTAAATCATGTCCGATTAAGCTGAAACTTTGCACAGGTCATTTTTTTTGGGGCCAATAAACAGAATGTCAGTGTCATGGTCAGTTTTGGAAATTTGACATGACCATTTTCCACCAGGACCGCCCTAATATACATACTATAAATAATTTTTAAAAAAATACGTTCTCGAGCAAGAGGAAATACCGTAAGGATACCTCATTATGATCTAGATACCAAAATTTGGTTTGGACAAGCCGGATAGAAGAAGTGAAATGCTGAAGAATAAGACTACAAAATTGGAGAGAAATAGCATTTCAAAACCAAAATTTGATAATTTCAATACCAAAGTAATACTTGAGCAGTATTGTTTTGGTGTTGAATGTGCTCATTTTAGTATTGGAATAATATTGTGGGACCTAATCAAGATATATTCCAGAACTCTAATACATAGATCACTGTCATCTTCTATTACACGAAACTTCGAAAGAATTCTGTTTCTCAAGCATTGGAATGGGTAGGAAAAACATTTTTGGTAAATAACAAAACCTTCTTAAAATGAAACGGTTCTTCATGATCATGCTTCTTCCTGTTTTTTCTAAGAGTAATCTTCAAATTTTTTGAAAAATATTATTGGCCACCGTGGTGACCAGAGTTTTCATAATAAAATATGATTTTCGGTTTTGAAAAATCTTTTGTATCTTAGTTTATTCTCAGAAAATCCGTATTTAAATCTGTATTAAATTTATAAGTCCAAATTCGAAGAAAACCTCAGATTGATTGGCATAGTTGACATGAATTCTTCGATGTTGATGGTATCCACGTAGAGCCAGAACTGTTGAAAAAATACAATGCTCATTGAGATGTAATGGAAGTTCACAAAGTTACCAAGGCCTGCTTGTTTACATTACGCTACTTAAGTAGCTTTGTTATAACAGTTACGATAACATTAGAAGGAAACAATTGAAACATTGGAGAGCTCTCGACGCTTAGAAATGTTAAAATGGCTCTCATTCAGACTGATTAGAATGCTATTTGAATAAAATTGTTGAGATGGAAAAAAGAATATTGACATCAAGCTATAACTATAACTAATATTGGAATAAAATCTGCTAATCTGTATGAGAAGCAAAAAATCTATAATCTTTATCAACAGATTCTTGGTTCCAAAAAGTCTGAAAAATCTGTATAAAGATTTGCAGATTATTATGTAGATATGGTAACCCTGCTGGGTACACGTATGAGCCGGAAAATAACGAGAATAATGACGAGTTGAGGGTGGTTTCCGTGGAATGACAATGACACAGAAAAATCCTGTCGATGTGAAGGAGGGAGAGACGGGAGAAGAAGTCTATCGGAGACGGAACGACACCGAAACACGCATCTTTTCCTATGCTCTATGTTAGAGTTTCCATTGCGTCTCCTTTAACGAGACTGGAGTGTGTGCGAGCAATGCTTTAAGCGCATGAGACGAGAGTTGCTGCTGCTGCTGCTCTTTGAAACAGAACAGATACATATAATTAACATTAAATTTTATGATGAAAGTGTTTCAGCTTCTCATATATACACATGCCGATGCCGTGGCAGCACCAGCGGTACGCAGAAAGAATTCCCACAACGAGGGGGAAAGGCGCTAATCGGAAGGGAGCCGGCAAACATTCCGTACACATGTTACGAGAAGTAACGTCAAACTGCATCAACGGCGATGAAGTGAGCCGCAGCACGAAACGTAATCGACAGGTGTAGCCGCTCCCGCTTTCCTCCCGGCCGGATCCTTCCCGGGGTGCGCGGCCACACCACAAACACACTCGTACCCAAGTTGATGATGCGTTCAGCAGTGGCAGTGTGGGCCGCCAAGAAGCACACTAATTGATGAAATTTTGCTTCCCGTTCGAAAATTTATCAGCGCACACCAATTCCGACCGCAGGTGACTGCGACAAGATATCGATCAGTTGAATTTCTTTCGGTACATTTCCCCAGCCGTTCTCTTTCTTTTTTGCCGTTCGATTTAATGGATTGAAGCAAAGGAAAAAAAACAACACTTTTCAGTGGCAACGGCGCGAGTAGCACACACTAAAATTCATTAACAAAACAATGCGCATAACTGTCAAAAGAGGGCGCATTACCAAATTGCCGCCCGCTTGCGCGCACTTCACACCGCGCGAGGATGATAGCAAAACAACAGATTCGCTAGGTGGTTTTGCACGCTTCTAACATACTTTTGCGCCCTATCGGCGAAGGTACCCAACCTCATCACATATCTCATCAACGGTGGCGAGAAGAAAAAAAGTCCGTTTACATCGCGTGTGGAGGTGCAGATGAAACCGCCGCCGAAGTCAACCGAATCCACTTGACTGTCAATATCATCTGCTTTCAATTTTGAAATTTATTACCCAATTTGGGACACCGAAAATAGGCCGCCCGCGCACTTGCGCCGCCGGATCGCCGCCGTGATCGCCGCGTAGGGAGGTGACAACGCTTCGAGGGTGTAAATTAGGAGTCCCTGAGATGCTGGCGCAACGCGATTCAAAATCTCATAAAAACTGAGACGGTCGAACGAAACGAAAAAAAAATCCCCGAGAAAAATTGGGCAGCTTCAAACGAATAAATAGCGAAAGCCCGGGGTAAAAAAGAACCAAAACACCAGTAAAACATATCGTCGATCGATTTATTGCCTATTCGGTTTGACAGCTGAGCGAAAGTGTGCGATGGTGAGAAAGACGGGGAAGGGGGAGAGAGTGAGGCGAAAAAAAATATATCACCCACGAGGAGGGTACCGCTAGCAGTGATGGCAGATCGCGGAATCATGAAATGCGTAAATGTGTTGAGATGTGAGTAGCAAAACCCTCGAACCTATTGAATATCATAATTATTCAGAAAACCAATAATTAGTCATTTGAATGCTGCCTCCAAGATGCTGACGACAAAAAAGGTAACAGAAGGGATCATACTTATTTAAAATTTCCAAACAATCAATTCTTATGTTCTTTACTTTTTTCGAAAGTACAAACAGTCTCAATTGAATTTCTGGACTGGTAGCGAAAATTTGTAAGCAAATTTTTTGAAGTTTGTTGATTTTATTATTCAAAATAGTTTCCTCCAACTTCAATACATGTTTTACATCGATTTGATAACATTTCTAATGCGTGCTCTAGCTCATTTTGAAACATGAAGATCAATATTCGGTAGGAACAGTTCAAATGACCCTAATATCAGACTAATGAAAGAATAAAATTCACAGGTTTACAAATTATGTGAAAACGGTGGATAATCTAGGACACAGACACCATTCCGAGACAAAAAATTGACGATCAGTGACTTGCGATTCATAGTCGAGTGCCTCAACTCTTTAACTCTTTAACAATACATTCGAAATAAAATGGCACACACAAACTTGACTGTATCATTTTGACCTCGTGAGTAAAAAAAACTGAAATTGTGTGGAAAAGTGTATTGTTTTCACCTGGTTAGCTTTATAGCAGATGTTACAGTGACATAAACTCAAGTTCGTATGCCACAATGCGTATCTGTTCCCTTAAAAAAATCGTTTATGAACAAACTTGGTTTGGTTTTGTTTAATTTGGTTTTCATCGATGATATATTGTTTCAACTTGAACTTGTTTACTTGAACAACTCGTCGAAAAAAAAATGGAAGAAAAGTGCCAACAAAATATCTCACCCCTCAAAATATCAAGTTTTATCTAGATAATGATTCAAAATACAAGGCAGATAAGGTTTGCACATGGTTGCTTAACAAATACTCAAAAGTTATTGATACTCCACAAACTTTCTTTCGACATCAATCCCATTGAAAAACTATGGGAGTATCTGGACAGGAAAGTTTAAAATCATCAAATTTTATTACAAAAAAGATCTTTAAACCCACTTGATGGATAGATGGATGAGTATTTCTACTAAATAAAAAAAAAAGTTCGTGGTCGAACTCCTCCGACAGGACTCGACCGATTTTCATGAAGTTATGCATAAAAAACTTGGTGAGCATGCGAATAGGACGTCAACTATATACGATACCGCTAGGATACCGATTACCGTATGTTTAATACCGATTAGGCTGGCCATATGCAGAAAAAAAAATCTAAACAATTTTTTTTCTATTTTTTCTTAAATTTGACATAAAAGTACATATAACCTCAAAGGTTCACCCCCTTTTTCCTGTTTTCAATCGCGATTTTAATATTTTGCTCTAAATAAAATCCAAATAATCAATGCACGAATTCGTGAAAATTGAATGATCAATCGGAAAGTAACCAACCACCAATAAGCCCAAAAACACTCCCGAATTCACACAAGCTCTCCTCGGCAAATGAATTTAAAAAACCAATTTGCTTTTTATTACTTCCGATGTTTAGTCTTTAGTTTTTCAAAGAGAACCAATTTATTTACGTTGTTAAACGAAAGATGACGCTTAGTACGCTTCATCAGACTTTCATCCACACATGCGCCAATATCTCATTTCGGCTAAAGTCATGCGTATTACCGGCGAGTTGAAACATTTTTTGAACAAACATAATAAATTATTGAAATTCTTCATGTATGAGCTCGGTTTGCAAGGTGACAATCACGTTATTGTCATCAATCCAAAAAGAAACACCGACTGGAGATCACGTGTATACATTGTTGTTGTTGTAGACATTGCTGGATTCATGTTAGGCGACTGCACAGCGACACGAGAAATTGTGATTCGAAGAAGAAACAATAATCTGGAGTATATCGTTGACACCCACTGTTCAAATGAAGCTATCCATCTGCTTCTTCAATGGTACTAATGTTCCTAATGTTCCTAACGTTCACCATCTCACCTCAGAATGACTTGCGAACGGTAGGGAGGTAGAGAGCAAACGACTACGATTCTAGACAATCAGAAGCGGTGTGAGAAAAAATACACTCACTTGCGAGACGCTATCATGAGCAACACCGACGCAGCCTTCACTATTGCCAGACCTCAACGCATGCATTGTCATGATATTACAGCACGTCAAGCAAAAAAATGAACAAAATGTAGAATGAGCTTCATTTCAACGTTACATGTATTCGACAAAAGCGAGGATTTCCTCATATGCACATTTTTAATTTGGATAGTCGACAAAATACACTCTGAGGAAATCGATAGTGCAATTACCTCAAAAATTTCAGATGCGTCTATTGATCAACTACTCACCCGTTTTCTGAAATCCGGTCGAGTTTTGTCAACCGTTCGACTCCGACGGATTGTGCAAATGTCATCCGACCTTGAAACGGAATGCGATATAAACGTCATTGAGATTTGTGTTTCATTTCTGTGGAGCGTAAATTGTTATGAATTTTCGAGTGAAATAAACTCGTTTTAAAACGAAAATTTCAAATGAAATATGGCTCTATTGTGCGTTCTGTGTAGCAGAATAATATATTCTCTGCAGGTAAGGAAAAATGTTGAACGAAAATTGTCTCTGATAATCATTTTATATTCTAGATAATATTTTGGCTGAAATGCAAGGAGATTTATAGAAAAATAGTTAAGTTAGGGTCTGGACTATGTCTTCTAAGTATTTAAACAACATCGAATAAAAATTTTCATTCAAATTCCAACAACTTAAATTTGCTTTCGGGTCTGCTTATGACGAAATATGGGTTACTGTTCAATGTTGTTACCACAGGCATGGTATATAATCGTGCGAAGATCTAAAACTTTTATAGCCCAATTCAGGATATGATGTTGTATTCATTTATATGGGTGGTGTCTGTAAAAATATTGCTAGTGTACAAGCCCATTGTTTTATTCACGATTTTCATCCGAGAAATTATTTTAATTCTTTTCATTACATAAGTCTATACTCAGATATGCTAAATTTGTCCTATATTATTCATTCACTTATAAATATGTTCGTAAAATGTACCGTGTATTAAATGATGTATTTTTTATTCTCTTTTCAGGTTCGTACACCAAAAGAAATACACAATGCCCCACCCCAGGCAAGTATAATTCTGTCTGTTTACTTAATAGTGATCTTTACGAAGCATGCTGGAAATGTTGAATTGTAAGCTTGAAGCATATTTCCAGATAGTGGCGTTTAAACTCCGAGCATCAATACGAGGACTATCCAGAAAATAGCAGTCGTTTTTGATTAGCGTGGCAATGGGCGGGGCTACAGTCCCCTTGTTGGTGTCAAAAGATTTACTTAGTACGCTCAGTTCGCATTAAGCTATGATAGCGGAAGGTCCATACCTCTTTCACTTTTTTCATTGTGACCAGTTAAAATGTTCGCTACAATAGATAATCCCTTGTGAAGCGCCTTCAATGCTGAGGCCGTCGTCGCGAACTTTAGTGCAACCATTTTCATAGTGAATGCACCTCTGTTCTACTCTGTTTTTACTAATTATTCTTCTTCCGAACACTTTACAAAGTTCGCGATGGATTGCAATTGGTTTGTGATTTTTTTGCCAACAAAATATTAGTCACTGAAGGCATTTCACAAGTGACGGGAATGTCTATCGCAACGCACATTTCAACTAAATACATTGAGGAAAGTGAGAGAAATACGGACCTTCCGCCACCACAGCCTGACGAGTACTGGGCGTAGCAATATTTTGACGGCTCTAGTCGGCACACAAACGCGTTAGTCAGAAATGTCTGACTCGTTTCTGGACAGCCTCGCGACTTCAAAGTAAGCGTCAAGTCAAGGTGCTCGTCAGAAAGTGTTTATTTCGCCAAAACATCTTGATGTTCTGGATCTGCATTGAAAGTACATAATTTGAAGTGGATATGAAAGGTATAATATGTAAGCTAAGCTGCGTTAGAATGGTATTGAATTTAAATCTAGACTCTGGATTCTCAAGCTGGAAAAGTTGTCTGAAATGCGGAGTTTGTAATTTTCAAATGAAATTCGAAATCTGAATCCGAGATGTAACCTGTAACTTAAACCGGAATTTGGAAACTGTCATCCAATTCAAGAACCTGAATTCTAATCTAGACTCAATCTCTAAAACTTAGGACTCGTGATGTTGATTCCGATAATGTGTTATTGATTATAAATCTTATAATTTCATCCAAATCTTGAATTTAAATCCAAGATGGAGATTCCAAAACATTTCTATTAGGGAAAAAAAACTATAAGGTTTAAGTAAATCGAAGCAAATGATCGAATCGAAGATCCAGGTTTTGGAATATGAATTTAAAATCTAGCTAGAGCTAGAGCTGAAATAAGGATGTTCAAAACTTACTCATAATGTAGACACTTCAGTGACAGTGACATCAGTGAACAGACGAATAGGCGATGATCGGCATGCGAATCTGTAGTGATTGATTCTAATGCGTCGATAACTAGGGCTCATAATGCAACGAAAAGAATCTAAACGACATATAGACATTTGAAAAAAATGTTAAAATAAACGCGAACAAAATTAAATGTGCGAGTCAGTTTTAAATATAGACCGTTTATTCACACTGACTGATTCCTAACTTTGTTTATTTACATTTACAGTATCATTCAAGTTTTCGAACTTTTCCTCTGACCCCCTGCATATCGTTTTTCACAGTTCTTCACGTTTTTCATTTGCGATAATTTCGAATATTTTCTTCCAATATTTTTTTAAAACTTTTCAGCAGTATCAGTCGGTTTAACATATTTGCCAAAATAAACCTACAAGCCTGGAATCGCTCTGTTTGAACAATTCATGTCCTTTGGTACAGAAATGATTCAGGAGCAATTTAATTGCCAAACCATCACTCGCTTACTATATTTTTCAGTAAAAAATGTCAGCTCTGTCGATATTTTCTCCTTCACGAAGTATGTAATTTTGGTGTCCTGGTAGTGAATTATAGTCCAGTTTCGCGTATGTTTCGTCGTCCATTATGATGCATTGGTTATTCTTGACGAAAATTGTATCATACAACTTTCGAGCCTATTTCACACCGGCAGCCTACTCGAAGGTTCTTTTCGGTTGCTTCTATTTCTTATAGGTTTCTTAGCCAATTTTCTCATTGATTTTCCAAGAGCAGAACGCCATTTGTGCACAATGGCACGACGTATTTCAGCGGAAATCTTTCCCTTTTCCAGGTAAACACTTGACAGTTTTGATTTTTTTCGCACGAGAAACAGTAACTACTCAAATGACGGGTATGTTATTATTTTTTGAGACAATCTATTGGCTTGTGTTCTGAGGCTACTTCTTCATGTGACCTCATGCACATTCAGTAAAATGCCACTGCAACGTAATTATGCACACCCGGCAACACTGTACGCAAATCGTAAAAACCGAAAATATAGTTGTCGACCAAGTTGTTCCCCGATATTTTTTTTCTTTCTTCGCCATGAGCCACGTCTTCCGCTCTGTGCGGCGGTGGTAGCGGTCATAAAATCGAGAAACTTATATTTATTTCCAATAAACATTAGGGGGCAATATTAACGTACCCGGCTCTACCAAAACTCTCTATTAGCATCGGAAAAGTTTTCCGACGACGAACACACACACATTCAGAACAACAGCAAGGCTCACACGCGATATGGTCATATCAATCGGAGGGGGTTCCACCATCGGGAATTCAATAAGTTTCAATCATTTATCGGTTTTTAATGGGTCGATGGTCGATCCTGTCTGGGCTTCTTTGTGTCAATGTGACACCTAGGTGTCAAAAACATCGGACCTACACGTCTGCGTCTACACGATCGATCGGTCGAGATAAAGCGCGCCATTAACGCGCAAGACATTCTTCTCCGTCCGCCGGCCGTAAAACATCTCCAATAAATATCAAAAAATCATTAACGTTTAATTGAATTATACGAACGAGTCGAAACGAGCGACGGGTACATACGAGTTTTACGAGGCGCCGCCGCCGTCGGAGCGGACACGAGGGGACGAGGAGAACATCACATCAGCGAATCCAAACCATGCGGGTGCGATCAATGAACTTCTCATTTTCTCCCGGTACTGAGCTGCTTGTTAATTAAAATTCATTCGGATCCACCCAAACGCACATGGGAACCGAACTTCTTGCGAACGGGGAGGTTAATTACCGATAATACCTAAAAACATGGTACATGCGGAAGCCACCAGCCGTTGTCCGACGAGGACAACGGAAACCCGAAGGCACGCAGTTTGCAGCTCATCCATCATCGAGTTTTCCACCCACTTCAAAGAGATCGCTTATCGCTGATGACGTCGACTGCTGATGTGTTTATTCTGGGGTTCCAAAGGAACTCCCTGCATCGACGTTCAAAGGGGTTGTTGTTGAGTGGTGCGTTGGCAATCGATTGATTAACCTTTTCACAAACTTCAAGAGCGACAACGGCCTGGCAAGACAAAGCCCGGTGGAAGATTAACCCATTTTGTGCCAAGCGTTCGAAAAATCGAACAGCAACTTTGATAATTTTTCTTGTCTTCGGAAAGCAACAATATGGTAATGTTTTTGCACCAAAAGATAGCTTAACTTGTTGGCTACCACTTACCATCAATTTCATTTAATTTTGAATAGCTTTATTGGGCAATGAATTCGATTTAATGCAAGTATGTCCGGAAGGTGTTTTCAATTTCAATAGAAAAACCCAATAAATAACAAAAATATGTAATTTTTTCTACAGCATTACTTTGATAAAAGAACACATATTGTGATGTAGGGCAAAAATCATACGATTGGGCCTCCTACAGGAAAAAAAACAGCCGAGGAAATTGAGTGTTCGAAAAATCGAACGTTGGCCATAACGAACATTTTTTTTCTACTGAATCAATACCAACACATCTAACCTCCGCAGCGCATTCTGGTTTGTTTACATTGGAAGACGGAAGGTTTTTTTTCATTCAATTTTGCGTTTTCAATTGTGAATGTTTGTAAGTATCAATTATTTTAACAAATATTGTCGGAAAGCTACACTTTTGTCCGTATAACCTTAGGTGATGGCGGTCCGCAGAATTTCGTGCGTGGAGGAGCTGGAGGAAATCATCAGTACGTGGAATGATGCTTCTAGTGAGATTGCCGGTGTAAATATTCTTCCGCCGGATCAGGTGGGCGATCTCACCGATGAGGAAAACCTTAATGACGATTCAATTCAACAGAATGACAACATCCCTACCCTCAATGCTGTAGCAGGAACTTTCGAGATCGAAACTTTTGGTAGTATCGATGACATTGCTGAATTGACGACTCCACAAGATCATGCACACAAAGCTGCCGCTCAAGATAAACATTTCTCAGGCAAGATGGCTCTGCCCTCCACTTCACGTAAGAGAGGTAGTGAAACACAGACCTTGTCTCAAACAAAACAGCAAGTGTTGGAGATTGGCTATAAGCCATTGAGTGCATTTCCGGAACCCCATTGGAAAAGTCTTACAACGGATAAAATTGAATACTCTGTTTCGCCTAATAACGAACCTCTGGCTAATAAACAACAAGAGTTGTTCGATACAATCAAAGATTTATCACCGTTACAACTCTTTCTCAAACTGTTTGATGATGAAGTCATATCACTTATTGTACGGGAGACAAATCGATATGCTGGCCAGCAAAATTCCACTTTTCTACTCGACATCATAACCTTGAAAAGATTCATTGGAATACTGCTGTTATCTGGATACCACACCCTCCCCAATGTTAACGATTATTGGTCCAATGAACCTTCCTTGGGAGTTCCTATTGTTAAGCAGTGCATGTCCAGGAATAAGTTTCGCGAGATAAAAAAGTTCATTCACTTTTCAGACAATTACAACCTGAATAAGATGGATAAAATGGCTAAGGTAAAAAAATTGCACTTGTTGAAAGTCTATTAATTTTTTTTTCTTTCAATTAGCTTCGTTCGTTTTTTGAAGTAATGAATCAAAAATTCATGCAGTTTGGCGTTTTCAGTGATAATTTGTCCATAGATGAGCAGATGGTACCATACTTCGGTAGACATTCCTGCAAAATGTACATAAAAGGAAAACCGATAAGGTTCGGTTATAAAGTATGGTGTCTATGCTCAACAGAAGGATACCTCTATCAATTCATGCCATACTGTGGCGCAAGTGACAACTACAACAGGACAGTGGGCTTAGGGGCCGATGTTGTGTTGCGGTTGCTTGGACGAGTTGAGCACCCTACTAGATATGTCATCTACTTTGACAATTTTTTTACAAGCTACCTGTTGATGTTGATCCTAACAGAACTGAAAATCGCAGCATCAGGTACCGTTCGATCGAACCGTGTTGGAGGTGCATTGCTCAAGACAGGAAAAGAGCTTCCGAAAGGTCAATATCATTGTCAGCTCGACGATTGCAACAAAATCGTATTCTGTCGATGGCAGGACAACAAGGAAGTAACAATCGCTACAAACTTTGATCAAATTAAACCAACTCATTCTGTTAAACGTTGGCGCAAAGGAGTGCAGGGTAAAAGTGCCGGCGAACTTGTTACCGTGCAGCAGCCACATGTGTTGTATAACTATAATAAAAATATGGGTGGCGTAGATTTGCACGACAATGCTGCGCAGAACTATCGGATCAACATTCGTTCAAAAAAATGGTACTGGCCTCTATGGATAAATGCGTTGAATTCTGCAGTCGTAAATTCGTGGAAATTGCACTGTTTTGTAGCGAAACACAGAGGCGAAACTTCCTTGCATCAGAAGGAATTCAGAGTATTGATTACTCAAGCGCTGTTACTGACTGGTGATCCAACTACGAGCGACGAGGAAAAGGAGGTTGAAGATTTTGTCCCCAATAACATTCCCCGTATTAGCGGAGGACACCTTATTATAAGGCATCCCGAATTAAAAGTACGTCGCTGTCAGTGGAGAAGCTGTGGCAAACCAACATATTATCTTTGTAAAAAATGCAACAAACATTACCATATCAAGTGCTTTGATAAAATCCATGAATAAAGTCTTACTATTACGATAATCTGTAACATTGATGACGTATATTTAGTTATTAAAATAAACTGTTTTTCCGCAGCGTATTTATACTTTGCAAGTTTTTGAAATTGTTTGATTTTTCGGGAATTGGATTATAGGAAAGCAACGATTATTAAGCGTTGACATTTCTCTACCAGGAACACGATAAAAAAGCAATAGTTTTCGTTTGAAAAAAAAAGCTTGCCGGTAATAAGTCAAAATTTGATAGGTCTCATATCTCCGTAGGTGGATGAATTCAGGTTTTTTCTTTGAAGACTCTTATCTTCCTGCGCTTGTTCGTCTAGGAATGTAAAATTGAAGCATTTATGAATGTCGTATATTTGTTAATTGAAGAGACTTTTTGTTGGCAGTGTGTTTGTACTTGCGAAAAAAAAGTGCAGGTTTCGGCCAATGTTCGATTTTTCGAACAGTCATTTTCCGGAAAATGGAAGATGGGAAAAAAATAATTCTTGTACATTAGGGTTTCCAAGGTGCCAATAATCAAAATTAGACCAATGGATTTCACAAAAAAAATAATTTTTACGGCTTGGTCGTTAATGGGTTAAAAACAAACAAAGGCATAAATCACTGGGTTGCATCATGTAACGAGCCGAGAGAGAGAGAGAGGGACATCGGAGCACGGACGACAGCAAACAGTGCTCTTCGGCCAGGATTACAGATTTTTAATTGATTCCTTCTATTCTCTTCGGCAATCTAAATTAGCTTCGAACCTTGTTGGGTGGGTGGGCGCCCGGCTACCCTTAGAGAGACCACGGGGAGCACGTGCATGCGTGTGTGCGTGTTTACGCAGAGGTTCCTCGGTTAATAGAAATCTCAAAATGCGGGCTGGGAAAACTCCAGATTGATACTGCAGAAAAAAAGTGTTGCATTTACTGGGGTAATATCGCATCGGCACGAAGATCATTACATTTGATGCATATTCAATCAAAATTTATTTATGTTCTCGCTAAACTTTGTGGTTAGAGAGCGGAGAGGGGTGACAGACGAGGTTCACTGCAACAGCATTTAGCCCAACCGAATGAATTATAATGCACATATACGTGTTTTAATATGGGAAAATAAGCTCCATTTTTCCTGCCTGTGTTTCCCCGCCATCCCCTCGTGGCAGCACACGCTGCCTAATGGGAAAAACAATAATGTCGAGAAAAAAAAATGACGTTTTGATCCGTCGCATTGCACTCAACGTATGTGTGTGTGTATGTGCGCTTCTGTAATCTGGCCTTTGAAGTAATCGTCATAAAAAACTAGAATGCGTTTCCAAGCCGCAACCGCGCGCTGAATGAAGAAAAATCGAAATAATAAGCACACAATGGTAATACACATAAATTATTGAAACATTATTATGTTTTATCTGGCTCATTTCGAAACATCGGCGCAGCGCACGAGAGGGCGAGAGACAAGAATTCTGTCGCGGCTGTCGTTCTCCCCCGCTTCGGTTTCTTGAGAAAATTCCGTCACGCGAAAGATTTTCCCACTGCAGCAGCGAGGCCGTTGATCGATAAAAATTACGTTCGACAGCTGCCCTGAGAACGCCACTGCTTTGTTTTGTTTTGTTTGTTGTTTCCTTGTTCTGCACTTGACGGTGCGAAAGAGACGGAGAAAGAGAAGGGTGAATGAAAAAAAAATCACGCCACACAATGGGTCTTCGATGTAAACCGACCAATTAGAAGATCGTTTTCAAGATTTCTTTCGAATTCCACTCAATTTCGCTTGTTTATAATTATCAACAGACAGCAGCTCACACACACATTCACACAAACAACTGACACTGGAGGAACTGTCAAAATCACAATCTCGATACGCCAGGGTCAAGAAACTAATTAGCCGTCACACTGACAGTTATCGAGCGGGAAAAATCGATGTCTTCCTGTCGTTATTTTTTGACGTAGGATTACGTCTCTCGGGAACATGGTTCGGGTACAAATTGAAAAACGTAGATCGATCGTGATCGTAAGAATTGTCCAATTTCAAACACCTGTTGCTCAGTCATTTCATGGTTTTACGAAATTTTAGTTTCAATCGATTTGGGAACTCCATAACGATTCGTCACAATGAATAAAATAATATAACTTGTGAAACCAACCATCCAACAATTGGAAAATCTCGAGCAATCTGAAATCCCACGTTCTGTTTAGTCAATTCGCAAAAGCAATATTTTCTCTCACATCCGGTGCATCTTCTTCTTCTTCTTTCTTCTTCAATGGCACTAACGTTTCTAGAGGAACTTCGCCGTCTCAACGTAGTATTACTTGCGTCATTTTTATTAGTACTTAGTTGAGATTTCTATGCCAAATAACACGCCTTTTAATGCATTCTGAGTGGCAAGCTCTAGAATACGCGTGATCACAGTGCAAGTCGAAGGAAATTTCTTTGACGAAAAATTCCCCCGACCAGAACGGGAATCGAACCCGAACCCCCGGCATGTTAGTGATGACGCTAACCACTCGGCCACGGGAGCACGGTGCATCTGCACTCTGTATAAATCAGAGAACGGGACTGTATAATCTAATTAGTTTGATGTTCGATTTTCTGCTGAAGTGCGTCGTATGCAGTGACCGGTATGCATAAAAATCTACCTCATTTCATTTCAAAATTTGTAATTGTGACATCACGTATGAAAGCAGGAACAAAATTTATTCGTTCTTTAAGGGGGTATTCTAGTCTAGAAATCTGAAAAAATCGAAATTTTTTTTTACCATATTTCTGTAGTTTAGGCATTCAAGAATATACTCGAGAAAGGACTTATCGAAAATCCTCTTATTTACCTAGTTAGAGCCATCTTAGTGATGTGGTATCTAACCTGTTACGGCCATCACAATGAACTTCAAACGCGTTTCTCTCGGAACTAGTTTTTTTCTAACTGGCGTACACGATATCTCAAGTTCTACTGAACCGATTTATGTCAAATTTATATGAAAATAACCTGCATACATCTCTCTATCGCATGAACCAATAAAAAAGTATAACTTTTTAATTTTACTATTTTTAAAAAATCGGTAAACGCAAAAAAAACGTTTTAAACAGCATTTTTGTTTTCAAACGGCCGCCATTTTGTTAAAACCCATGTTTTTGACTTGTCCGAGGTTCATACCATAGCGACATCTTTACTGATTCAGAATCTGTTCGATTTTTTTTGTTTCAGATAACCAGAAGGACTGGAATCGTGTACGCCATGGCACAACTTTTTTTTGAACACCCTCACTTCACCAGCATGTAACTATTCTAATTATGAATATTTTTTTTCCGTCCTATTTTTGTTTTATTGTTGAAAGATAGATAAACGAATAATGATATAATGGATAGTAAAAATATTCTTTGTTTTATTTTTACGGAGTTCGAAAAAACGTCCGAAATTCGTGTCTCTACACTAGAATACCCCCTTAATGATTGTTTCAACGTAGTTTCTTATATTCTCAATGCATTCAATTTAATTTGAGGGATTCTAAGCCCCAGGGGTGTAAGTGACTTGATCGATTCTTTATCAACTTTTTCATTAGTTAATAACTCAACTGCAAAAACGTTCCAATGTGAGTTTTCTATAGAATCCGATAGATGAGGTTCTGACCTATCTCCCACATTGTCTAATACAGCTGGAAATGAGTTTGCAGCTAAGTTATGACCAAAAGAGAGAGTCGATGTAGAGAAATCGATCGAATTACTTACATCCCTTTATTCTAAGCCCCTCATTTAATTCAATTCAAGGAATTTGTTTCTCTGATAAACGACAAAAACAAAAGCCAACATTCTATCCTATTTCATAATGGGGAAATTTAAGACTTCAGTAGTTGATATGGTCTCCATTTGCTTCGATGACTAATTGAAGACGTTTTGGAAAACTGTCAGCGGGCTTTTGGAGGTGTCGCGGGTTGATTTCGTTCTACGCCCTCTGAAGAGCTGTGAAATAGTTGTATTTGTTTTTTACACCATTCTTGTTCACATTACAGTCCAAAACAACCCATCAATTTTCGATAGGATTCAAGTGTGGGCTCTGAGAAGGCCTTAGGCTATAATTTTTTTTAGCTGTATGCTTAGGGTCATTGTCTTGTTGAAATATAAAACCGGATCCCAGGTTACCTTTCCAACAGATTCTGGCAAATTCTTCTTGAGATGTCAATTTTGACGTTAGTCATTGTAGCTTGCAAATGACTTTATCTTTCTGCCACACCCGTTCACATCGTTTCTAGTTTAAAAATTCAAAATTGGCTCACAATATACGTCTTCTGAACTCTACAGATTTGTCTATGTGTTGCCGAGAGAATTTCAAGCGCTTAACTTTATTCGCTTTGCTGATGAACAGAAGGCCTAATCGTGAATCTGCTTTTTAATCCATGTTCCGATATTCTGCGACGTGTGCTTCGGTCAGATATCGGTGGTGAGAGATTTTCCTGGATTTTACGGATCGTGACTTTAGGTGACTTTTCAGCTTCTCGAACGTTTCTTGCATCTGCCCGACCATCTGTTTTTCGGGAACGGCCTTTTCTGGGTCGGTCAGCTACTGAACCAAAGGCTTGATGCTTTTCTACGATATCACGAACCGATTCCCGACTGATCTCGAACTTCCCAGCGATCCTCAGTTGGGAAACACATATTTCGGACTTGTATACTAATTTGCTTTTCAACAATGCTCCGATTCACTGATGAATCCTTTGCATAAGTGACGTTAGCTCGAAAAGCTTTGGTGCAAAATAAAACTCGCCAAAAGAACTGAACGTTTAAAGTCTCTATAACTCAAGAAGAAGCAGAGGATTTCATTCGAGAAGGGTCCTTCTCAGAACTAGAGACGAATGAACTGCAGAAGTTAAACAAATACTGGACTGGACTGGGTTTCATTCACTTTGGAGATCGCTTTGGATATCGAACCGAGAAGCAGAGTTACCATTATAAAATCTGTGTTTTTTGGCCTAAACAAATTTTTTATCTTAGTTGTTTCTCAGAAAATCTGTATTGATATCTGTGAAATGTATTCGACGAATTCATAATAACTATATTATTACTACTTGATAACCAAGTAGAGCCAGAGCTGTAGTAAAAATAAAATGCTTCATTGAGGTGTAATGCAAGTTGTTTGCATGGCGCTACTTAACTAGCTTTTCTAGTATTTCCGATATAAACGAATGTCATGTCAACTCGTCTTAGTAGTTGGCAGAACCATCTCAAAGATCAGTGAAACGTTGTGGGTGTAAAGACATGGGTCATTCGAGCAACTTTGCATACCTTCTTCTTCTTCTTAAATGGCACTAACGTTCCTAGAGGAACTTCGCCGTCTCAACGTAGTATTTATTGCGTCATTTTATTAGTACTTAGTAGAGATTTCTATGCCAAATAACACGCCTTGAATGCATTCTGAGTGGCAAGTTCTAGAATACGCGTGACCACAGTGCAAGTCGGAGGAAGTTTCTTTGACGAAAAATTTCCCTGACCAGAACGGGAATCGAACCCGAACCCCCGGCATGTTAGATGTGACGCTAACCACTCGGCCACGGGAGCACATCTTTGCATACCTGAAATCTTCAAAATAGAATTAGACTACTTTTTGAAAAAGGTCAGAACAAAATTCTTATTTTTTTTTTCAAAATTTATAACTTAAAAACTAAGGTACCTACCACATTCTGGTCAAAGAATGAAATGTAGAAAATTGTTTTAATTTTTAGCAACTACGAATTGTCGAACAGACGATCAGACTACCCAAGATCAAGCTCAAGCTCAGGACTACAAAATTTTAGTCTTTTTTAGAAATATAATAAATTACTCATGTTTTCATGAGAAAATTTCAAACAAATTTTTGAAAAATAAATCATCAAAAAAAAATTTTGAAAATTGAAATTTATTTTTCTCGAAATTATGTTTTTGACGTAGGACTACGACTTATATTAAGGGTGCCAAATCAGAAAACAGGTAACGTTTTTATGAAATAAAGTTAACGTTAATAACTATTTCTGCTGCAAACGGACTTTGAAGATTTTCATACTAATCGAACCGGAAATTTTCTGATATGCTATACTTTACAATCCTATAGTCTGTATATTGTTTAAATTGATGAAAATTGGAAGCATTCCCATTTCCCCATAAATTTGTTCTGTCCATTTGTGTGCTTTCCCGAACAGAGATGTCAATAACGGGCAACTTGTGCAGCCGCTAGAATAGAAACAACGAAGGGGGATAGCGAAAAGAGAATATTTGCGAAGTAAACTCCATCCTTGCATAGTAAGTTAGCTGTCACTAGCGTATAAGTATTGCATCTGCTCTGAGGAATATTCTCAGAATCTTTTTTTTTTCGACCTTTTCGCAAATAATATCGACGTTTTCGCAAATCTATCAAATAATAGATATGATTGGCCCATACAATTACCAACAAGTCACATCGATACATCGGAAGATGGGCACCTTTACAGGGGAAATGTTTTTCGAGCAACAACTTTTTCATGTTTTTCTTTAAAAAATTACTATTAATGTTTGATTCGTAACATTTTCCTGTATAAATTATCACGATTTACATGCTCTGCTTCCTTTTTTCTATTTATAAACATGTCAAGAACATGTCAAACGCGAGAATTTACACACAAAAATGTTACGAGCTAAACATTATTTATTCGAGAGTCTCCATACAAAAATGACATACATATCAGAAACTTTAAAAGATAGAAAGCCTTCGGCTTAAGTTCATATTTTAATGAGATCTAAAACATTGTCGAATACACTATATTGCTATCTTGACTTGAAACAAAATTACAATTTTTCCAAAGAAAACATGGAAAAGCTGTTATTAGAAAAACTTCTTCCCTGTAAAAGTGTCCATCTTCCGAAGTATGGACGACTTGTTGTAAAGTTTAAGAGCTATTCAAATCATTTTTCTGAGAAATTTTGTTTTAAAGTTTTTGAGAAAAAAGAGTTTTAAATATCAAAATATGTTTTTTCAGTGAAATTTTAATTAAAAAGTTTTTTTTATGAAAAATAATTTCCTACATTTCATGCTTTGGCAAAAATTTTATTTTTTGAGCTATAAATTTTTGTGGATTTTTTTTCCCCTTTTCAAAAAGTAGTCTAATTCTTTTTAAAATACTCCATGTGTGCAAAGTTGCTTAAAAGACTAGGGGCTAGGCTGAGTTTATCTTTTTTTCAACGCATTTTAGCATAAAACTGTTGAATATTGACTCTCAGATTCAGACTGAAGCTGTATGAATAAAATTGGTGAGTTGGAAAAACATTATTGATATCAAGCCAGAAGTAATATTAGAACGTTATTGTTAAAAAATCTGTGTAAATATCAATTCTGTAGGTATGGTAAACCTACTGAGAAGGTCGTACCTTAGCGCTCCGGAACACTTCATAGTAATGTGTTTGCGTAAGTTTTCCTGCATGGAATTCACCCTTCTTAGATATTTTTATTATTCCATCCGTACAGAATGCAGGAGCCATCTCGTCCGAGGTTAGAGAGGCTTGTACTTCAGCATCTTTTATCGTGATATGCATCATCTAAAGACTAATCACCATTCTTCTGCCATCATCGCTCGATTGTAACACTGGTGGAGTGAGCAAACTGTACCTAACAATCAAACAAAACGGCCCTTTCCAGGGTCACCAAATTGTTATCAGAAAATTTATTGATGTAGTTTTTTACAAAATCAGTATGCAACAGATAGTCTAACGCGGTGCGGTGGTGTTTCGGACACAACCCTTCTGTAACTTTTATTGTTCATCTTCTCATTATGAATCGTTAACGTGTGATCGAACAACGCGTAGTTTTTTGTTCCCCTCGGTGTTTTTTTTTTTTTGCTCGCTAAACCACGTGCCGACAATTGACAATTGCCAATCATTGATTAATGATGATAGATCGCTTTTCGGTTTCGGTCTACTCCCCCCTCTCATCGTGCCGACCGATACGATATGCTGTTGTCATTTGTTTATGTTGTTGTCATCAATTTTCCCACTTATGAAGTGTCAATTCGAATTAGAATACAAACAGCCGCCGCCGATGCGAGACGGCCCGACTGAAGATCAATAAAAAACGCGAAACCACAAACACACACACACACACACACTCACACTCACACAATGGGTTCGATTCATCGTGCGTTCGTTTTTTTTTTTTCGTCGATCGCCACTTTATGCGCGACGGGCGCACATATGGAAATGAATCATCCTCACGCTTGACCAAACCGTCGAACCATGGCATAGAGGGGAAGGAGAGGTCTTAATTGGCATCAGTTCCGTTTATTAATAGGTCCTCGTTTTTATTAGTGGCATCTATTCATGCACTTTCTTCGACAGCCGCTGTCGGCGGCCCGTAGTGTCAAATGGTGGATGGTCGGTTAATTGATAAATGATGTGCTCCTCCGGCAGAGTGTTTTATTCGGGGGTTTATATTTCTGCCCAGGGCAACACATGTTAAATCCCCAAATTCCTCGGAAAGCCCTAATCAAATTTCTACGCAAATATCGGTCAACCGCGGCTGGATTCCTTCGGATCAAACCTGTCGCCCCACAATTGACCATCTCCAAGGACTTTTTGTGTTGTTTATCTTCCCCCACTTCACTTCCCGCATTCATCACATTCTTCCGACGGCTTCCTTAAAGAAGCTCTTAGGAAATAGTTTCCCGGAAGAATGTTTGCCCATTTTGGGCCGCCCCCCACCCCGGACATCTTTCCCGACTGACCTTTGCCTGCCGGAGAGCAAACAAACACACGCACACACGAACACATTCTTAATCAATTCCTCATTTGGCCGAAGTTCGAAGCCTGATGTTCTTAAAGCGATACTTTCCTGTGAGCTGCTGCTGCCGCCGACTTCCGTCTTCCTCCGGTCAGCAGGCAGCAGTCGGGTCGGGCCACATTGGACGGAAGAAAAGTGAAAGTATCTGACCCTTCAGGGAAGTTTCCTACCCCATCGCAAGGGAGGCGTGCGCGCTCTTGTTCGCTTACTTTGTCATAAATTTCTCTTCGGAAATTTTCGACCGGCCGCTGGGAAAGGGGGAAGAGTTACACATGTACACAAACATTGGAAATACTCCTGCTGCTGGTCGGCGGCTGGTGTTGCTGCAGTCCCATAAACGAGTCTTGGGAAAAAGGAAAGGCTTCTCTGTGTTCTGGAGAAGAACAGCAGAAGGTGAAGGAAGAGTGCAAGAACAAATGCAAAGGTCAGGGCTACTTAAAAGATCATCCAGCTGGGTGGATGTGGGTGTGTTTGTGTGTGCTGGCCGCTCTCGGGAGTTTCACTTTTGTTTTCGGACGACAGTCGCAAATGGATTCGTCCTGGGGTGAAGGATCTGCAGAACAGGACATCCGAACCGGTGGGAGTGGAATGGCCAAGGCAAAAACAAAAGAACGTAAGAGGACACAACGATGACGATGATGACGATGATGACGATGATGATGATGATGATTGTGGGGCGGTAGTAGCCCTCCAGACTGGCAGGAAGGTCCTGCCATACTTACCCTCACTCCCGCCACCACGCAACAAGAACAAAAGAAACTCTGGTGCGGGATCTTTTGTTCCACTGCCGCCTCACGCCCATTCCGCCCGTTGTTTCGCGCTCGACCGGGCTTAGCTAGTGTTTATTTGCGAGGCTTGCTGATAGTCCCGACAAAACATGGTTCTGTGCTTATGTATGCCCTTCCTTCCCGCAGCATCATCGGCGGCGGCGGCAGAAGGGTTGATTATGATTTAATTCCGAGTGATTTTGTTTGCTGTGTGTTGTGTCTTTCTTAGCCCTCAAATGCCGGAAAAACACTTGACAGTGGATGAGCCGCTGTAGGGAGCAGTTGGCGGCACGCGGACCACGAAGTAAGTCCCGACAGTGGTAGGCTTCGGATTTTCCGTACGGCGTACGAATTTCTTCGCCGTCAAGCCGTCACAGCAAATTGCTCCTAATTGTTTTGACACGGATTTACACATAAATCAATAGGAGTTTAATTTAATTTATAGGACCTCCCCCGGATCCATTGTCGCGGAGGCGTTTCCTTGATCAATTTTTATCAATGGGGTAATGCCTCTCGGGGAGCAACGTTTGCTGATTGAAGAAAAAGTACAAATTTAATGGGAATTAACAGTTTTAACAATGGAAAAGTTTCTAAGTTCTGTCATTTTTTGTGTCAACCTTCATGGATCCAACTTGTCAAAACGCGATTATCTTGTTAATGCCGATTCTATAATCCCACACTGGGTCGATAAACTCGATACACAAAAAATCATCAGTTAAGAGGAGAAGAGTTATTATTGGTTTCCTATCTGCGGGTCGTTCTTGCAATTATTTGCGAACAGACTATTGTTCCTCAGTTCCTTTTCTTCGTATTGAGAAACGCTGCAGTCCACTTGATTGGGATATAAGTAAGAACAAACAAGAACGTTATCATATTAACCGAGATACTGAAAGGCCCAATCTGGCGTCTGAGATATAGCTTTACAAAGTCACTCTCATTAACAAATCTTCACTTAATAATGAACCTACTACATTTCATATGGCACCTTATTCACGCTGGCTCAACACGAGTGTCGTTTGAAAAGTCCGTGAAAAGTCAGAGAGATAATGGCATCTCTTGGAAGAATACAAACCAAGTTTGAACTAGATTTTTCCATGTCAAGTTCAGTGATTTTTTCCATGGCGACATTTCACTTTTTCAAACAACCCTCGTACTGCTACACTTTTTTCAGGTTCATGTGCGCTCCTTTCATTTCATTTTTCACAGTGAATCGAATCTCAATCGAGTTGAAACATGCATTCAGTTAATACTCCATTTTCTTCACGAAAGTGATGGATAATGGTGTGCATTAGATCCGCATGACCGATCAGTTGCCGGCGCCAGTGGTAAGGTGGTAAGCGTGACTGCTATTCCCTCCTACGCCTATTTCAATACAACATTTTTTAGAAGACGGTTTGGGTCAATACATTTTGGTGAAATGTGACATGAAATGGATGAAACCTTCAATTAAATAGCTGTGAGCGTCCTTTCTCATTCAAAATTATAGTTTTTGACAATGCTAATGAATATAGTCTATTTAAGCAGTTTGAATGTTCAATGGCAACTTCTGCTTTCCAAATTGAAAGAAAACGACAGCAGAAATGAACGAAACGGAAGAATCGATGTTTCAGATTGCATCTCTCCCCTATGCATCAATCGAAAACGACTCTGATTGAAGTGAAAGAATCAAGTGAAAAATTCGCTTTTATATATATAGTTTCGAAAATGATTATTTGTAATCAAAATTATGTATGTGAAAACTGTTTTTTGTGAAAAACTGAAAAGAATGCGAATTAGGACAGATTCTTGATTCTTGAAAAAATTTCCAAGATTTCCTGAATGATCCAATGCATTCAAAACAAAATTAGAGATATGGTTTCTGGGATATTAAAAAGACACAGAAACTGATTCTCAGTTCTAACTACAACTTATCTGAAACTTGGACACGCATGTAAACGAGAGAGGACCATTTTCAAGACTTCTCTCTTATTCCTCAGCATCATTTAACAGCTTGGTCTAGGACATATACCACGGTGCATTGTAGCGAATGAAGCAAATCATTCACAAATATGTTTCTATACGTTTCTGGGGTCGTCAGCATTTTTGATGTTTTTCTTGATTTTTCAGCTCGGGGTTTCCCCTTAAAACAGAATGGTTTGTGTACTCTACGTTCAGAATTATCTGATTCTTTCCATCTTTTCTGAAAAAATCATGTATCCATTGTTTATATCGTATAGATTCGTTAATAATCATCGTGGAATACCTTCAAATAGTCTTAACCCATTCTCTTCGCTATAATTTTGTTGGTGTATTATTTACTGAAATACTTATTGAAGTATGAAACACACTTATACACTTAAACTTATCGCTTTTATTTTAATCTTGCATTTGAAGAACCTGAACATCGTTAGTTTTTTAGGTATATGCGGGCGGAATGATGGCTCTATATTGATTTTGACATTTCACACTCAACTTTTCGATGAGTCCTATATGTTTTGATCGATTTTCTTCATCGACTTTCTCTATCGTTAATAACTGAGGGGCTTAGAATGAAAGGGGTGTAAGTGATTTGATCGATTTCTCTACATCGACTCTCTCTTTTGGCCATAACTTAGCTGCAAATACATTCCCAGCTGTATTTGACAATGTGGAAGATAGGTTAGAACCTCTTAAATCGGATCGTTTTTGCAGTTGAGTTATTAAGTGAGGAAAAAGTGGATGAAGAGTAATCGATCAAGTCAATTACACCCCTTGCATTCCAAGCCCCTCAACTCGCTAAGCCCGTCAGCTAACAACTATTCCTTCCATGATATTCACTAGGAAACCACGTTATAGAGGCGACCCTTCTGGCCTTCGGGTGGCGAATATCATACTAACATTCCTTCCCTTCTCCAGGTGACTGTAAGGACGTAGACGTTATTGACTATTTTATGCTCGTTTCACTGAAACTTGCACAATTAGAATGAATTGCTACTCCCAAGCGTCATTCGGCGTTTTCTTTGCGCAATTTCGCTGGTCAAAGTCAATCACGGAGAGCAACTACGAAGTGTACAGTCTACCCAAGCTCAAGCTCAAGCTCAAGCTATCCGGTTGTGACCCTGACATCACCCAGTAGTCTTTTTTTATAAATCAACATAAATCAATAAACAACATTTTGTTTTTCTCCTACACCCAAAATAAATATTAAGCATTTGGTTAGCGTGGTTTTTTGAAACAGTCTCATAACTCAGCCGGGCTCGATTCTATTTCAGTATGGCAACATTTGTTTTTTTTTTGGGTATAATTCAAAGCTGAATGAGAAGTCTGCTCTATCCATACAAACATTTGTCACTCTTGAAGACAGTACGTGGTGCGTCTCCAAGGTTCTTTCACTTGTGCATTTGCCGCTATGCCACAACAAAAAGGATCTTTCCTGCCAAGGATGACATCTTTTCTGCCAACGCTAGTTTGGGTGTGTAAAAAAATGTGTTTTGTAAGTACCATTAAGTAAATTGATAGGAATTTCATATTAAATTTCATAAATTTCGTTTCAAAATTGGAAAATTGGAATTATTAAAAGCAATAAAATAGAGGTGAAAAAAAAACATTTTGAATTTTATAATTTTATTTTCTAAAAACTGTTATTTTGGAAATGGTTGAGTTTTCTTGTAAAAGCTACGAATCGGCCATACATCGCAAAAATTTCATATTTGTAGAAAAAATTGCAGCAATTTAGTTTTTTTTTACTTTTAAGGTTTTTTTTATAGATCGATATAACTTGAGGGGCTTAGAATGAAAGGGGTGTAAATGATTTGATCGATTTCTCTACATCGACTCTCTCTTTTGGTCATAACTTAGCTCCATCCCATTCCCAGCTGTATTTTACAATGTGTAAGATAGGTCAAAACCTCATCTATCGGATTCTATAACAAACTCAAATTGGAACGTTTTTGTAGTTGAGTTATTAACTAAAGAAAAAGTTGATGAAGAGAAATCGATCAAGTCACTTACACCCCTTGCATTCTAAGCCCCTCACTTGAAATTAACTCATATTCAAATGCGACTTGTGAGTGGCAACTTTTTTTGCATTACTTTTTTATAAATCGATATAGTTAAAGAATTGTAATTAATACAAAAATATGTCCCATGAGCAACTTTTTAATTTTTCAGAATATGCAAATTTAACCCGAAAAATAGATTATTTTAAAAAATCCATACGATTTTCCTATTCGCGTATAAAGATTACCGATTACAATGTCGATGTTTGCCGATCACAAAAACAAATATTTTACTGCGTTCTGTCAGTGAAAATTTGGATGATTCATTCATGAGTGTAAAAAAGATTTGAATAAATTGAAACACAACAATTAGAAAAATCGCTGAGTACCAGATCCCCACAAATTTTACAGATAATTTTTGCACGTCGGCATTCGTGTGAAACATATACCTTACTGATACTATATTCAAAGTGTGCTCCATCGGAAGCCACAACATTGGCCCATATTTAAGATGGTACACAATACTTTTGCCATACTGATAAAAGTCTGTTTGTTTCGTAGTGATCCATTATCAAGCCATTTTTTTGCTTGTTCATTAGATCGCTGCCGCTCTTTAGAACGGGCTGACGCCATGAACCGGAACAAAAGGTAATCTGAGGGAGCAATGTCTGGAGAATATGGCGGGTGAGGTAGATTCTCTCAATAAGGTTTGTCAAGTGTTTTTTTCTGTAAAGATACTTTGAGAATAGAGGTTTTTTAATTTTATCTTCGCTTTGAATTGCTATTTTTTATGATTTTGTATTCCTGATACATATGAAATAGTGTGTTCAAAAATATCTGGTGCCTTTTTAAGAAACCGTGAAATGCTGGAATGTAACACTTGGCGCCCTGGAGACTTACCTGGCAAGTGCTTGTTCGTTTTTTCCATCAGTATGAAGATATATCGAAGACAAGTCAAACAGAACTGATGGAATTGATCGTTCAACGAGTACCATTTTGGCTTACTCTACATAATCTACAGCCAAAGTTAATTTTTAGCACATGTTATGGCATCCCGATTTATTACATTAAATGAGCTGAAAAATAACAGAAAATGTTCTACTCCCCAATACGTGCATATCATTTGTATAATATATATATGCTAGAGCCAAACAGGAGACACATTTAAATGAAAGCATATGAAAGCTATTCGTATAGTTAGCCGAATACACGGCCCAGACAGAGAAAGATATATTCTCGTTCATGTTCTTCTTTATCCTCTTAGAAAACACTTTCCAACTTCATATTATGATGAGGTGTAATATTATCACGTTTCTTTATAACAGCACTGGCAGCTATATGGATAGCGTGGTCGTGTGAAATAGCTTTGCATTCCAGCCGGCCTTGGTTCGATCCTCGATCCTCGTATGGACTTTTTTTTTGGCACAATCCCAAATGAAATGAGAAAAGGAAACAGAAAGAGATGTCTGCTCGCATACATACAAACCATTTTGAAGCTAGTAAAACAACTTATTGTTTGCGCATTTGACCCTCCAGCACACGAAATGGCATCATTTCTGCCAAAGATGAAATGTTTTCTGCCAACGCTAGTTAGGGTGTACATTTATTACGAAACTAAAAGAGATTCGTAGAGCCTTATAGTGACAGCCATCTTTTTGCGCATGGATGTAACATCCTCAGAGGCTTCTTTTCCAAAAGTTTCTGAATCTCATCAAATGGCTGCTTCGCCAGGGGTCAAATGTCGTGCCACATCTATTTAATTCCATCTAGGATATCATTGAGTAATTGCCAAAAGCTCATTAACTTTCACGAAAGCTGAAGAGTTAATCATAGAATCATAGATCATAGAAAGTCTGGACTAGACGAAGGATAGGCTGGATGTCTGGATGTCTGGATAACCCGTGAAAGTTTGGAAGATTCCAGATAAATCTGGAAAGTTGGCAACGCTACCTCTCGCTCTTTCCAAATAATTCTTAAATAATGATCAATGAACTAGTCTGGCATTGTCATGCTGTAAAATTATATTTTCGTGCCTAAGCTTCGATTACGGTGGTTTCTCCGTCACTGTTTATTACTTTTAGTCGGTGCCGTTTACCAAAGATAAACCGTAAGTGCTTTCAAATTTATTTTTTTTTATCCAAAATATATATTAAGGCTCATATGGCGTCAACCTGACGGGGCCGGGAGTTCAATATTTCGACAATGTTTGCCTTATAACTATGTTAGTAATATATAACCGATTACTCGCGGTTGGCTCGAGGTTAGTATTACAAGTGTTTTCGTAATTGTGATGTTGCTGTCTCCAATGCTCTGTACCTGTGCCCGACACGGGATACTTCCTATTGGGATGCAGCTGACCATTAATCAGCAACGCCCCCTAGTCTGTACCCCAAATGTCTGTCTTGATTTTTTTTCTGGCGCTTATTTTTTACCATCCAAGTCAAATTCAATGCTTCTGAGCCGTTGCAAACTTCACTTCACAAATGCTTAGCATTTTAGCATTTCATTTGTAGGCGTCAACAAGCATTTGGGAAAGAAATAATGCAACAAAACTTTACGCAAATGACGTTTTTGACGTAGAACTACGTCTTTCAGGAAGGGTGTCAAATCAGAAAACAGGTCACGTTTTTATGAAATAAAGTTAACGTTAATATATAATTTCACTGTGAACGAATTCTCATGATTTGCATACCAATCGAATCGGAATTTCTCTAAGATATGTTTGATTTGTTATACATTACAATTCGCTAATCTCAAAACGGTTCAAATTCATGAAAACTGGAAGAACTTCCTTTTTTCCCATATATTTGTTCTGTCGATTTGTGTACTAACCCTACCCGTATTCCGAATGCTTAAAACTCGAACATTTCTTAACAGATCAGAAAGATGTTTGCATCAATTGATAGGAAATATTTCTACGCTTCTATCACAATTAATAAAATGTTATTTTTCATGAGATGAACAATTGAATAACCGTAAAATGTCAAGCGTTATCTAAACGCCCGAACTGCCAAGTTTTGATTGGCCCGATTTACGGTTTCCCCAACACAGACTTCAAAATCGACCTGGGAAAATCCACTTTGCAAATATACATGCAAGTCGTGGGTATTAGGGATTGCATTACCGTGCCAAAATTTCAATAACTGGTTATTCGGTAATGAACATTTCATTACCGGTAAAACCGGTAAATTACCGGTTAAACAATACTTCGAAACAGAACCATTTTCTTGAAGAAACGGCTTTTTTATCAATCCAGTTCTGTCGTTTTGTCTTCCAAATATAAACACAAGACATCTAAAAAAAAGCAAGGACGCATTCCTGTCAGTGGAACACAAACCAGGTGTCGGTGTTACCTCGAATGGGCTCGAAATTTCAAAACAACGTTTTCCATCATCGATAATCAACAAAACCAACAAAACAAAACAACAAAACAACAAACTAGCGTCTCATAAAATACACTGAACGATGATCTAAGATGAATTAGGCTCACAGAAGTATCGAATTTTCCAAATCTATAACACTTAAATTCCACTAGCGAAATTTTACACTGAATAACTCCTGTTTGCTGACCGGCTTTATTGTGTTGTTCCACAGCTGTAGGGTGAATTGGAACGTAAAACATGTCAAGTGTGTCCAAGGGACATGGAAAATTTGCAAAAAAATGTCTTCTAATCGGAAAAATAAGGAGGTTTCGGGTTTATACTGATTTCCCTCTACCGAATTTTCCAGAAGAGGAAAACTCAGAGGTTCAGAGTCCAATGATGCTGGGCGTACAGTACGAAGGGCATCGAATACCATTGCCATGTATTTGCCTCTGATGCCCTCTGTACGAAAACATGTCTGAGCATTTTCATCAATCCGTTTATAGACGTTGAGCTTGGGCTGAACGTTGATACCTTTGATTGCTGCAATCGTCAAGTTTTTCCTTGATGCTCAACAGATTCTGCATCTTCCAGTGGGTTTTTTCTCCCTCCTGTTATCCAGCTACTGAACCAATACCATAATCGTCTAATTTAATCAAATCACGAACGACTTAAAATGCCTGATTGTTTAATGCAGTCCGTGAAGTTTGATAGAAGACGCCGAAGTCATAATTGATTGTGCCACGACCACGAGCAGAAAGCAGATAGCTGCAGCAGCTATTTTAAACAGTAGATCGGAGGTCGTAGAATCGGCGCAACACTGCCAGTTGGATTTTTCGATCTTATTTAGAGTAATACTTCAAAGTGGCATAAAGGCGATTTATGATGTAAAAATTAAAATTACCGAAATTACCGGTTATCGATTATAAAATTACCGGTAATTCGGTAATGGAAAATAACCCGGTATTACCGGTAAAACCGGTAACGGTAAAACCGGTTAACAATCCCTAGTGGGTATTTTGTTCCCACCGAGCTGTGTTTCCCTAAAACGGACCTCAAAATCAATGTGCCTGGTGGAATCCGCTTTGTCAAAACATGCAAGTCGGGGG
Source organism: Toxorhynchites rutilus septentrionalis (assembly GCF_029784135.1). Taxonomy (NCBI): domain Eukaryota; kingdom Metazoa; phylum Arthropoda; class Insecta; order Diptera; family Culicidae; genus Toxorhynchites; species Toxorhynchites rutilus. The sequence goes on along the minus strand of NC_073746.1, from coordinate 302,582,377 downwards.
TATTTTTTTGGTGCTGAGTACGTTTGTACTCGCTTGTTGTGCAGACCGGAATATGTTTCCCTAAAACGTACTTTTAAACTGAGAAGTCAGGGAAAATCGTCATTTCAGATACTAGAGGTGGATGAACTTTCGCGGTTCGAGAACTACGTGAACATTAGATGTGGAATAATTTCAGAGGAAAATGTAAAATACAATGATCGTTTGACAATTCTTCCGTTCATATTTTTTGGTAGTGCTAGACATTATATCAAACGTAAAAGGATGTTCATCAAATTTATTTGTAGCGAAGAACATAAAAAAATTCGATGCATTCTAAAATAATAATAAATTCTAAAATAAAATAATATTCGGTAAACAAGTGGATTGCACAATGTAATTGCGTAGGTCTACGTCGAAAATATGCGGTCGTGTCCTAGATACAACCCCTTACAATTTTTCGGTACAAAATTTAACAATTTCAATGCGATGAAAAAAATACATACAATCATTTGTGTACACCTAATAGATGTTAGTTGAGGTTTCTTCATATTGGCATTCGATTTGCTGTACGGTCACAAGTTATTGAGATACAGTAGAATCCCGATTATCCGCGAAATAGTCGGGCTAGGCCATCGCGTATTATGCAATATAAGACTAAAAATGAGGTACAAACACGAAAAATATATATTTTAGCATGAAAACTATGTTCCATCAAAACAAAAATTATTGAACAATCAATCTGTAAGGTCGTGTACATCAGTGATCAGATAATGTGAAAGCCATGACCAAAACAAAAAAGCAAGACTCTACCACTCACTGACAAATTTCGGGAAGGTTTATAGATTTACTAGGGAACTCACTTTCGCGGATAATCCGCACCGTGGATCAACTGCTCGCGGATAATTGATGTTCTACTGTATTGATATTGAATAAAACGATTAGCTTATACGCCCTGCCTTTTGTTTGGCAGAGAAACAATCTCCGAATTTAGAACTATTTGTATATGTTTTGTCCTGCATTGCACTGTTCTGCCGGGTTTCCCACGTGCTTCATGTGAACATGTCACTTACCGTCGCCATTGAACAGCTCATCAATCATTCAATTACTGAATACACCACGCGCAAATAGAAGGCGGAAAAAGTGTAGAAAAAGGGGGAAAGCACGATGTCATCAACAAAAACGACGGTCAGTAATGCGTTCGATTTCACGCCTTTTTTTTGTTTTTGTTTTTTTTTTGTTTTGTTCTTAACTGTGGGGGGGAATCGAGGAATGTGTGATCGTCAATTGGCACTGATTGAATCGAATACTGAACTTCCTTCCCGAGTCCGCAACGAGACTAGGTGAGGATCAATTGTGGAACTTCAGAACGTAAACAGTTGCTGCGGTTTGGTGCGATCCTTCAAGGATAAACAACGGGACTGCGTAGAAAGTGAGTGGCGCAAGAAAAGGATGAAAACTGACCTGGTTTCGTCCCTTTGTTTTTTTCTGTTCTGTTGTTTTTCTCCTCGCTCTTCGGGCATATGGCGTTCCGGGAAACGTACAACAGTCAGCCAGCAAGTGTAGGACGATCATCCGCAAGGCGGATGTCAGAAGTTGGGATCACAGGCAGCATCGATTATACCAATTATCCCGCAGCGCAGCGCGGCCTAGATTGATTGACAGTTCTCGGACGGGCAGAAGAAGGCGGCGAAGATGGCCAAAACCCCAGATCAGCTGTCAATGTGTGTTCTGTTGCGGTGCGGTCGGTTGACTAAAGAGTTGGCGATCCATTCAGGGCAAGAAAACCCCGCGAAGCGGCACCGACTCCCAACCAATGTCAGGGATGCGATAAAATTTAATGGCTCCGCGCCGCACAACCCCCCGGGAAAGCCTCCGATGCTGGCGGCCACGAGTGGGAGGCGATATTCAAATATGTTTAACACGCCGCAGAATGCCAGCAGGTTACGCCGCATTGTTTTACCACGTGGCGGCGGCGTCGGCATCATCAGCCGGAAAATTACCACCCTGTTCGTACACGCAGCAGGGACGCGCCTCCTGCCAAATCCAACACCTCGCGCAGTCGGTCGCAGTGTGACGCGATAACGATATTAAAGTTTTCTCCCCCGCCCCAAATCGGAGGTGTGACGTAACCCCGAGAAGAAAGTTGTTTCAACCTCCCATCGTCTGTCCCCGCTTGAGTCAAAGCCTTGGCTTGAGGAGAAACCCGAGGACGAGGTGGGGACTCATTAGCGGTGTTTCTTCTCCACTATACCACAAAGAGCGAACTTTCAGCGCGATGATTATTAAAATGAAGAGCTGCTGCTCTCCTCGGCGAGTTCGGACCGGTCCAGCCTGCAGAAGTTTGGAATCGATTTCCCCGAGCGCGCAGCGGATTCTCAAGGACCGGGATGCACTTAAAGTTGCACCGCCGTTTTCGCTCCGTGAAGACCACAGCCTACCGAAAATTTATTAACTTTTTCCATTAGTGGTTCTCGAGTGCCCTTTCGCCGGAAGATCCTGTCGATAGTTTTCTTTTCTTTTTATTGCCCCGATACGGAACCACAGAGCGCTGGGCGGTGATATTGGTTCTGTGGCATTAATGGATTTTCCCAGAGCAGAAATTTAATGGCTTGAAGCAGCGAGGAATAAGTCTCAAATTCTGCTTTAATGAAGGACATTTCGTCCCCCCGCGTTCCGTTCCCGCTAGTGAGTGGCGGTGGTTTCGTTGTCGCCTGGGCGCTAATAATCGGAATGGGTAAATATGAAACTTTGCCTTCGCACAATCCGCGCCGGGTTATCTCTCTTCCGGATTCCCCATGTTTACAAACATTGTCTCGAGAATATCGATTTTCCATCCTGCCTGCTCGGGAATGGACCCGCAGATTAAAGAGCGTCGGTTGTCTTAAAGTCATCCTTGCTGTTCGGCTGTTCGTTCACACGATCGCAACTGTCTACTGTGAGGTCACAATCAACAGTTATTCGCGTTGCCTACTTCTGTCGTGGTTCAAACACAGCGGGATTATGGATTTCTTCCACCGCTTTTTTTGCTTTCGTATTCTTCACTCGCTCTAATGGAAAGCCATTCAAATGAGTTACATCCGTAAATCATAAAATAATTGAAAGAAAGAATGGATTTTTTTTTCGCTGCGCCGCCGTCGAAATTGGTTCCATATGGAACTTCCGATCGCGTCTCAGGCGGCGATTAAAGGAATTTCGGTTTCGGATTACTTTATTGCGTTGAGCAATAGGACGAAGAGGAATGGGAGGGAGCGAGAGCAAGCAGAAAAAAATACCATCCTATCGAGGTGACAGAGTAGTGTTCGCCGTTGCCCGGGCCGCTCCCATAATTTATGACACCCATCTGTTTGACGCTGCGGCTAAAAGGGGTGTAAATTGAGTACTTCATTTCTTTTTTTTTTTCACTCGAACCTTCAGCTGGAAATGAAGTTCTGCCACCGGGTTTTTATTTTATTTTTATTTTTTTCTGCTCTTGTTGCCAACATCTTTTCAATTCACCTCTCGGAGAAATCGCCAGTCCTTTTATCATCAAACTCTGGCGAATGGCGAACGAGCTGCAGGGTGCAGAAATAAGCGGCGAAGGACCGATAAAAAATGGCGGATCCTGTCGCCAGGGATAGAGAGGACATTCGCAATTTTTCACAACAATCGGATGAGAAATTGCTTTTCCTTCCAATTTATTTTCCGCACCCAACGCCACCTCGCGGGAGGTGCTGTTTTAGGTAAGAAAAATTTATAAAATGGTGCCCCGGATTCCCGCTCCCCCCCACCACCGCACCACAAACACACGGACAAATTTTCGCAAAGCGTCGTCTTCGTCATCTTGGGTTTGGTTTTTTTTTCTCTGCTCTGTTCTGTTCGCCGTTGCCCAGGCTCTCGAACTGTTACCATTTTCTTGTCGATGATAAAAATCTCTCATTTTTCTATAATTTTTTCCTCCAGCAGACTCGAAGCTTCGCTTCGTTCGTTTCTGGGCGAACGCAGCGCGGGTCCCGGGTGAATCGTTATGTACATTATGCGGGGTGGTGGGAAGTCAGCCCCAAAAAGAAGCAGCAGAAAAAAAAAATGCTGGAATAAAATGGAAAAATAGCCCGATGGATGGATGGCTCTTCTCTTTTGGAGCACCGTGCACGTGTATGTGCCCGGAGAACACTTCCCATCACCCGAGAAGTATTGGAGAGTGTTATATAAGAATGTCGGATTCCTTCCCCCCGCACTTCGCTCCGATATGGATAGATAGCAGCGCAAAAAAAAACTATATGTATAGGAAATATAGGAAAAAAGCGAAATGAAATAAAAAGAAATCGATGAGGGTGGAGCCACTGTCGTCTTATCAGAACGACGTATCGTGAACGAAGCGGCGGAGACGTATAAATTTTATTTTCTATACACATTTACGATCCCTTCGGCAGCAGTGTCCCCCTTCTCCCCTTCCCCCCACAGCGGGACACGAACGACGAAGCAAATCACTTTGAATCTGCATGCGCTCCCAGCGCTCGTTTTTCCGTCCGCTCATCCTGTGTCATTGAATTCGATAGCCTTATCACATCGGCAGAAGAAAAAAGCGCCACACCATAACACATTCCAATACATATTTTCCCTGCTTTGAAGCTCCGCTTTTTTTTCTCTTCATTCGCCCACTCTAACACCCAAGCGAAAACTTTCGCATACATCGAGACCACTTTCGGGATCTTTCGCTCGCGTGTGTGCATATTCTCGATAGGATGACAAACGACACGCGGAAGCAGCAGGCAGCGGCAGCCGCAGCAAGTTCACACGCGACTGTGTTGGTGGGAAGCTCCCCCTCCACCCCCATCCTTCACTCTCACCAAGCAGCAAGGAGTTTGATCCGTGCGAAGAAGCACACAGAAAAAAAAATCCTGCTCGAGTACATAGATGGGAAAAAGCCATTCAACGGGGGGCTAAATCAATACCCAAAGTGAGTGCGAAGTTCGATCCGAGAGCTCGCCGTGTGTCCTGTCTCGCTCTGGCGTGCTTTTCCCACCCGGCAGTGGCACGGCACGGCATATATGTGTGTACATAGCTGGTAGCTGCCTGCTGAAGGAGGTTTGCCTCTGCCGGAAGCTGCGAGCGCGCGTCACTACATATGCGCTTTTCCGAAATCTCCACCTTCTTCTTTCGAGACTATTGCCGCCGGTCGTCGCTTTTTCCGTCCGTCGCGGCGGCGGATGGCGATCGATATAGCGAAGGTGGGGATCGGAAGGGGGTGGTCGGCTGGTAGTATTTTCTCAGATAAATGTACATCTATATCGACGGAAAATTGGAAAACTTCGTGGCGATGAATCCGAATAAAATCGCAATCGTGAGGCTAGTTTCGCTTGACAGATTGACAGAAATTTTCAGAATTAAAACAAGCGTCAGTTGGAATAACTTTTCCGCCGACACGGATCGACACCTTAGTTGCGCAACAAATTCAGCGCGCGCCGTGAGGATGCAACTAAAACAGAAACCAAACAAAAAAAGCTCACCTTAGTTGCATCTCTTGATTTCGCTTTCTGAACGGGCGTTGATATATGCTCCTGCTGCAGACTGAACACTCTGAAAGAGAAAAATTAAGCAAAAAAAAAACGAGGAAAAAACTTTCCACTTTGCCACAATTACACACAGCGAGAAAAGAGCGCATCGTTAAAGTGTCGTTCTGTGTGTCCTGAGTGGGAAAAAACGGAACGGAACGTTATTTTTTTTTTTTTGGTCTGTTTGCCGCTTTTCCTCGCCTCGCCGTTATCCCTTCGTGCGCACACCATCGCACACGAGTGGCGGGAACGACGACGACGACGGATCGACACGAGAAGGAGAGAAATCACTCAAAACCGAGTGAGTGCATCGGCAACCGATGAGCGATGAGCAAACCATGGCGAAACCGATATGCCGAGGAGCAGGGTTACCATATCTACTGTATTTATACAGATTTTTCAAACTTTTTGAATCCAAGAATCTGTAGTTACAGATTACAGATTTGCGTCGCCTAGTTGCAAAACCGGCCAACTCCAAAAATAAACATTTTTCAGTAAAGACGATTTTCTGTAGTATCATACCACCGGTTTTGCAGCAAATCATGATTTTGAAACGCGTGTTTTTTAGAGAATTGATCGGTATCGGTGCTGTTTCTCACTACCAATAAGTGGAAAAACGTATCTGAGGTCTGATAAACCGAAAAAAACACTTTCTTAAATTTGTGGAGTTGGCCGGTTTTGCAACATGCAACACATTTATTGGGTTTCATACAAATTATAATTATTTTTGAAAATAACATTCCAACATTAACAATGGTTTTATGTCAACAATGTTTTCCCCATCCCACCTATTTCATTTTTATAGCAATTGAATCAGTCAGTCATCTCCTATTGAAAATCATATGTAGCGTGATGTCTGGCCTTCTCATGTTCGATTTAAGGTGAAAAGGTGCATAAGTCTGCGTCATCGGTTCGCGTTACAATGATAAATAACACTACTGTTCATCTTTTTCTTACAAAAGCATGAGTGAATGTGAATTTCAAAAGTTCACTCATACTGTCGTGAAAAACCACTTTGCTTTGAAAGTTATTGTTTTGAGGAATGAAAACATATAAAACAACGATCGATGAGATGAGTTCGGTCGTTGGTTACACACGATTATCCCTAAGGTCTCGACGAGTGCATGGTTCAAGGGATTGAATGTAGGTCGTGATTTCATTCGCGTGATATCTCGGCTTATGTCCAATCACTACAACCTAAACGCGCATCTCTATCGCATTGGGCTCGCAGCAAACAATCTTTGTGATTGTGGCGATGGCTACCACGACATCGAGCATGTTGTCTGGTCGTGTATCCGGTTCCATGCTGCTCGCTCTCAGCTCTCTAGAGCACTAAGAGCACAAGGCAGACAATCGGATATCCCCGTCCAGGATATCTTAGGTAGCCGTGATCCTGATCTTCTGCTTCATCTATACCTGTTCCTCAGAAACGCCGATGTCAACGTTTAATGATGTTTCCTTCGTTGTGTCCCCGTTTCATATCCCTCCTATCCGATCGATAAACTTTTACTTACAATACATACACACACTCTTTACAGACACTCGGGCCAAAGGTTGTGCAGTCCAATGATCATTCAACAAGAGCCAAAGGTTGTACCGCTCATGACAACTCTACACGAACTGATGATTGCGCCGGCTAGTGACCATTCTATCCTGGATTCCTCGAGTCGAGAAAGACGCACCACGCTAGATATGAGGTACAGACTAGGGGTGCGTTGCTGATTAATGGTCAGCTGCATCCCAATAGGAAGTATCACGTGTCCGGCACACGTACAGAACATTGGAGACAGAAACATCCGAATTACGAAAACACTTGTAATACTAACCTCGAGCCAACCGCGAGTAATCGGTTACATATTACTAACATAGATAATAAGAAAATTTGTATTGAACTCCCGGCCCCGTGAGGCTAACGCCATATGAGCCTTTATAAAAATATATATTTTGGAAAAAAAAAACGATCGATGCGTTTTGACATTGTATTGCGTTTTCTTTTTCTGATGCGAAATTTGATTTCGGACAAACCGCAATCTACCGATGATGGTCAAATGAGCACTTTTCAAATAAACTTTCCATTTTTTCAAATTGAACATAAATAATACAGAAATTGTCATAGATACAATACTTCATACAATAATTATAAAACAGGAAGTGGGTTATATCTATGGTATAACCGCAAGGGTGACGTAGGACTATCGTTGATTTAGAGATCATTTGTTTGAAGTTGAATCTAAATCCATTCTGAATGAATGAATAAATGAATATTTGGGGGACTTCAAAAACGAGAGCGTTACGTTGGAGGCTCAAGGTTTTATGCATCCAATATTGGATACAAAAAACCTTGTTCTGAAGAATAATCTTCAGAAGCTTTCCTGCTAACTGCACTTGATTGACAAATCACAAAACCAAATGTATGTGGTCGCAGTATTATACGGATAGAAAACATTAAAATAAACCCGCTTGAATGAAATTCCAAGGGGTACTGGCAGATTATTTTCAGCAACGATCATTTCCTTCCAGGTTTTTTCTCGATAACCATCAAACGAAAAGAGTTGCGTGCTTGTATGTGTGTGTGTGTGTGGCGGCTGCTTCGATGTCTTCCCGAGGAACCGTATTTCGATGCTGATACTCTCTTGGTCACCTTCTCTTCTCCTTCTGATCGATCGACTTTTCTGCGCTCCCTCACAGTTAAAACAAACTGATTGTATTTCAGGTCAGGGCAGGCCAGGTAATGAATCCCTCGATCCCTCGCCGTTCAGCTCGTTCAGTAATGATGTTGTCTTGTCGATGTCCTCAGGCGTCGTGCACAAATTACGTAACGCTAAAAATTCGGATTTTGAACCACTTCCCCCTCCCCCCCCCCCCCTTACGTAACGTAATTTCCTATCTCCAATACACAGCAGACAGCTCGTTAGTCTTTCGGTGGTAAGCCACACGAAAGCAACTCGGATAAGCGCACCAGCCGCAGGATAGGTGAAGAAGCCACATCGCTATCGACCGGGAACTTTGCGTGAAATTCGTCGCTATCATAAGTCGACCGAATTGTTGATCCGCAAACTACCTGCGCAGCAATTGGTTCGTGGAATTGCTCAGGACTTCAAAACCGACTTGCGCTTCCAAAGTTCCGCGGTTATGACGCTGCAGGAGGCCTATTCGAAGATACAAATTTGTGTGCTCTCTACGCAAAACGCGTCACATCATGCCCAAGGACATTCAACTGGCCCGTCGAATCCAAGGAGAACATTCTATATTAGCTTAGCATATAGTCAACAGCCCTTTTCAGGGCTCCAAATTTGATGGATTAGAGTTCAGAAAAGTTTTTTACAGGCCGAACTGAAAGAAGCATTTAGCGAAAATCGTGGTGTCGATGATAATTCGATACCGATAGGTGCCATGGATATGGATTTCATAATGAAGAATATGAAATACATGACATGATGTAGTGAATATATCCGAAGAAATCACTTTGGTGAAACTGCATTATAAAATTATTTGTGTACGAATGCCGCAATCGATAGTCGACTCTAATTTGCGTTGGGTAATTTCCTCGGAGGACTCAATTCCTTTTTTGAGCATTAATAATCTCTTTCTGGTAAAACGAAGTTGTTTGAATCACATTTTTCGAATGATAGAATGAAGAAGTTTTCTGCCAATTTCCTTCAACCTCCAAACATCTCTTTCTCCCGTTTGTCGCTTTCGCGTTCGCTAATCCTTTCTCACAACACCCATTCCTCGTTTGAGAAATTGTTGAGTAAACATTGTTTGCCAGTGCGCGTAGAGCGGGAATTCCTTAAGATTCATTGCACCTCTAATAAATTGCCGAAAGACGTGGTCTTACGTTGATCGCACTTGATTGAAAAAATCCAAAACGAAATGTATTTGGTCGCAGCATTATATGAGTAGAAAGCAAATAATCGCTCGAAAATGACTTGATTTTCGCGATGTGAAACATTTTCCGTTCTTCATGTTATGCATCCAATATTGGATACGAAATTTTCCACTGATGGGGAAAAAAATATTCAGAAGCTTTCCTGTTAATTGCTATTGATTGAAAAATCACAAAATCAAATGTTGCAGTGTTATATGGATAGAAAACATTAAAATAAACTCTTTCGCATGAATGTATTTTTCAATTCCCAGGGGAACTGGCAGATTATTTTCCAGCAACGATGATAGCAACGAGAGTTCCGCGCGTGTATGTGTGTGTGTGGCGACTGCTCCGATGTTTCAAGCGGAACCGTAGCATCACTCTCCTCCTGATGGATTCCCTTCTGGCCTAAGGTGCACAAACAGGCTCTTGGTGACACCGTTCATCAGCGCTTTCATGATAAACGAAATTAGCTTCACCACAACAGCGACAACATGCTCCAATCACTGTTCAATTATAACTGAGTGGGTTTACGAGCGGCGCTCGCTTATATACTTAAGCTTCTATACTTAAGACTATTGAAACAAGTTTTTGGATGAAAAAGTAACAAGTATATGACGCGTAGACATTTTATCTTTCGAATGAAGTGTTTATCAAACCATTTCGTTCAGTTGTTTAAGAGCTATTAACGCTCAAAATCTCGGTCTCCGGCGTAACGCTTTCGATTTCGAAACTTTGATATTACACCCCGGTATAGAAATGAAAGACGTAGTCCTACGTCAAAATATTCATTTTATCAGGCTTCACAAAATTTAATCGTTGTCACATTTTTACAGATAAAAGGCTTCCACCGTAAACATTACCCACAAAACTATTTTTCACGCGTAGAACATATGTGTATTGCATAATTTTTTTCGGAATACTCAATTTGACTGGTTCCAGAAATTGTAACTGAAACTGCTAAAGTTTTATCTACACTTTTAATTTCTTGCTCCTGCTAAATTCGGTATCCAGTAGAAAATTCATCTGGCAACATAAATGAATATTCTTGTCGTGATATTCTTTCTCCAGTTGTTTGATCACATAAAACCAAAGCATTCATAGCAACCAAATCTTAAATATTAGAAGGCCTGTCTACGATATTTTGATGTTGTGTTACATTTTCTAGCCACTTGATCCTTTCAACTCGTCCGTCCATCGTATATACAGCCATTCCATGCCAAACCGATATAGTGGTTCTCAGATTTTCGTAAAAAATGGTAGTTTTGTTTTTTATCGCAAAACATTGGACCCGTTTTTTTTTTATTTTTTCAGTATGGTGACCATTTCCATTTTAGGGTAGTCCGAAAAATCAATTTTTTCCACTTTTTGCCTAAAATGACTTTTTTCAAAAATTCATAACTCTTGAACTACTAGACCGATTAAGATGATCGATATATCAAATTAAATCCAATCACCTTGTCTTTATTGAACATACTACACCTGCAGAAAATTTGGATGCCGTTCTCGCTATTATTGATTGTATTCGTTTTTTTATTGTTTCATTGTCTCGGGACCAAGCTGAGGATTTTTCCATAACATATGTCGAAACCAGAGAGGCGTTTTTTTCTTTTTTGAGTTATGATTTTTCAAAGTTAACCGATGGTTCAAAAATCATTTTTCCCTTTTTTCCAAAAATGACTGTTCAAAAATGTATTACTTTTGAGCTACTGGACCGATTCAGATGATCGATATATCAAATTAAAGCCAACTTTTTTTTTAAATGACACATTTGCTAATCAATTGAATCCTAGTCGCATACATCCAGTCTAGTCGCACAGAAATATTGAACGAAGACTGAAAACATGTTAACTTTGAAAAATCATAACTTAAAAACGAAAAAAAACACATCTCTGATTTTGGATATGTTATGTAAAAGAAAACTTCAGCTTTCAAAAAAAAAAAACCAAAAAATTTAGCATCCTTGGTCTCGAAACCATGTAAACTATAAAAAAAATAATACAATAAATAATTACGAAATCAAAATACATTTTTCGAACCATCGATTAACTTTAAAAAATCATAACTCAAAACGATAAAAACGCCTCTCTGGTTTCGACATATATTATGTGAAAAATTCTCAACTTTCCAGAAAAAATATTAAAACCCTAAAATGGAAATGGTCACCCTAACGAAAAAAACAAAAAAAAAATCGGGTCAAATGTTTTGCGATAAAGAACAAAACTACCAACTTTCACGAAAATCTGTGAACCACTATATCTACTTATATTGAGCAGAAATGCTTTTGTCGAAAATAACTATTCATAAACAATAACATTTCCAGCTGGTTTATAGCAGTTTTGACTATTTTGTATGTGAAGCCTTCGAAATAAGAACAAACTTGTTAGTCCACAAATGCTGTGTTCGCTCGACTCTTCCATCGAAACGAATAAATCGCATAATTTCTGAGAAACTATTGAAAAACGAATAAATCGCATAATTTTCGAGAAACTATTTCTGTTCTTTGTTCGCCAGAAGAATGCCGGACCTCATTTCTTATTTCATAGATATGAAAACAAATTCTTGTTCGAAATGCACCAGGTGCACTAAATATTACACATATATCTCTCAGAAGCATCTAAGCAACCAGATCCGTAGAAATTAGACTCCATTCGGATCCTATAACTCTAAATACTTCTGATTCTGTGCACATTCTTATATTAGGGAGTGTATCGCAAAATAAGCTGTAAACAAATTTTTAATAAAATCAATTTTTATTATTAATTTTCCCATGGTATTATTGATCTTGCCTTCCTTTTTGAAGGTTCGGTTTACAAAAGCCCAGTATGTATTGATCGGTCGAAGGTGGAGGTAGTTTGGCGGATTGAAGTCGTACTCGACAAAATCTACATCATTATCCTTTAACCACTTTAGAGTGGATTTGGTATAATGAGCCGAGGCGATCTTTCCAGAATAATGGTCGGGTGCTATGCTTTTTGTATAGTGGAAGCAACCTTTTCTGCAAACCCTCAGAATGGTACATATTGGCATTTATTGTTCCTTTTGTGTAGAAACTTAACGACTTCAATTCACATGAGCAGAATGCCTTCCGCACAAGTATTTCCTGCCCAAATTTTTCACCTGAGTTGACTTATCATGGTCACTCACATCCGCGTCAATGACTGATGTAAAATTGTGGTCCCGGTAGAGTTCTTGAGTTCTCTTCAACGTAAGTATCATCATTCATCATAATGCATGCATTGGATTCTTGCAAAATTCGATGATACATCTTCACCAATAAAATAAATGTTCTGGAATTTTGTCAGTGATTTGGTTTCGCATGACGGTAGGAAAACTCTCTCCATAATGGATGACGGTTAAGCTAATCTAGACTGGCCATATTCACGGAAAGGGCTTCAGTGGAGATGACCGCAAAACGGAGATAAGTGTGTGTATATTTAGTTGCTTTAAGCCATCGTATATGGATATTTGTATGCGTGTGTGCGTGCTTCAAAACCCGTACGTAAAAACAGTGCATCTTCGCTACGCTGAAACCTCATTTGTATCTGCTCCCGTGTGCATTGGCCGTGTAACGATGCAACAATCGCCTAATTTTATGATGCTTTGATTCATGATTACAGGTCGGACTCGATTATATATAATCGCAACTTCACTTTCAACGTTAATTTTCGAATCCAATACATAATCGAATCACAAAAAAGCTATTTTCCTAATAATTTTTGACATTCATACATTCATGAAAATCGTTTTCTTGAGATTCGATTATGTATAGGATTTGAGAATATTTTTTTGGAAAAAATGGTCGACTATATATAATCGAGTCCGACCTGTATTTGGTGTTGTAAATTATGCAGTCGGAATGATAAATTTAAACAAGGAGGAGAGATAGCGGGAGGGAAACATTCACGCTAGGGTATTGGTAATGAATCTCTGCTCTATATATTAAATATTTCTTTTCGAGGTTGTTGAGATTAACAGATAGAGTTTATTTCGTTTATTTAGTAAATGTCGTTCTGAAATTTTGTATGTGATTTGGTTTCACTTGTCAGTAGCAAAAAAGCGACTTGAATTAAACTACAGCGTAGTTCTACGTCAACAATGCGGTCGTGTCTTGGACACAACCTCCTATAATTTTTGAACTACGTTTTGCCATCGAATATTGAGTTGAAAAAAAAACAAACTATTGAGCCACAAGATATCTTCGCGAGTGTTGAAACTATAGAAATAGAAGCTACTAAAATAGACTAGAGCAGAAAAACAACTTTTAGAGACATCTGCTAAATCGTCAAATGGTATAACGATGGAAGTTCGAATAAGAAATATAAATTTACATAAAAACATACCCGAATCATTATTTTAAAATGGAAAAAAAAGCCAGAGTCTGTCAAGCTGCTAAGCATATGCTTTCATAGTTACTTTATAGTCATTTTTCGAGCGTTGACAGTTCTCCACAAATTGATATGTTACTTAATTTTGTAACCTTTAAATTCACTACAACCATTACATTTTTGTGTGTGCCAAAAATTCATTATAATAAAAGTATAACGTAGAGCAATGTAAACAGGCATTGCTGGTAACTGTGTAAATTTCCATTACACCTCAATGATGCATTGTATTCTTGCTACAGTGTATGGTATTTACTTGGTGGCTCTAATTATGCTTCAAAGCTAGATTTTTAAATTTAATACAGATATCAACACAGATTTTCTGAGAAAAAAAATTAAGAAGAAAAGATTTTTTTGGACCAAAAACACAGGTTTTATTGTGGCAACCCTGCCGAGAAGTTCGGGCATCGTGTGTTCGAACAGTGTTCGATCTCTCGTATTTGCCCACGATTGTTGCCACTCTCCTCTCGCTCGCGCGCGGCTCACCATCAGTTTTCCGATCCCGATCGAGAGGAGAAAGATTTGCGCGCGCGTGTGTGTGTGTGTTGGTGGTGGTCGTTGCTGGTGACTCACACGGGGGTGCTGCATATGTGTTGCGGCGCTTGCAGCATATGCAGTGTGGACTATTTACGCGCGAGAGTTTTGCACACACAGAGTCGGACGGGTGGAATCGAACTTTGCGGGGGCGCAGGGTGGAAGGGTGGGCCGGAAAATTGGGGAGCGTAGGGAAAAATCTGATACGACTCTCGAACGATTGTATTGGTCCTGGCCGGGAGAGCTATCGAATTGTGTGGGGGGACGGCGCGGAGGATTGGAGGGATACTATATTATTGTTTGCACGTCTCTCGATTTGCGATTTAGAAGAAATCCGAACACACCGATACCAATCACGGAAAATCGTCGTCGTCGTCGTCGTCGTTGTATCCCCCGCTATCGGCACAAGAAACGAGTGGTATTGAGTGCTTTTCGGCGTCTGAACGGACAGTGTGGAGCAAAGTGGGGCGAAAGCGTCGGTGGGTGTCCTTAGAAGTATATAAATCGACTATCGGGAAGCTCACCATGAAATATGTACGTAAGCCCCCACTGATCCTTTCCGTCAGGATTCTGCTGCTGCTGCACAACCACGTGTCTATGGCAGCGCTGTGTTGGTATGCGAGCGTTCGGCTGCGAGCATATGACAGCTTTTTTCTTTCCCATTTCCTTTTACACTTAATGCCTTCCTCATCGTAGTCGTCGTCGTCGTCGTCGTCGTCGTCTTCGATGGCTTTGGTAGTTGTCGCTGCCTGCTGCGATACTTTTGCGATGCAGTCAAAAAGAAAAGGTGTGATTTTTATTGCGTTCTTTTTCAACCTTTTTTATTTTTGCCCGGTGATTATCATCGCTCGGTCTCTGTCACTCGCAGTGTTCTCTCGAGCTCCGTTTCGGTAATCGTCGTTCCGATCACACATATAGTTCTTCGCCCGCTCTCCCATTTCTATATAGATATGTGTGTACACATAATAAATATCGATACGTTTTGGCTCGCTCGTCACTCTGCTCGTTTGCTTTGGTGGGGCCACGCGAGGGGTACCTAGGCCATACCGAGTGGTGTGTAGCCTCGCAGCGACACAGCATTGGGGGTCCCCCCAACCCCCGCGTCGATACAGAGTGAGGCGGAGCAGTATCGTTTATTGGTAACGCCTCTCCAACATCGATATTGGACCGTTCGCTTTTCGTACTTTTTTCCTTCTCCCTCCCTTCTTGTGCTCGCTCTCGCTCATCATTTTTATGTGCGCTTAGACTTTATGTGTCGCTCGTTTCTTTCATTTTCATTCTTTTTTTTTGCACTGACATCGCCCCGAAGAAAATTGTGATCGTATTTCAGAATCATCAGCGTAGCGATTCGATTTTCCTGCGCCCGACCACATAACTGCAGAGGGCCAATTTGTTCGCCACCGTGGATAACTTACGCCCATCAAAGCTACCGAACAATTTCCATCGTTCTATTAAAGGAATATGAATAATTCGATGCCACCATTTCTCGAATGATGCCGCCACCAGCCGCCGGAAAGAGTTGTTTCCGCATTTCCACCCTGCGATTGTTCCGGGGGTTAGAGGGGGCGGGGGGGGGGGGGGTGTGGTAAAGCAAAAGTGGCGCACCAATTAAATGGTCTCGCGTCGCACCCGGGGTCTACTAATTTTATGCGCCACGACCGTTCAACTTCCTGATGTTATCGGTGCTGGCTGTTACCCATGGTCGTAGCGAACATTATGACTCAATCGAGCGCTGAACCGTGAAACGGGTGGCATCGATCGATTTTCTGGTTTTATATTGAAGAACAAATCCAGAAATCGTTTCGAGCATTTTTTCGCCACATCCAATTTAATGGCCCACTTGGAGATGAGACCCAATTTTTTCCCTCTAATCTTGAATGAAGCACAAGATTGGATTACGCCATGAGTGGCAATTCCATTTCTATCCATCCCCGGAGACAGAAATCACTGGGAAAGCAAGAAAAAAATCCCCAAATCGAATTTTAAAGCTGCCAATCTTGCTCTTGCTCTGTGTGAGCCATCAACTTTAATCCAATTTCCCGATCGCCATTAGCAGCAGCAGCACCAGTGCAACAGTGGCTGCTGCAAAAATAGTTGGCAAAAACTTCTTCGTATCACCACAGTGCTCGGTTGAACTTTACCCGTCCCAGGTGGTCTCCCGCCCCAAACCCTTTTCCTCCGGATGACATCGTTCCATCTCGCTCTCGATGGCAAAATCCAATTCCGATATGTACATAGCGCACGGAGTGCAATTTTATCCCATCTCGCGCGCATACACTATACCCACGAGCACGAAGAAGAACTGTTGCCGGAGTAAAGGCGGGACGGGGGGGGGGGGGGGACGGAAATTGTGAGGGGGTCCGCCAGAAGGAAGCAGCTTCTGCGAGCAGAAAAAAAAACGAAGAAGCGAAATAAACGGAAACCTCTCATCCTCATACTCCGCTGTGCATCGATTGGTCCTCGATCTATAGTGTTATTTACACACAAACGAATCGGCATCTCGCTCTCCGCCTTGCGTTCGCTGCAAGCCACGCGGACATTCGAACATCGAACGGCGATGCCTTTGCTGCACACGTACCATGGCCATGCACACAAACACAGCCAGCAGCAGCAGAACTACATCCGGTATAGACGGGGGCGCGAGTGCGCTTTGATTCGATTTGGCTTTGGGAAATCGAACCCACAAAAAAAAGCTCCGATTTTCCGGCGATCTCTGTGCGATTTGTGTATTTTTGTATCTTCTGCCGCCATCCTTCAGCGTGTGTCCCGATTCCCCGGGGCATACGGTCTTCGCGTTCGATTCCTTCCCGAAAGCGCTCGCATTCCTTCCCGAAGCCATCGGATCCCACCAGCAGCAGACAGGCAATCGGAGAAATACAATTCCGAATATCGCTTATCTATATGTTTGTGAAAGCGATTTTGCGAGCTTTTCGAAGAAGCGAGAGAACACCAGCATTCGCTGGAATCATCGCTCTCTGTTGCTCCAACTCCATATCGAAGTTTATAAACATTTTCCTTTCTTTCGTTCATTTTTTTTTTCGTGTGCTGCACAGATCCTTTTTCCTTCATTCGCTTCCGTTCTTCGATTGAGTGAGTGCTTTTTTGCACCCAACCACCCAACCGGGTTGGGGCGAGTTGGAAGAGAGCTTTCGGTTCGCTCTCGCTCTTCACTTTTTTCTCACTCGCTCAAACAGGCAAGGAACCTCGCTGTGAATGTCCTGTCCACCAACCCCCCCCCCTTCTCACGCTGTTTTTCCACCCCGTGCCTGCGGTTGTGTTCTGTTGTGCTGTGTGCATGCAATGTGGCGCTTCTTCTTTCGTTCGGTTTTCTTCTGTCGGATGCTCTCCAAGTGGTAATAAAAATTGATTTTCCATCACCAGAACAGAGAGCGCAGCGGGATAGCATCCGCCGTCAATGCGGCCGCCTCCATCAGCTGCGGAAATTTTTGTGCGCTTCGTTGCGCCCATTCTATTCGAGATATGTACGATGTGCTTTTTCCCAACAGATGTTTTCTTGGAAAATTCTTGTTGAATTCGGTTTCGATCGAAGGTGCACACTCTTCTTCGCGACCAGACTGAGTCTAATTGCGCTGAGATGAATTCGATGCCGATGGGTTTCTTGGCCTACGTTACCGAGCTCGTCAGTATTTGCAAAATTGCTCACAATCGGATTTTATGACCTATCATTTGTCCGCTCTAACTTGGGAAGATTTTTTTTTCATAGGTTCATTCATTCACTGCAGGCCACTTTTGTCGTTTGAAAAAAATGTTTCACTTATAAATCGAGCACAAAGTGTCGTGATATACGATTAGATAGAGCAACTTTGTTCAACTAAAATGAAGCCACAATATTTAATAAGGGGCTGTCCACATACCACGTGGACAGAAAGAGCACGGTTTTAGACTCCCCCCCTCCCCCTTCGTGGACAAACGTGGACATTTTCATACCCCTACCCCCCTTTGTCCACGTGGACATTTTTCCTTTTTAAATTAAAATAATTAAGGAAAGAACTGATTTGCGCCTAAATTCCATTTATTTTTCTATTCCATTTAAGGGGGACCCTGACTTCGAGGTCGAAAAATAATTAATTTTCTTTGATGTTTTTCGAATGTTACATGTGAATAATGATTACAGGGAAACTTCGATATAACGTACCCTCGTTATAACGTACACATTTCCAAAGGGTAAAGGAAAAAAAAATTCAATATTTTTTTCCTGATAGAACAATGAATTATCTGTATTGTGATGCTAAAACAAGTTCTGTACCTTCAATCAATCCCGGAATACAGCTGGTTTTGTGATTCCGGATTCTAAATGAATCAAGCTTTAATCAACAGTACGAAGGGAAACATCATGAGAAAGGCTGGCTTCGTCTTCTGATTGAAGTTATTCATTAACTTTAATAAAACAGCAACACAATAATGTATTATAGACTACGTTTGTGAGTACTTTATTATGCTTCGATATAACGTACAATTCGATACAACGTACAATTTTGAAAGTGAAATGTACGTTATATCAAAGTTTACCTGGATTACGCTGTTGACAGCTGGATGCGTAGATGCTGTATGAAAATTGGTACCTTGCTGGTGGTATCGGCTCTGAAGCAACGGGGTGTCGTAGAACAAATTCCAATGAATATTTTGAAACATTAGGATAATACCTAAAGCGTTACATAAGGGTTTGTTTTAAATTCGAAAAATTACCGAAATGGCGGCCATTTTTGTTAAAAATGAGTTTTTTTTTTATAAAAAATCGCTGTTTAGAAGCTTATAAAAAATCGAAGAAAATAGATATCAAAAAACGGCTATGGAACGCTTTAGATAATCAATTGTTAGAGGCTGATAAAAAATGTCAGCCAAATCGGTCGAGTAGATCCTAAGATATTGATACCACCAGTTGAAAAACACGATATCGAGAAAAACGCGTCTCAAAATTCGTACAGTAATACTATATCCCTTGAGGTGAGGTCATACTTTTGGCTGTAACTTTCCAACGAAATCAAATATCGAAAAGGGGCATAAGCTTCCCAAAAATGCCAAAAAACTAAAATTCGTTTTTTTTTTTCGATTTTGCAGACCGGGGTCCCCCCTTAAGTTGTTTTTATTTCAAATTTCACTAGCTGTACCCTGTACCAGTTGTGGCTCATTGTTATTGTATGGTAGAGAAATGGGTAGCATAACAAAGCACATGCTTCATATGAGTTTAATTTTGTTTTTCTATTATAAGTGAATTTATAGAGGCTATCTGGTTTGCTAACACGGAAACAAGCAATGTACAGTTGACCAGGTGAGGAACAATTCGCATATTGATCTTGAGTTTTACTAATTGTGATCGCCAATCGAATAAAAATAAATGGATTTAAAAACATTTTCAAATACATTTTTAGTTCACGAATTTCTAAACACTAAACGCAAAAAAAAAGTTGATATCACATAGACGCCAGTAATAATCCAATCAACTTGATTAATTGGCTTCCATTTGATTCATATGGAATTCCAGTAGAACATTTTACTACAGAGATGCATTGTTTTGCATTGTTTTATGGCAGAGTTACAGTGTTACTCAAAATTTTAGATGAACAAAATATTTTTGCCCACTCCGGAATATGATCGATCACTGCTAATGACGATTCATCCGATTCACCTTAAGTCGGTAGCGCAATTCAAAACCTTTTTAGTCATAGTTCGGAGAATTTTCAGAGGGTATTAAAAGCGTATTAAGATATTTTATTATTTTTCAAATCCTTATAAACCATTCTGCATTGAGTGTCTAGATGACTTCCAAAGTGCTCGCGGGGAAGAATTACATCAGACAACTCACGATTCATTGATTCCCAACTATGAAATCGAGCTCAAATCTCAACTATGAAATGTGAACATTTCTTGAGACCCATTTTTTACCTTAAATTGATCCCAATTCAAAAGTACGCTACATAGAACAATTTGAACATACATTTTTTTCATTTGAAAGATGAGAAAATTTTCCGTAATATTCTGTTGTAGAACATTTTAAATAGTGATACATAACAATAGCAATAACATTGTGGTGTCGAGGAAGTAATTGTAGAAGGGTTGGAGAGCTTTAATTTTGTTGATAGAAACAATAAAGTTTATCATGTATTTTTGGGGAAAAAAATAATAAAACCCTCAACAAACGAAAAATTTTAAGTATTTTTTCACTTCTAAAAGGCACTTCAATCAATCAATTCATAAGTTTTACAACTGCAATCTACGCGAAATTTTCTGAAAAAAAAAAAATACTGGGTCAATTGATTCAAGTTTGACGAATAGTGGTGCATGGATCATTTCACGAAAATGAAATATTAATTTCTAGAAATTGACGGAATTCCAATACTTTGAAAAATTCTAACTTTTCGAGAAAAGTAATGCGATAAAACGATTTTACGCGAAATTCTGCATGAAACACTATACAGACATTATTATCCTAAGACAAATTGTTCTCGAGAGCTCTATACAAGATCTATAGAATATTGTATTTGATAAAAAAAAACATATGTGTAATATCGTGGAAACTTAA
The DNA here is from genome assembly GCF_029784135.1 of Toxorhynchites rutilus septentrionalis. NCBI lineage: Eukaryota > Metazoa > Arthropoda > Insecta > Diptera > Culicidae > Toxorhynchites > Toxorhynchites rutilus. The sequence continues at coordinate 302,561,539 of NC_073746.1, read as the reverse complement.
CCATTATGGAATCGCTTATTTTTTATAGGTTTGAGCTAGGAACGTCTATGCATAGCCCGCAACTATAAAAGTTATAGGATCATACAAAATATCTCGGTACGTGAGTTATTTTTAGAATATGGATTCCAGTGAAGAAGTTCAATGATATTAGTAAAAATATATGAAGCACTCTCAGGCAGCTCAATTCGTTTATTGTTAAACACGGAATACTCTAGTTGGGCGGAAAGTTTTAAAATAGAACAGTTTTTATTTAATTTAGAATGTATCGGGTATTATATTTGAAAAAATAATCATTTTTCGTGTCCACGTGGACATAGTCTACACCCCCTGCCCCCTATCCGTGGACAAGCGTGGACCTTTTCATACCCCCTACCACCCCCCCCCCCCCTAAAATTGTCCACGTGGTATGTGTACAGCCCCTAATGTGTTTCGTTACACTGTTTTCAGTTGACTTAGGCATAGGAATTTTTCGAAAGTAAAATTCGACAAAAAATTAGAGGAATAGAGTGTCCAATGCTGTAACTTCATCAAAAATCAACGCCTGAAGATCAAATATACATAATTTTGAACAGACAGAATTCGTTTCGAGAAGATATTTTGTGCATGGAATTTTTACACATAGAAATCACGGCATTGAAACAGAAATATAGTAATGTATCATCGATGATTCTCCACAGAACCATTTGCTCTAAACAACGGGAATAGACATAAATTGGAACTTCCGGAATTCTATTATTCAACAATTTTTGAATATAAGAAGTTGTGCCAAAGACACGACTGTATTGTTGACGTGGAACTTCGAAATTATTTTATTCAGTTAAAAATTTTAGAAATAAATCTTTTGTAGAAAATTTTGATGGCTCTGAAAAGGGCCGATGTTTGCGTGATATCGTAGTAAAGGGTGTGTCACATCAAATTGCATCACGGAAAACACGCTGTAGAAATTCGCCCAGTAGACCGATCCTTTTGAAAATTTTAGACAGTAAAATAAAAACTATTAAACAACTTTTGGCATTTTCTTTTAATTCATACTTCGAGCCCAAGCCCGTATGATCGCACCTTCCTCTTTACCCCGTCCATAAGGTTCTGTACAACGTCAGGTTGTAGTTTTTTTCGAACAGAAATCCATTTTCTCTTGAAGTCCGCCTTCGATTTGACAACTTTTGGGTTCTTCCGGAGGGCCTGCTTCATAATCGCCCAATATTTCTCTATTGGGCGAAGCTCCGGCGCGTTGGGCGGGTTCATTTCCTTTGGCACGAAGGTGACCCCGTTGGCTTCGTACCACTCCAACACGTCCTTTGAATAGTGGCACGAAGCGAGATCCGGCTAGAAGATGGTCGGGCCCTCGTGCTGCTTCAATAGTGGTAGTAAGCGCTTCTGTAGGCACTCCTTAAGGTAAACCTGCCCGTTTACCGTGCCGGTCATCACGAAGGGGGCGCTCCGCTTTCCGCAAGAGCAGATCGCTTGCCACACCATGTACTTTTTGGCAAACTTGGATAGTTTCTGCTTGCGAATCTCCTCCGGAACGCTGAATTTGTCCTCTGCGGAGAAGAACAACAGGCCCGGCAGCTGACGAAAGTCCACTTTGACGTAGGTTTCGTCGTCCATTACCAGGCAATGCGGCTTCGTCAGCATTTCGGTGTACAGCTTCCGGGCTCGCGTCTTCCCCACCATGTTTTGCCTTTCGTCGCGGTTAGGAGCCTTCTGAACCTTGTATGTACGCAGGCCCTCCCGCTGCTTGGTCCGCTGGACGAATGAACTTGACAAATTCAGCTTATTGGCGACATCCCGGACCGAACTTCTCGGATCACGTCTAAACTGCTTAACTACGCGCTTGTGGACCTTTTTCACTGACGGAGCATCCATTTTTGCCGTTCTTCACCTTCTGGTCGATGGTTAGGTTCTCGAAGTATCGTTTTAGTACTCTGCTGACCGTGGATTGGACGATTCCCAGCATCTTACCGATGTCCCGATATGACAACTCCGGATTCTCGAAATGAGTGCACAGGATTAATTCACGACGCTCTTTTTCGTTCGACGACATTTTTCCAAATTTACGAAAAATTGACAGTGAAGCATGGCCAACGTGATCTATACACTCTTATCTGATTATAAGCGAAAGCTGAAGATATAATTCCTAAAAATTAAATTTCTACAGCGTTTTTTCCGTGATGCAATTTGATGTGACACACCCTTTAGCAAACATTGCATTGAGTATTCATCGCGACTAGTGTCATCACTGCTAGTGTCTTTTAGCAACGCATTAAAACAACAACAATGTGTGCGTGTGATGCGAGAATACAGAAGCACTCTCCCCCAGACGGCCGTTCGGAGCAAAAATAGTTATTAAAATTTAAACTATTTAATTAAAATATGACATGTTTTTGACTTGAAAATGTTTACTCGAAAATTATTACATCGACATTTAGAAAAGTTAAATTCAGTTTCAAGCCGATTTTTTTTACAACTTTCGTCAAAACTTCCATGCGGGAAAATTTGAGAGTCAGTACATAATATTTATCCTTCGATGGTACTGCATGTTACAAAGCACGTATCGTAATTCAAAAGAACTCAAAATGACACGTTCTAGTGGTACAATGTCCACTTTCTATTCCAATTCGCTTCCGTTTGTTCAAAGCTTCGGCACGTGGTCACAACCAATTGGGGCTAGCTACTCGCGACGAACCAGGATCGCTTTTCTTGGCACTAACGACGATTTCCATGCCAAATCTCAATTCTTAATATGTATTCCTTCGCAATATACTTTTGGCAGGACACAAAATGGTCTTATATCGCAGTTGTCCGACGACGTTCGATCGGACGTCCAGACGAGCCGGTGGTTGGGGCATCATACAGCGAATCCTCTTTCCATGAAGCTTCCGAGTTCTCCCGTCGGAAGCATCTGATGCGTTTGAGGAGAGCCCAAACGTATTCAACAGGTTATTCAGCACACTGTGTTTCGATGAGCGATTTGTGGATAAAATCCTTTTGATTTCCCTGTCTCCTAGATTTTGTTTTTGTTTCTTTATTTCCTTTTTATCGTTTCTTCATGGAAAAAGTAATTTCCTACAAAGTCAATACAAAATTTTATTCCATAACACATTAACATTTAAATTTCTGCTGAAAGCTTATGGTAATAATTGTTTATCACAAAGTTTAACACCGAAGATTAATGGCAATCAATAGAGATATGGGTGACGATTAACACGCAGTTCGTTCATCTAAAGAAGAAGAAAAAAGTTGCATTGTTGACGTAGGGAACCAAGAAATTATTTTATTAAATAAGATTGTTTTTCATTTATTTTAAAACGTTACTTAACTCCATGATTTAAATATTTTACAACTGTATTCAGCACGAGAATCAAACGGAAGTAACAGAATCGTTCTAAGTAGCGTGCTTCTCGAAAAAAAACCAGATTAGTGTAAGCTGAAAAAAAAACACTACAATAGATCAAACTAATGGTCGCAGTGGTACAATGCTCCTACAGAAGAAGCTGAAAACAATATGTACAGGTAAGCCTGTTTTTGGGCGAGGGATAGGGATCGAACAAGACTTTGTCAGTAGTTTTAAAAAAGTAGTGTTCGCTACATAATTTGAAAAAAAAACTTTTTTATTGCGGTGAATAGGGGTCTCAAAAAAAAAGTTCTTCCGAGAAAATAACTCAAATCCTCCCGGTTTACCGTTCAATTTCTTTTTGTTTTCCTTTTGTACGTTGGTACTATTATAAATCATGTCATGCACGCCATATTACATGTACAGAATGGGAATGATTCTAATAGAAAATTTGTATACAAATTTACACTTTTCTCACTATCAGTTGCGGTCAAATTTACAATTACAATTTACGCTCTGAAAAAAATCTTATCGTAACGGTTCAGGAACGTGATAGCGTGGAACGTATACTTCAATTATTATTAGATCACACGTTATATTCTTTTTTATTTCATTAAGCTGCTTTATTATTATCCTTCATTAACAACTTCCTACCTTCCAACTTCCTTCAATAAGCTTCAATAATAAATAATAAACAAAATAATAATTTAAACAAAACAAAGCAATAGCCTAGTAATTAGTTCACACAGTACCTATGTAGTGCAATGAAATACTAATAAAAGATTAAAAAACTAAATTGCTGATAAAGAATATATAAAAATATGTTCTTCTTCATATACGAAATCGCTCAAAAAAGAATCGCACAAAAACAGTTTTGACTGGATAAAAAAAAAAAAAAATAAATCAATTATATGCGGTGAAAACCAAATCAGAGGCTGTCTTGTGCACGATGAGGGAGACTGCTCGCTAGCTGGAGCGAGACTGTTTAATAGAAGTGGCTTCTGTTACTCCGAAATGTTGCTAAACGGCCGGATTGAAATATGTCGTCTCTCTTCATCGACCCTTTGCGGTCGTTCGACTGCTCTCAGCCACCACAGCAAGGAAGTATAGTGATCTTGTACTTTATGCAAAAATATGTTATTTAACTCTTTTTTTCTGAAAGCATTTCAATGTCTAGTGAATCTGTTCACGAATTCAAACATTGTTCCTATGAATAATACATAACGGTACTCAGTATAAACAAAAACTTACACCCATGCTTGAGGCAAGACTTAATGGAAATCTCCATGTATTGCGGCAAAGAGCGTTGTTCTGTATATTCAAACGAAAGGATAAAAGACGCCAATATAATTATTTTGGTGATACATGCGAACACCTGAACTGCAATTTGGGAAAGATATTATACGAATTATAGCATATATTTTCTATATGAAAACAACACATTAAAATACATTTTTATGTAAATACTTATCTGAAGTTTACATAAAAATAAATAAATCTTGTTCATTTCTCATAATTTCACAAGTTATACATATTCTGCACAGAATCTCACAAAGTTATACTGCTTTTTCAAGTAAAAATAATTCCGTCCGCAAAGGGTTAATCCGTAGTCCGTAGAATGAACAATGCATTAGAATTTCTAGAACAAATATTTGGAAACATATGAATACTTACAATTGCTATCAATTTAAAGTATAACATCATTTCAAAGCTAGAAATTGGAATATCATTAGTACATACTTTTAGCTCGATATGTGCATGCGTGCTGCACAAACATATCGGTAAAGAAAAAAGGATTATTTTATGAATTCGAATAGTTTATGAGCCCCATACAACTTCAGCTTTGATATTGACTATTTCATTAAATAATGATCGTACACTAAATATAAACTCAAAACTTGAAAAATCTGTAAATTAGTACTTTGACAGAAAAAAAAAAAATTTCCTATAAATTTTTAAGAACAGTTTTATTAGGGGTATGAATTGCACAGGAAGTACAAAGTACTTGTCGCACCCTTGGAATGAACGATTCGTACCTTTCGTTTTCACGCTCTCTCATGATCTCACGAGATCAGAAAACTACCGTAGAACATTTCCACGCAAACGAACGATCGGCCAGATTCGAATGAAACTTTGCACATGCAGTTGGTTTTGGAGACTGAGTATTTTCCACGAGAGCGATTTCACGCCAAATTAGCTGAAAAAAACTGCCGATTTTGATATAACTTTCTCCGATTTTTTAAATCGGAGTGGCAGTGGCAGTGACAAAGAAATCTATAAAATCAATTTGAACTAAAAATATTGAACATGATGAAAATTTTAATTTTTGGTAGTTTTTGTCTCATCTACGAAATTTAAGAAAAAGAGTTCAGCGTGAAATTGCTCACGCATGAAAGGCTTTTTTGACTCAAGAGTAAACAAATCAAAACCTTGTAGCTCTGCGTTGTATGAAATAAAACTATGCATGAACTAAAAAGGCTATGTAGAAAAAAATACAGAGAAAAAATATTTTGGAATATTGTTTTTATTCGGAGAATAACTCAAAAAACTTTATTTCTTTTTTCTCATGTTATTGAATTTGATTTAAATTTAGCATTATTTAAACTTTGTGTCATATTGGTAGCATTTGGTATTTCTTATACATTCATACAGAATCACAATTATTTATTATTAAAGTCTAATGCAACTAATTAAAAAAAACATTGGCATTCGAACCTGGTCGGCATATTCCGTATTAGTGTTCGTGACCGAGACGATTCACTGCGAGATTTGTTCCGAAGCACTGAATCGCATAAAAAAAGTGCATAACTCTACGCTCTCAAAAAAAAAAGTCACATTTTGACACAACAGTTATTTCAAGACATTGTTATACGGGAACGACACGCCAACACGACTTCACACAGGTAAGTGCCGAAGATTGCTCACTGGAGGGCATTACTATGGACGCACTGGTCACTTCTTAAGGCCTTTAGACCTTTCCTGACAAAAAATATACACCATCTAAAATGTCATTATTTTATAAATTCTATCTGTAATCTTCAAAATCAACTTTTTTTTTGGGCTATAATCGCACAGTTCATGTTTAGTTTGTTTGTCTTTCTATTTATTCTATAAAATGCCACATGACTCTTATATATCGGATGTCGAAATGGCCAAAATTGCTTAGCGGTTGAGCAGTTCAAGGCTTATTGAAAGATTCAGTTACCCCACTATTTTTCGCGGGTATCAACATTTTTCAGAATGTACCCTTCGAAACTTCGAGATGACCATTTTCATTGACAGTCTAATGTGCAAATTAAGTTTGCTCGAAGTAACATGAACACGGATTGGAAGCAATTAGAATTAACAAAAATTAATAAGCAAATTGCATAATTCATTCTAAAACTCTTCATATGCCATTTTTTATGGCAAAAAAAATATTCCGATGGTCCGGAAGAATTTTATTGTTATTGGAGAGATCTGCGGAAGAAACCACGTTATTTTTCAAGTAAGATTGAAGGATTCACATACAGGTCGGACTCGATTATATACAGACTCGATTATATGTGATTCGATTATATACAATTTTGGACTTGATTATATACAGTTCGGAAAAAAATAGTTTTTTTTTATTTTAAATATGACTTATTTCAAGAGAAATGTAACTTTTCAACGTTAAGGTGAAATTTAAGTGGCTATTACATGTACAGTGGTGTAAAAATTGTGATTTTGAAGATTTTGATTGAATTTTCACCAGGAATTGTTTATATTGATATTGCAGCCAAATTAAGAAAGATAGAAGTTGGGTGTCAAAGAACAAATTGTAGAGCGGTTAGAGAGCTTCAACCGCTCTACAATTTCAAATTTGATAGAAACAATCTAATTTAATATAATTTTTTGGTCTAAAATTAATAATAACACATTAAAAATGATTAACTTTTAAGTTTTTCACTTCCAAAATATGATTAAAATCCACTAATTTAGATGTTCCACAACTATATCCTGTGCTAAATTTTCTCATATTTCAAATAAAAGTAATAGAATCGTCTTCCGTAACGTACTTTTTTACTGTAGAGCCAGTTTGAGGCAACAAAGTCCGAAACAAAACAAAAAAGTTCTATAACTCTGTCATTATTGAAATATGAACATATGCGTAGAAGGATTTTTTTCATCTAATACGATCGTCTATCACCTCCTGAGAGAATCTGGATAAGTTTTTTTTTCATATGAGAGAGGCGTTTCCTGACTTTAAGGGGATGAATCAAAAATCAAATTCTCCTTTTTTATTCAAAAAACGAAAAATACATGCAAAAAAAAACCAATAAAAAATATTTTTTTTTGACTCGATTATATACAGTGAAAATAAATCCGAAACTGTAAACAATCGAGTCCACGCTGTATTTAAATTTATGCGTCTATGGTGATGCACACGGAACCAAATCTATAACATTATTTATAACTCAAAATTAAGTGTGCAATTATTGATCTTTAAATTTTTCAAATAAATCAAGACAAATAAGATCTCTTTGAAAATGAGGAGCGTTCGAAAGTCGCCCTAAACTCATGTATACGATACGTTTTTAATTTAGGCATGTATTCTAGTATTTCACATCTGCCACATCTACTCATAAGATAAGTTTGAACAGTTTCAGTAAACTTCGTTGTTGCTTACTTTTGCACAACATTGCGACTACAAAATAACTCAATCATTTGTACAGCAAATTACAAATTACGAGGAGCAATTGCTACAAAAAATATATATATTATCGCAATATTGTACAACCAAGTACGGAAAACCATTTTTGTTCGAGATGTCATACATTCAAATTCGTTATGCATCTTTCTAAAGAAAAAAAATTCAAGAAAAAATATACATTCTGTCAAAAATATACCAGTTTTAAAAGAGACTGCTTTATTTATCATCTTAATTTACATTATCGCCTAAAAAATAGGCCCCTTCTGAAGCAATACACTTTTCCCAACGACCAATCCAGTCATCGAAAAAAATGTTGTGGATGTATTCAGGAATTGCCTTCAGTTAACGCAACGAATTCGTTTTCAAGTCATCAATGCTGTTCAACACGAGTCCCACAAAGCGGTAATTTGAGTTTCGGAAAGAAAGGAAAAAAGTCACACATTTTGGTCAAAAATTGGTTCACAATGATCGATCGATGAGCTGGTGCATTATCGTAGTGAAAAACCCAAGTGTTATCCTTCCACCAGTCTAGACGTTTGTGACGAATTTTCTTTCTCAATGGATACCATATAAAAAATGACCGAGCATAAAAAGATAAACTCGCTCTAAATGACGCTTCAATCAAACCAAATGACAGACTGGGCTCAAAATTGACTTTAAAACCACAGACAGTACTTTAAAAAAAATAAAAAATCGAAATTTTTCAGCGCCATTTTTCAAAGATTGTCATGACATTTTTGCTGTCGGATATCATTTTAGAGTCGAGGTAAAAATCATTCATTCAATGGGCGACTCATCAATAGATATGGGAACTATTTCATTTTTTTTTCTATATGTTCGAAGCAGCTTCGGAGAAATTGAGCCGAGGGATGACATTCTCACGCCGTTTTAGAGTTCAACAATACAGCCTAGGAGCAAAAAGGTATCTGGAAAAAATAACATTCCAAACGCGGCATTTTTTTTTTGAGAATAGGAATATTTAATATCACGAATGTCGAATGTCATATTTGTTATAAAGGATTCCTCTTTGTATTATGACATGTTTTACACCGAAGAAAACTGAAATGTTTTCAGAAACTAATGCCAATTCCCTTGCATCTCTAAAAAATAGTTGATTCAGGTAAAAACATCAAATCAAATGATCAAAACATGTTATCGCTGCTGTTAATGCTAGAAAGATTCTTTTCTGGAAAATCGAAAAAAAAACAACATTTTCCTTCCTGATTATGTACTTGAAAACGTCAAAGTTCGCACAAAACTCGTCCCTCAATCGGGCTTTGGTTCAAGCTTTGTGAGAGGTCATCAAACTCTCGCCATTCCCGTCACAACTTAAGAGCAAACTGTTGCCTCCTTCCACTGTTTCGGTCACTCTGGCGGCTCATTAATGGGAATCTTTCTCTTTTGTTTCTGTTTTTGCAGGTAAGAACAACGCCGGCGAGCAAGATTGCGACTCTCTGACTCACCACCATCGCGAGTAACGCGCCGTAACTACCGTAAGCAATTTCGTGGAAAAGAAGTAAGTTGTATCCTTTCACCCCTGGCCTGGGGGAGGGTGGGAAGCTGTAGCCTAGGGAGAAGGGAACGGGTTAGATGGCTCGCCGTCTCGGCAGCCTAATTCTTAATGATCTTTTGAAGGCCAATTAATTTAGTCCGCGACGTCGACATCACCGCCGGCTTCGAAACACGCTTTAAAACAGATCCCCGAAATGCCGAAACACCATACGCGCACTTTTTGGACAAGAACTTCAATAAACACCAATTTTGGTGGTGATAATCATAAAAGCCTCCACTCCATGGCTCTGGTTCGCCATGGACAGCAGCGGCGAAGATGCTGACGATGACGATTATGACGACCGAAGACATCGTTTGGTCGCAGTTGCGAGACGAAAATTAAAGACACGCGTCATTTCATGCTCGCGTCTGGTTCTGGCTTTCACCGCAACCGCCACCGTTCTCTGAAAGGGTTAGGATGTAACCGAAAACATCGGAGTGTGTTCTTCAAGAAATCGCCGTGTTGGTGGCGGAAATGTGGAAGCCGGGGAAGATTGAAGTCAATGTCAGCTTCTGCATCACCGAAACGCGCGCACACATGTGAATAAATTATAATTATGCAGCAGCAGCAGAGTACTCACGGGCAAATAACTGGCGACGAAGTTGGGAGTCTCACAGGCGATTGTTGTCTGCCATGGAAGGAAGGAAGTGTGACCGCAAAATTGGAATCAGATTCGGCGCGCACGCCGCGGAGATGAGAGACGCACAATTGCGTAGGTGTCCGATCAATTTTGTCACGCCGGGAATTGTCGCGGCGCACCGAGCCGCACAATTGGGCTTCATTTGAATTTTTGTCAATTCCTGGCGGAGGAGATTTATGGTGCGATTGTGTTCCCCCCCGAGCAGGAGGGGAGAAGGTATTTCGAAAGTCCATTATTGATGAGCCTTTCGAGAATATAGATTGGATTCGTTCGGAGCTTTTGTTCCTGGGACCCGCACGGGAGAACTGCCGTGTGCATTGTTTGGATGAATAAAATTGATGAAGTGGATCCCCGTAAATTATGAACCCACGCAATTTCGGTCCCCGTGCTGAGAAGCTCTGGGACGATCATTCTCCCTAATCGAGCTGCGATATTTGCCGAAATTATTCTGATGATGATTCCACATTTAGACATAACATATGCGATTCGGAATAATTTTTAAAGAAGATATGATTGCACTGTTCTTAAATGCATTATTTTACACATCACGAATTTATGAAAGAGTATAAAACCGCGATATGTAAAATACTGATGACGTAATATTGAGTTTTGATTTCGTTCAGTTCTATTACTCAGTTATTTATCGATGGATTTACGAGATTTTTGGACAAATCGATTTGCACACCCCTTCATAATGTGTTGCTACTCTATAGAAAGTTGTAATACCCTAACAAGGACGGATACCGAGTCAATACAAGCAAGCTGCTGGACGGTGATGAATGGAACAAATTATTCAAAGTCTCCGTTAACAAATAGGACAAAAAGAAGAAGATGAAACTGCTTTTAGAACCGCAACAAGTTTCGATACAGTTGAAAGTTACCTTTCACGGTCTTTTGACGTAGAATTATGTCTTTCGGGAACATATCAGGAATACAAATAATTCATAATAAGAACTTCATATATTTTACAACCTAATTGATAAAATTACAAAATGAACTATTCATTCAACCTTCATATATACTTTTCGTCAGCATAAACAGTAGCAGAAAATTTGTTCAAGACCACGGAAGGCAGTTTTCATCATATCTCATCGCACTTCGAATTCTTGTTATGCAAACTTTCCAACGATGTATGACAATCTTTCTTCCATAATCGACCGGTTTTGCCACTGATTGAGTGAACAAATCGGTGACAAGCAACCAATTTTAGAGCTCCCAAATTACTTTTAAATGACAATTTGAGTTTTGATCGAATCCTTCAACAAGCAACACATAGCCTAACCAAATCATATCTTCAACTATCGCGGTCGTGTCTCCGATATAGCCCTCCATATGCAACTTGCAATGTTTGTTCCCCAAGTACAGCTCTAGTAATAGAAAAATAATAATTTTAGTGAAATAATCCGTTACATCTGTTACCACCTTATCATTCTTTGAATTTCTCTCGATAAGGTAGGACTTTAATATGAATAAAAGTAAACACACTGTAGTTTCTTTTGTTATTTTTTCATTATGAAATTTGTTCGAACTCTTTACATACAAAGTGAATGTGGAACTAGCTGACCCAGCAAACTTCGATCCGCCCAAAATGTCTTTTTTGTTATCAATACCTTCAAACATTCACGTTTTCTTGCTAAGTGAACCATCATTGGTCCAAACGCAGAACTTTCGATTGATTGTTCTTCTAATTGACTCTTTACAATTTCTTTTCACTATAAATTTCCTAGTACCTCTACCAAAACTCGACATTATAATATAAAATTATTTTCAGACACAATTCTCGTTCAAGAATTTTTCAATCACTTGCAAATAACATGTTTTTCCCTTACATGGAATATATATTTGATACAGAAAATATACTAAAATTATGACATCTCAAATATGATGATTGCTTCTTCGAGTTTTGTGCTTACCCCTTAGTTTGATTAGTTCTCGGGATATGCAAAAATTAGTGTTTCATTTGTTTGACAGCCTCCCCTTAAAGAGAGGAATGGAGTGTCGTACCACAATAAAAACATTTCTTGCCCCTTAAAACCTCCCTATGCCAAACCTCTCTTTGCTTGCTTATTTCCCGAGTGATGTGACCTCCCACTCTTTGAGAGGAGGGAGAAGCGTCGAAACACCATAGAAACGTATGGTGCTCTCTAAAACCTCCATATGACAAATTTGATTCCATTTGCTTGATTAGTTCTTGAGTTTTGCAGAAATTTTTGTTTATTTTGTATGGCACCCCCCCCCCCTATTTGTGTTTCTTTTGTATAACAGCCCCCCTTTAAAGAGAGGGGAGGAGTTTCGAATCACCATTAAAACATTTCTTACCCTCTAAAATTTCCTCATGCCAAATTTGGTTCCTTTTTCTTTCTTAATTCTTAAGTTATGCAGAAACTTCTGTTTCATTTGTATGGCAGCTCCCCTAAGAGAGGGGGAGAGGAGTATCTAAACACCGTAGAATCATTTCTTGTACCCTAAAACCTTCACATGCCGAATTTCGTTTCATTTGCTTCATTAATTTTCGAGAAATGCAGAAATTTGTGGTTCATTTGTGTGGCAGCCCTCCCTTAGAGAGGGGGAGAGGTCTCGAACTATCATAAGAACCTGCCCCGACCCCAAAAACCCCTACATACCAATTTCCATGTGGATCGATTCAGTAGTTTTCGAGTCCATAAGAACAGACAGACAGAAATCCATTTTTATATACACTGAAGTTGCTTTTTACACGGTTTTTTTATATGCGGTTTTTTTACGGGGATTTCGAAATTTACGCGGTTTTTTACGGGGATTTCGAAATTTACGCGTTTTTTTTACGCGACACGCATTAACCTCGTAAAATTCAATATGTTAATTGATGTGACTTTTCGCGAAATAATTGAGTATTGTATCACTGATTAGTAGCTGAAAAATAAAAGAAGATACAGATAGCAGGATTGTAGCATGCAAAAAAATTCAGGTGATCAGTTGTTAGAATAAGGGTTACATTTAAAACTAATAATTCACTATTTGTTTATATTTTTACACCGATTTTGAAAATTACCCGGTTTATTTTTACGCGGATTTTGGAATTTACGCCGTTTTGTTTTGCTTCGGAAATTGCTTCATTCAATCAATAATTTAATCAACAGAAACAAATGATTAAATAGCCAACGGTAGATAAAACCCATCCTTTTTTTTTCAAATGGATCAAATGTGTTTGCGTGTAGAAATGTACCAGGTCGAGCCGTTTGCATGTCATGAAGGTTAAAACGAAAACACTCGAGGGATTTTCCGATGGAAACTTATCGAAAACATCGATTTTCGAAGTGGACACTTTTTGCGTCACTGTGTTTTTTTCAATACAAATTGATTTTTTGTTTCTTTAACTGAAACTATTTTTTGCAGTATTCCATTAGTAAAACTTTAAAATAATATAATAAATAATCTCATTCTTCGGCATATTTTCTCTCATGGTCAATACTCTTTTTCCAGAGATTTTCCAATTTTAATTTTTGAAAAAATCTCGTTTATTGCTGCTAAAACTTCTTCATAAAAACACTTTCGATGCATAAATTTTTTGAGCGTTTGAAACAGATGAATGTCGGAGAGAGCCAGATGTTGTGAGAAGGGCAGATGTTCTGAGCGTTCGTTATTCAACTCATTAGCTTTTTCAGACCTAATATATTGTTTGAAAATGTGTAGCAATTGTTCAGTATTCCCTAAACCTGAACAATGTCACGCTTCGCCAATCCGTATCAATTATTTCTTCTTTCGAACTAATGCTCACCTGCATGTCATTGTTCTTGAAGAAGATTACCATTTCGATTGCGTTGAAATTTTCCGTAGATTGAAACATATCGTCGCGAAAAATTTTATAACCTTTTTCTCCATTTTAATCAGCTCTATTATATCGTCTACTTCCAATGGTTTGTCAACAACAAATAACATGACATATCCGGTTGAAGTTGTGTGTGTGTGTGTGTACACTGGTTCCAACTAGTGAACCGAAAATAAATATTTAGTACACTTTTTGACTTTCTCATACATTACATTACATGAGTTCAAAAGTTTCATTAAACGTTCTTTCCACCCATACTGGTACATCATTTACTCAAGCGAGAGGCGAGTTTGTGTATAATAAATATGTCGTAGAAATACAAAATAAGAGCAATGAAGGAGAGCAAAATAAGAGACACTTTGCAAATAAGCACGCATCAAGAGTTTCACGTAAAAGTACTCTCTCTATCACTCGTTTTTAGTAAAAACAAAAGAAAATCCAACTTCATTTCAAAATTTGATGTAATATTCTCGTGCATTGGTGCGACAGCACTAGCGGTAGTGTGGAAGAGCCTTACAGCCCAGCCGGACTTGCTTCAATCCCAGCTTGGCATCGTTTGGGATTTTTTCATGGGTGTGCAATACCAAGCTGATATTTAATATGAATGAGAAGTCTGCTCCATACATACAGACATTTTAACACTCCTAAACACAGGTGCTTTTATTTGTGTAATTGACACCTTAACACAACAAAAGGTATATTTTCTTCCAACGCTGGTGTGGGTGCAGTAGAAGCTCGAGGAAATTTTCAACTGCAAATGTCGCATATTTTTATGGTAATTGTAATATAATATTTCTTTTTATTGTTTATGTTAGGAATACTTCTTTTATTGCAATAATGTGTTTGGAAGATTTTAACTCAGAATATCTTCATTCGTTCTGATCTCAGAAAACCAGTTTGGGTTATGTAATTTAGATTACAATTTAGACGAATTTCTCAAAAAGAGCGGCTCCTTTTCACTCATTTCTATGGGACGATCTAAAGGAACAGCTCTGGAGCGGAGCTCAATTTCCATAGATAAATATGAAATAGATAAATTGTCATTGCATTTTCATTATCAATTTATGAAACCCACAATAATTACAAAATTAAATCCGGTGATATGATACAGTTTCTGTGAGAACTCAACAAAATGTTAACCAGGGCCATACATTTTCACTTAAATTGACACATCGTCACTCAATAATTAGCGTATCGCCGTTAAATTTTCTACAAACTCGTGCAAACTGAAAATAGTGCTACTCTCTCCTCACGCTCAATACAGTCTCGTTTCGCATCACTTCCATTGTTTTCATTCTTCACACCGAAACGAAATTATCAAATCTTCAAATGAAAATGAGAAGTGTTTCTATCGAATGAAAGCGTTTTATTTGAAATGAAAATTTCGTTGGAGCTCGAACCGTATTCACTGAAACCAATGAAAATGACAACGTAAAGGAATGTGCAGTATGCTAGTAGGCGTAATCAGTTGTCGGTGCTGTTTGTGATACTAATATCCCCTTAATGCCACTTCTAATTCCATTTTTATTGAAAGACGGTGCGGGAAAATCCAGTTTGGAGAAATGGAATCGAATGAAATTTTCAATTGAAAGAAGTGATCGTCCTTTCACATGTGAAGCTGAAAAAGATATAAAGCCCATTCAAATGATAATGAATAGTGCACTTTCAATCGTTAAGTGAAAGCGCTTGTTTTCAAATTCAAACGAAACGGTAGCAGAACGAAAACGAAATTGAATAATCGATGCTTCAGTATGTGTAGTGAAGACACACAATCGAAATTGAAATTGATTAAAGAGAACGGATGAAGTAAAAAAGTCATTTTCTTTTTCTAGTTCCGAAATAGTCAAGCCACGGTGTTAACATCAACATTATAGGAAACAAATATTACATCTAGTCTTCGATGCATTCTGTGAAGATGAGACGCATATTAGCGCTGTCAGTTGTCGTCGCCCTGTTAACCTGCGCTTTTTCAGTACCTTGCCCACGTGTGGTGAAAATTCTCCATCGATGGAAGAAATCCAACAACCCTATCATCCCAATCGTGGTCTGTCGTGGTGCGATCCTAGATGAGCACAACGTCCTGACAGCAGCGTCCTGTTTGTATCCGTTGGATAACAAAGCAGAGCTCCTCATCGCGGGAGCTGGCGCAGAAACCGATAAAGTGGTCTCTAATGTAGCTATTCACCCAAACTATTTACCCGGAAGAAATGGATCATCCCCTGCAAATCTGGCGATGGTGAGTTGTTTCCCAGCGTCATCTTCTCCGGTATTCATATGATCCATTTGTAGCTTTTTACCAATGAATCTCTTGCCATCAATGGCACCCTTGACGCAGTACAACTTCCGGACATGGCCGAGAAAAAACCATCCGATTTGGCTCAGTTGCAGACACCCGGTGGTATGCGAAGAGTCCGCATTCTCCACGAAGACAGCTGCTCGTCCAATCGTTCCAACTCCACTCAGGACAAAATTTTCCTCGAGTCTCACTGCGATACGCCGACCGGCAGTCCGCTCATCCAAATTGCTAACAATCGCACCGCTCTCGTCGGATTGGTATCATCGATGTCCGAGTCCTGCAACAGTACCGACGTTAGCAACTCTAGCATACCGTCGTGTCTCCTCAAGCTAACGGACATCTCCCAGCACCACCGCTGGATCTCCGAAACCCGCGAAAGCTACCCCAAACGACCAAAGATCCTCCCCTCCACGGCCATGTTCAGCTTCCTCAAACTGCTGGCAGTGATTGGCTCGCTCGGTGGAGTATCCTTCGCGTTCTGCTGTGTCATGTTTCTGATCTCCACCTAATAAATTACACCCCCCCCCCTTTCCCGGGGTGCTACCAAACCCGCACAGGGCATGACTAATCCACTCGGGTACATTTATCCACTCCTCTGTTGTGCATTGTGTGACTTGCTGGTACCTATCTTTACTTCCCATTAAATAAAAAATGAAAACCGCTGTCCGCGCGTGTGTGGTCGCCAGCGGTCCTCCTCGCAAATCCAAACACACGGACGGACCGAAGCAACGGCGATTTTTATCCTGTTTACACGCGGTCTGCTGCGGTCAGGAATCAGCTGTGAAGATGCGAAACCAAAAAAAAACTCTTACACACAGGGCGCACGAGAGCCGCACTAGTAGGCCTTGGTGCAAACATTTTTCCGAGCCCATGTTTGATGATAATAACAGTAATAATAACGATAGATGGCGTCCCGTGCCGTGTGCCGACATCGTTGTCCTCGTCGTCGTTGGCGTCATTTTCGGCGGTGGAAGTGGAGTGGTCCGTTTTTTTGTTTGCCGTTCCGGTTTGCGGCGTCAGCGAAAAATTTCTATGCGCTTTCACGGTCGCAACCGGTGCACCGTCGTTATCTAATTCTCTAACGCAAAATTTATCACCTGTCGTGATGTACCCTACGCAGGATGTGGGAGAAAAACAACCGATGATCCATCGACGCGGCGGGTGCGTGAAATCACTGTTACATCGAATTTGACGCCTCAAAACCGAAAATGTAATTACGGCGGTCTCGAGAGTATTGCACCTTCACGGTGGCCACGTGTTGGCCATCATTAGCGGGCAGGTCGATTCGCCTGGGCGTTTAACCTTTATCACTGCGGGCCGTGTCATTCGACTCCGCCGACCCGTCAGAGCAAATGATGAGCAGCAAGGATCCAGGCCAGCGTTGTTCCTCTTTTTCCGAGGGTGGCGTGGAAAAAATAAGGGAGCGATCATAAATTAATTACCGGTGTTGATAACAACTCAGCGCCATTAAGTATTCCAAAGCGTGAAACTGCCGCACGTCCATTACCGATAGCCGTGTCCTGCTCTCCGCCGGTGCGGAATGACGAAATATCATCTCCACCTTTCGCTTTCTCCAGTGGTTTCCAGCGATGTTGAGCGAGAGAGAGCGAGCGAGCGGAGAATAATTATCCTGTCTATCACGTTTTTTTTTCCTATTTGTTGTTATTGCTCCTGTAACATGATGACTGTGCGCCACTGAAGTGAGCTATTCAGGGCTGGGTCAGATGCGACCCCACTATGGGTTTTCAGGCGGACAAAAATAGGAGAAGTGACTGTCACCGATCTATTTTTCTATATTTCCTATAGAAAGTGGACACTTTAACCATGGAAGGTTGAAAATTTCAGGACTGTAGCAAGTACTACCGTTTTGTCTCAAATTCCGAACACTTAAGCTTTGATGGTCATTAAACAGTGTCTCATTACTCAAAATGGTACTCTTTCGCGAAGGTAAATTGATTTTTCGATACAATAGAGCCTTCTTTTTAACTTGAATACAATAAAATTTATTTACAAATAAATGTTCATGGTGAAAAACTGAAAATATATTTAATCACTTTTGTCACAAATTCCGAACGGCAAAGATGCACTTCTTAAAAAAAATCATAACTTTTGGACTACTGGACCGATTCACATGATCGATATATCAAATTGAAGTCAATTAGCTAGTCCTTTTTGGAAAAATTTTATACTCGCAAAAAAATTTGGATTTTGCTTTCGTAATTATGTGGATACCTGTAAATGATGTTAAAATGAAGTCTATGGCCAAAAGAATGTCAAGGTTTTGATTATTAAATTATTTATAACATGAAAGTTCAGTAAATTCACATTGAAAAATTGAGTGTTCGCAATTTAAATCATGCGTAGAAGCTTGATTCATATTCCGAACACTAATTTTAATGAAGATTTCTGCATAAAATATCGTTTTTTCATCCATTTATTGTAGATTCGTGCAGATTCTCTTACTTACCATAAAAAAAACAAACAAAATACTTGAAAAAACTACTTAAAGTGAAAAATTAACGATGCTTGTTTTTTAAGGAATTTGCTAACGTCAAAATTTAATCCTTGGTTTTGACTGTCGCTTTTTTGCAAATGCTCAATATTATAAATTATAGACTGTATCGATACCTGTAAATGATGTTAAAAGGCTATAACCCATAGAATTTCATTATTCAATTATCAAATATATCAAATATATAACATTAAAGTTCAGCAAATTTACATTTCAAAATGGAGTGTTCGGAATTTGAATCATGGGTAGAAGTTTGATTCATATTCCGGACACTACTTCAATATTAATTTTAATGGATATTTCTGCATAAAATATCATTTTTTTCACCTAGTTATTGTAGGTTCTTACATTTTCTAACACTTAACATGAAAACATCAATCGAAACAGTTGAAACAACTACAAAAACTGAAAAATGAACGATTCTTGTTTTTTACGGGATTTGCTAACGCAAACATTTTATCATTGGTTTTGACTGTCACATTTTTTGCAAATGTCTAATATTATAAATTATAGGTTGTATTGATACCTGTAGATGATGTCAAAATGAAGTCTATAACTCAAAGAATGTCTGTGTTTTCATTATTCAATGATTTATAACATGAAAGTTTAGTAAATTTATATTTAAAAATGAAGTGTTCGGAATTGGAGACTGTTCGGAATATGAGACAAAACTTGCAATGCAAAAATTGCATTTTTTTTTCGAGAAAAAGCGAATTCTAAAAAAAAGGTTTGATCATAACAACAGAGTAACTTATAAGTACATTACACTATTATAAACGTTATTAATTAGGCTTTCCGAAAAGCTCGTGGTTAAGTGACTTTATAAGTGAAAATAAGAATATAAAACATTAGAAAAAGAAGAATAATCGTAATTTCAACTTTGTTGCTTGGCATCTTTATACTCCCAGAGCTCCCGTCGGTCGGGTCCTGTGTTTTTTTGTTCAAAGTTTTAGGTATATACTAACAAGTTCTGAAGAAAAATGATGTGACGACCAGCGTCTGTATGATTTAGAGCGATTTGAAAAATTAGTGCCTTTAGGAAATATACAAAACCAAAAATATTTTCAACAATTGTACATGATGATAAAGGTTTTTTACCCTTTTTCAGTTTTTTTTCTTTTTGATATGGTTGAAACTTGTCATCTATGACACTTTACGACCAACTTATTAAAACGGCAAACTTCGTCCCGCCCAGAAGGAAATTTTGTTATGAATACTTTCAAATATTCACGTTTTCTTAATAAACGAACCTTCAACGTTCTAATTGACCCTTTTACAATTTCCTTTTACTATAAGTTTTCTAGTGCTGCTACCATAACTCGTCAATATATCGTTCAAGATTATTCAATCACTCCTGGGATACATGTTTGATATAAAAATATAATAAAATAAAGACAGCTCAAATCGAACGATTCTTTTCTCGAGTTTTGCGTTTATCAACATATTTGGCGGTCCATTTTTATTTATATAGACATCAAACATTATATGGACTAACTACGTTTATCACGATGTAATTGTAGAACACATGCGAATTCAATTTTCCGCATTGTTCCCTTCTCATTCAGTGTTTTCCCCCTTTTTTGATTGGTCATGTTTGGTTGGTTGAATATGTATGATATTTTTATGGGATCACCTTCCCCTTCCAACGAAGGGAGGAGTGTCATAGGGTCTGATCACGAATATCACTTCACGGTAAAGACAATATGTAGTGCATACAAATTGCATACAATTCATTCCGTTTTCACCGTTTAGTGACGTTCGTGATCAGACCATATGATCATAGAAATATTTATTGTACTGTAAAATCTACACATTCCAATTTTGGGTCCATTTGTTTGATTAGTTCTTGAGTTATGCAAAAATTTGAGTTTCATTTGTATGACTGCCCCCCTTCAGAGAGCGGGGAGGAGTGTCGAACCATAATTGAAACATTTCATGCCCCCTAAAACCTTCACATGCCAAATTTGGCTCCGTTTACTAGATTAGTTCTTGAGTTATGCAAACCACGCTCCCTCCATTTTGAAAGTGGAAGAAGTGTCCAATCACCATATGAACTTTTATTGTCCCCTAAAACCCACATATGTCCAATTTAGTTCCATTTGCTTGATTAGTTCCCGAGTTCTGCATAAATGTTTATATTTGTATGGCAGCCCTCACCCCTCAGAGAGGGGGGGAGGGGTCTTGTACTATCATAATAATCTTCTCCGACCCCAAAATTTTTCATACAGGACTTTCTGCTAGGCTGATTAAATAGTTCAAACAAAAAAAAATACATGATACGTTCTGAAGAATTTTATTGAGTGAACAAAACCTAGATCAAACTATGAATTAAAAAAAATGGACTAATATCGGATGGCGGTGGCAAAAAACTAAAAAAGACAATTCTATGGAACATTTTTTTTCTTAAATCCTACGTTTACCTTACTGCTATTGATCAGAACCTTAGTCATAGCCTATAAACAATAGATATCGGCAGGTTCTTCAGCTCAAGGACTCGGCGATCAGCTGCTTCTTCGTTTAGGCATTAGGTAATTTATCTTCGTCAGCCATAGAAGGACCTTCTTCGAGAACTTAGTGTGGGAGATTTACTTGGCGTCATCGCTTACCTCCTTGGTGGGTGACTTAAAATTCAAGGTCCCTCATCAGTCGTTGCCGTCCAGCGTCAAGTAAATAGTGGATCACCATAATGACCACGAAAGATGTGTTTCACCAGTGGCTCTTTCTGGGTCTGTTGCTTAGACATGGCCTCGATTGACGCTTCCGCATGCATTGACCAGGTACTTCTTCACCGTCTGGCGGGTTGCTACAATGTCCCTGTCCAAGGCGCGGAACGATGAGGCCACCTTGCTCTCGGTCTTTCGTCTTCAGTTTCTGCTACATCGGCGGACATGAAGTGCCTCACGATGTCCAACTTCGCTCCGGAGTGGAGCTGGCAGTTCGAGCAAAGTATCGAGCGTAGTTGCTTGACTGTTTTCACCATGGCTGCTGTTAATTTACGCATAACGCGGTAATTTTTTTCTGTACGATTGACGATGCATATGAGGATTTACCACCAAATGGCAGATTACACTGCCACCAAAAATGAAAAATCGTAAAAATTAGTCCATTTTTTATGTTTCCGTTTAAACCAAACAGTTGAACATCCTCAGATGTACCGTTTTTGTTTTGTATTTTGAAGAAATACTTAAATAGTGAAGAGCTTTTCAGGAGGAGATGCATCGCGTGGTTAAATTTTGTCATTAACGTTTTTATATTCCAGAATAAAATTCTGTTCGACAATCAGCTTCCGATTTTTTCGTTCTGCACATATTGTGCTTCGTAGAAGAAATCCTTCTAATTGGTGCGGTACTACCAGGCAGACACAAAATATGATCAGAAAGCTTCACGTATTTCTTACATTCTAGTTTTTTTTCTTTTTTGAAATTATTTGCATTCAACGATTTGCAACTATTACAGATTCACTTTTTAATATTATCACTTTAAATTCCTTTAAACATCGCCTACTCATTAAACAATATGTCTTCATTGGACAGGAATATTTTACTAATACAACTTTGAATATTTGTCAATTCACGGATGGACTTCAATACAATTCGTTTATAATGTACTTCTCCTAGACTAGCCTTCATTTTTTAATGTACCCCAACGCAGTTTATCCTAAAAGTTTTCCACTTTTTCAAGAAATTCAGTCTCAGTCTGAATAATCTAGACATTTAAGAACACTTTTCAATCCAGTGGTCAAAATATTTCTTCCCTTTTATTTTGAAGTATTCTAATGAATTCATCAAAATAAGCAGCAACTACAGAAGCAGTTACATCGTCTCTTTCAACGAAGCCAATAATTATTTGAAAGGTCATTGATTGATCTTTAATAAAAAGCGATCATGATTTGATGCATGAGTTACCAAATATATAACACAGTACAACAAGATAATTTCTTATGATGTAAAAAAAGAGGTGGATCTATGAAAAATACAAAAAAAAACTCGCTAGATAGAATGTCCAAAAGAAAAGAATTGTGTGTTACCGTGCTCAAACAGTTTAGCATAATATTCACCGACAAAATCACAAAAGCTCTTCGATTGTTCTACACGAACCGTGTTGATATGAATATATTCATAAAGTTCCACAGCGAAGCTTTCAATATCAATCGATTGCAACAATCGGTTGCATGTTTATTCGAAAACATTTTTTTTTTTTTTGTATAAAATGACAAAAATATAATTGGGTTTTCTTCACATTAAAATTACGGTACAAATTGATAAAAAGACGAGACAATGCAAAATGGTCGGAAAACGGTACTGTCCCGTTTAAAACGGTACGTTTGGTCAGCATACTTCTTGCGACATTTGTATCTAAATTGTACGATAAAATACTTCATTTACTAGTGTTCATTTATTTGTGTTTTTACGAAAACCGAAAAATCGCTCGAGGGGGAAAGAGAGGGCGGTGTAGGACATGAAATCGGGGTTTTCATAAAAAAAATGATGCTGAATATCTTAAAATGGCATGAAACGTCGAGATTTACTATTATATAAAAAATAAGTTGTCCGGAAAAACGACCGAGTGCCACAAAGCTAATACTTGTGTAGTAAATAAGTATAAATAAGAAATATAAGTAATATATAGTGAGGGGAAATAAAATATCAATAAATTAGAGAGGTTTCGAAAAAAATCGCTCCAGTAGTCATGAATTAAAAAAAAGAAAATTTTGGGAAAAAGGGAACAATTGATTTGTCCGACCATCGGAAAAACCATAACTCAAAAACAAAAAAAAAAACGCATCTTTAATTTTTGGATATTCAAAAACACTCTGCTATTAAGAAAAAATATAAAACAATATAAATCAATATGAAAATAACATAAAAAAAAACAAAAACAAAAATCAAATTTTTTCGCAAGTGTAACATTTTTTCAAAGAAGCCTAGCTAATTGGCCGATATTCACCAAACTTAACATAATATTCCTTGCACATTAGAGGTCAGAATCGGTCAAAAGCGTATTAGAGATGGAATGGCAGGCACTGGAAGTGGGAGGGGCTGAATTTCGAACAAATCCATGTACAATTTCCTCTTTTATACCAACAAAAATACACGCCATTATCAAAATTTGACCGTGATATAGTCACAAATGATCATCAGCAACTCGTTTCGATCATAACAAGTAGAAAAAAAAATACCAGAAGGGTTGAAAAAACGATGAAAGCATTTTTGTCCGCTTGCTCCTGTGGAAATCGTCCATAGTGCGACCCCCCACCCCTGCGCTTCGTCGGTTGACTGACTGATGGCATGTTATTAATAGACTCACGCGCGTTGACCTTATTCTCTCTGATCTGTGCTCGCCCTCGTCCTCAAACTGTGAACATTGTATTTTCTACCCATTTGTTTCAATTTTCACCCCCCTAACCAACCCTGTGCGTCGTGCTGCACTGTCATACGAAGTAGGCTGAATGATTAGAAAATTTTTTCTTCTGCCGACCCGTTTTTTCAGCCCCACTTGTCGAACCCGGCCCTCTTGGATGATAATCAATTAATGACTGTTGGAAAATCGCTCCGTCGACCCGAGTGGAGGAGGGGGTGGTGTCGGGTTTATTGCAAATTATCCCCGTCCCTACCCCCTCTGTCGCTCTCGCCAAGAGGCGCGAGTGCTTACACACAATAATTAAAATTTTCTAGTAATTTTCCTCGCGCCTTACCACGCCGCGTGCTTGCGATCGCAAGGAATCGGTCGTTGAGGTTGTTTGATGGAAAAATAAAAAATAATCACCACTGACACCAGGGGCGCGCGCTATATACCCCACACCCCACGATTTTTTTGTGGGCTAGGAAAGAAAAATTGATGACGGTGTTGTTTTTTTCCCCCACGTCCCGGGCGACTAGATACACTTTTCGGCTCGGCGAAATTCTAATTTTCGTTCGAAATTATGATATCGAGAAAATGTAATAATCCAGTGGGAGAAAAAAAAATGTTTCAATTTCCCTCCCCGTGGCCACATCACATTTTTCCGGGCTTTTTTTTCCTCTTCACTCGCCTTTATTCAAATCATTTGCTGGTATTATATGAGATCATAAAACAATATCGTCTCCTGGCGCGACGCGAAGAATAAGGTGAACGCCGCGCGATGATGGTAGGAGTCGTCTCAATCGACGGTGGCGGTGGCGTGGGGGAAGAATTTTTTGATTAAATCTTTCGTGTTTTCTCACTCCCCCCATTTGGAAAACAAGAATCTTCGACCGGGAGAAATAAAACGGTATACATTGACGCGGGCCGGAAAGATAAAGGAAACGAACCATCGGAAGGAAATGTGGTGTAATGATAATGCAAATAATAAAATTTAATCGTTGCCAGGCGCGGGATCGGTCACGGCGTCAGCACGGAAATTGGACCGAATTGGAAACCATAGAGTGCAGCCTTAGAAGAGAAAGGTTCAACACCTCCTCCACGGCGCGCGAGCAAAAGTGCGAACGGCCACCTGTCAATCCAGTCAAATTATATCCGTGTCAAGTCGAGTCTGTCAGCGGACACGAGCGCGCTTTTATTGGGACCACTTGGGAAACGGATATGCTTCGTGGGACAAAAATTCAATCAATCTGCCACTGGTCTTCGCTTCGACTCCCAACGGTGGAGGATTCCATTACCAATGACACCCAGCTGTCAAATTTCAGCCTTCAGCGCGGAAGCTTGGGCCCGAGAAATGATAAACCGTCGATTTCCTGCGAGACGAAATTAAATTAATCGTGGGTACAGACGAACTGGCGCAGGAAAAGCGCGAAACATAAATGTATATTTGTAATTCGAAACCGATCTGCTTAGCAGTAGTGTGTACCACTCGTCTCACGCGCCGCGTGTTTAATGAGTCGTGGAGGAGACCGAGCGCGAGATGTGACAGGTAAATGCAAATTACGAGTCGGGGGAGAGTTCCAAAAAAAAATTAAATAAACAAATAAACTACCATTCCTTAACGGCAGAGGCTGATCCGCTGGGCGCAGGGATGCCAGATCTTTTTTCATGTATTATCTAGAGTATTTTTAAACGAAATTTTATGGCACACAGAACTGATTTTTTAAGCTTGTTGAGAGACGTTTGACAACTTCTCTGTGAAATCATGGAAATTATACCTCTTTTCAAACTTAATAAATATTTTGTGGCTTGTGACTGTAACAAGTTCGGATGAGAATTTTGTGAAAAAGTATTTAAATTTAGCTTTTTCAATTTGTCGAAATTATTATAAACATCACTTTCATTAGTAAAAACTTTCAAACAAAGTTAATTGAAATACCTGAAATATGGTTGAATTTGTGATTGAAACTAGATAAATATAGAGGCTGATGTCGAATACACCATGTCCAACACCCTACCGCATTGCTGACGTAGGAGAACGGAATCTCCAATCTGTCACCGACTCTTCCACATTTACCGGTTCCTGATTTGCGCTGGACTCCAGCTTTAGTACTTGTTGTTCCTCACATGATTTTGTCCAGTTCCTCTGGATCAGCTGCATCTACCGGTGAAACCTCTGAATGCACAGCATTTCTGTTGTATACCTCCCTTTCTTCTTAACAACAACGAACTCTCTTGGAGTTACTTCCGATCTGAGCTTGTTCTTCTTTCTAACTATTTGGCTTTGCTAAAACTGCGTTTCAAATATATCCGCTGCTAGGACTTGCTCTTCGCCGGTTATCGGCATCATACATTCGCTTGTCTTTTTCTACCATGTCGCTATTTCTCATCAGAATCAGTTACAGGAGGGAAAATAGGCAGTTTTGTATATGAAAGAAACCATTCGCAATTTTTATTACGTGGTCTTGTTACAGCACGCGAGTAGTCAACCGTCTTTTTAATGTTGATCCACCACACAGCGAATTTGTTTTGTACAATTGATGCTATACTCGCAGCTCCAAGGATCAATGAAACGGTACATGAGGAGAGTGCATATATGTTTCAATGCAATGCCAAAGGTAGATAGAAATGATTTTAAAAAAACTGGAATAATGATGGTGATGGAACAAACATGGCCAAACATTGCAAATTCCTAGTCCACTTTCTCCGGTATCCATTCATCCGCCCGGGCCTTGACCTTGTTCGTCTGCTTCACGGATCCGTATTTATGGCTATTATGAGAGCTTACACTCTGTCTGACACTAATGTTGCAACCAATCTTCTTCCTGAATCTTGGTTCATTGAGTAATCAGGTGTTTTTCTATCAAAAGTCAAGGTTGTTGGCATATAAGGTACACTTTATTTTGGAGCAATTCCACGCAAAATTAGCCTACCTCTGCCTCGACCCTTTTCGATTTTTTTAAACTTTATAGATATGGTGGCCGCTACCTGAAATCACAATTTTTATTAAAAGATGACCAATTTCAATTACACCTGATTTTTTTTATAATGGCGTATCGAATCATCAACCTTTTTCTTTGCAACAAAAAACCATAATTTGAAGTTCAGATGTTAGGAAAAATAATATTTTGTTTATCAATATCAATTCATTTGAATAAAAACTTCAAAATAAAACCACCTGGATGTGCATTCAAATAACTCATTTTGAACAATACAGTTTTGAAAGTCTTTGACAGTGAATGAATTATCCTGTATATAAAATTACATCTTCTAGACATATTGTAAAATTGGAGGCCCAGAAGTTTACGATACAGGAAAGTATGAGTGACTAAGTTAGACTTGAGAGACTAGGAGGTTTCAAGCCTTCAAATTGCTTTATAAACTTGAACCTAGAAATGGACATTGTATGATCCTCCATTACGTATGTAATATGTCCCAGGTTTCGGAATCGTTATGAAAATAATCCCTTGGATCACCATCATTTCACACAGTTCTCCCAGGGTCATATCACAGTAGGTTCATAGGCTTTACGGATCTAACGTATACTCTTTTGTCATGAACCTGACCTTACTTTCAGCCCGAAAAACATATGAGAAAAATTGTGCAAATTAACCCGATGAAAATATTTTCCATCAATTCCAACAAATGTTTATTCTTCACTCAAGCATCTGTTACTAGCTATTGCAGGTATTGTTTGTAGATATAGACAGTAACAGTCTCATTCGGTTTGAGTAGTTCGTAGTGCGGCACTTCTTGCTGATAGTTTCTACTTACTACATTGTCCTACCTTCTAGTTTTTTTTTCTCATGGTGTGTAAAAGTTTAAGAACAGTTGCTTCAATAGCCTATAACTCTTTCCAAGTTCGTCTAATGTTCGAGTTGAGTTTTCTAGAAACTCATCTTCTTTGATTTTTTTTTCCAATTGTCCTAAAAGTGATTTTGATTCATTTGTACCATGTATGCGATGGATCTTGATCGCTCAAACCTCATCAAATGATCGGTGAGCTTTTGCTGCACTTTTTTTTCAAATCAAAGCAAAAGTACATATCGAATCAATTGTTGATCACGTTCCGGTTTTCCAGCAAACGAAAAGAATGTTGTTTTTTGTAAATAATTGTGTATGCTTGCATAATGACGGAATGGACTAAGAAAAAACAAACCCGATTCGTTAAGGTGGCTGAACATTGCTTATCCGGAAGTCAAATGAAACACTTTTGGCCATATAAAGTTCGGTTTAAATTTGATACAAACAATATTGAGAAAAAAAATACAGGTCAGACTCGATTATATGTGATTCGATTATATACAGTTTGGAATTTTTTTTTTTTTTTAATTTCAAATATGACTTATTTCAAGAATAAATGTAACATTTCAACGTTAAGGTGTACAGAGGGGTAAAAATCGTGATTTTTCAAGATTTTGCTTGAATTTTTACCAGGAATTGTTTGTATCGATATTGCAACAAAATTAAGATAGATAGAAGTTGGGTGTAAAAGAACAAATTGTAGAACGATTAGAAAGCTTTAATTTAATTTATAGAAACAATCAAGTTAAAAATGAATTTTTAGAATAAAACTAAAACACATTAAAAATTACTAACTTTGAAGTTTTTCACTTCTAAAATGTTATCCAAATCCACTAATTTAGATGTTTCACAACTATATACTGTACTAAATTTTCTCATCTTTCAATTAAAGCAACAGAATCGTCTTCTGTAGCGTACTTTTTAATGTAGAGCAAGTTTGAGGCAACAGAGTCCGAAGCAAATAAAAAATTCTATAACTTTGTCATTGTTGAAATTCGAACATATGCCTAGAACGATTTTTTTCTGCAAATATTATCCTCTATCACCTCCTGGATGAATTTGTTTTTTTTTTCATGAGAACGGTATTTTATGACTTTGAGCGGATGAATCAAAAATTAAATTCTTCTTTTAAATTAAAAAAAAAACAATAATTTTTTTTAATCCTTTTTTATATATGTTTAAAAAAGGATTAAAAAAAAATTTTTTTTTGACTCGATAATATACATACAGGATTCGATTATATACAGTGAAAATAAATCCGAAACTGTATACAATCGAGTCCGCGCTGCACATGATTTTGGAGGGTCAGATTTGTATGTCAGTTTGCCCAATTTTGCTACTGTTTTTTTTCTTGTCTTCTACAAGCATACGTGCACGACTTATCAGCCTACCCTCGGTTATATGAAATGTTGGTTGTATCGAATTTCTCAAATCGTTTCGAAGTTCTTAAACAAAGTTTTTAGAAAATATATTAGTCCAAACGGGTATATAGAATTCAGGAACATAAAGTACAAAGTAAAAGAAGAAAACTTTCGACATTCATAAATAACAGGATGAACTAATAACTGTGGGTGGGTATTTCACCTTGATCTCTTCTCGTTCGTGTCTCTAAAATCAAATAATAGTTTGGTTTTGCAGGAATCAACAAACATCACATTCAACATTTTCGTAAACATAAAACAAATTCGTGAGAAAACCCTGGCATCACTGACCGGGAAGACACGGAAGAAGACAGCGAACGAACAACGAACAAAATTGTGAACCTGAAACCTACGCAAATTTTGCGCCGTGAATAGAAGATTGTTCCGAGCGGCTCTCGGTTCGGTTCGTTCACTTACTATGTGTAAATCAAATAAACAAATAACAATAAAACTAAAATTGATGTGAATGAACGAAATATGAATGAAAAGAGTCGGGGGACATATACAAATCAATGAAGTGAATTCTCTGTTGTTTTTTTTCCTGTCTCTCTTGCCCCTCTTCCGCTCGTTCGCCTGTCAAAGTGCAAAGGGCCGGAATAATGAATTTGATTATTACCAAAGAACAGCGCACATTTGTGAAGAGGCAGAAGCGGCTGTGGTGCTGCTGCCGATGTTGTTGGTACCGAACAGCAATCATAATCATATTTTTGCCTGCCTCTTGCCTCTATCCCTGAGCCTCTTACGCGCTCGATCCTCCGGACGGACAGCAGCAAACGACAGCTTTCCGTGATAGCAGCGTGTGTGGGGACTGGTCATTATATTTTACAGTAGCAGTCATCGTGGTCCCCCGCCGCATGGCACAGACCCAGAAACGTTCCTTCATACACACTTTCAGGAAGGAAATCGTCGTCCACAATGATTGATAACATATCGAAATATTGCGTGCTGGAGATTGCTTCTGGCTCCTTCTGCTTTTTCTTGTCCCATTCTCGAATCGCACCACTGCTGGAAACAAAGAACCTTTATCGCTCCGTCGTCTATCTCTCTCGCTCCGTTCGGTCGTTAATGCCAGTCATGATTTTGGTTCCGTTATATTCCTTTACTTTTTCGGAAATATGTGAGCATAAAAACACCAAATTTCACGCCTACGGAAGTTACTGGAAAAAAAACCATGCGATAAAGATTACTAGATTCCTACCCCTCGGGACGATGCGCAAATGTCAACTGGCCCCACCGCCGCTCGAACGCGTGTTCCTGCGTTCCGACTCTGCCGGGGTTATTTTTTTCCTTTGTTTTCACCACGCACTCACAACAATCCAGGTCAGTTTTCATTTGCCACCCCCCTGAGTAGGGGCAACAGCGGGTGCATTGCCTAACCATGCGCCGCTGATTATTAATAATCACAACTATAATGGAATGGATTTGAAAATCAAATATCGCTTCTACCCCCCTCCCTGTCGTAAAATGGCGGCAATGGCGGCGTTGATTCGCAATCCGTTTTGACGTAACCCATGTGTGGGGAGGAGGGGGTAATTCGCACGTGAGTCGCAATTGTCGGTCGGTCGGTTGATGTGAAGTGCGCGCGCGAAAACTATATTAATGAGTGTGCATTTTTTTCCCTCTACTTCTGTTTTCTATATTTTCATTTAAATTAGTGCTGCGCGGTCGGTGGAAGCAAAGAGCGAATTTGCATGCATTCCACCAGGGGTCTCTCGTTTTAATTACGATCAAATCGAAACAATGGCCCTGTCAGGTGGTTGACGAAATGACAGGCCGCTGCCTCCTGGTACTGGAGCCCCTCCGCTGCGATGTGTGGGAGGGCGATCGTGTGAGGAACATCTGCCGTTGGACTGAGAGCGGCCGACCGTTGGCATGGTTGGTTCGAGGGCGAAAGCGATTTATTTGTTTGCGGTCGCTAAGAACATATTTGGATCTTCACATTCCAGAATCTCCACATAATCCTATCTTTGGTGGATTTATCGAAAGGAGCTTAGCCAGACAACTGCTAGAACCACTTAGAATTGACTTTAATTTTTTTTGTCAGTAATCATTTTGGCACGCCAATACTCATTCTCTCAGCAGCTCTATATTACTAAAAGGCTGACTACGAAATTTTTGCACTACACAAAAAATACCAAAATAATACTGTGGAATCAAGAAAAATTTTCAGAGCAATATTAAAAAAATGTACAGTACTTTTTACCCAGTTGGTTGGGAAATAGTTCCAAAGGATACGTAATTGAATGATAAAAAACCAAACAGATTGATATATTTCAACTGCAAAAAAAGCTGTTAACTGAACAGCTTATTGAACCCCTTAGCTCTCGCTGCTAATGTAGTCCCAGGTTTGAGGAACGGTTGGTTCGGATTGCGGTCTAGAAATCTCAGGCAAAAATTACCTTTTTCTTGTTTAAAGGGTTTTGCCAATTCGAAGACCAGACGACGGATATCGGTAATAAGGATCTCATAGAAACGCTTCTCAAGATCGAGCAGGTAACGGACAATCCCCAGCTCCTGGTCCGGGGTAAATAGTTTCGATCCCATCTTGGGTGAGTATCCACCGGTGTGGTCGATGAGCCTTTTTTGTTGACATGCCCTAGACAACGTTGGTTCTGGCTGTTTTCAGCTGAATATCAATCCAGCTCGACCGTTTTGTCTTCCAAACATAAGCACGAGGCATCCACGAAAAATAAGAACGCATTTTACCTGTCAGTAAAACACAAATCAGGTGTTATTATTACTCTGACTGAAAGTATCGGTTTTACCCCAAATGGAGTCGAAATTTCAAAGCAAACTGACTACCGTCTCATGAAATATACTGAGCAATGATCTAAGATGAATTTGGCTCATAAAAAGTATTGAATTTTCCAAAATTTTCGACTGAAACACTTAAATTCCACTGGCGAAATTTTGCACGGACTATCTCCTGTTTACTGGTATTGTTTTGTTGTTTGCTTCGCCTGCAAAGCGACTTGCGCAGTTGTAGGGTGACCCAGAACGTAAGAAATGAAAAGTTTGTATTGTTTCTAACTGGAAAAATCAGTGGGTATCGCTTTTACCCTGATCTCCTCTCCCACTATCGCTCTTTGTTAGAAATCATTTAAAACTTATATGTATACTCAATTTTCATAATTCAAATTATAGGTGTAAATTCCCTGGTCATGGATCACGAATCAATTCCAGATTTCAGATTAATTATAGATTCGTTCTCACAGATTATTGTTTCAAATCCTATAAAACGATTCGGGTTAGAAACTTAGTTTCTAGATTCTGGTATCAGATATCACATTTAGATTCCAGATTTCAGGTTATAATTTCAAGTTTCAGTTTCTACGTTCAGGTTCCGATTCAACATTCATCAATTAAACATATTTTTCATAGGTTATGGTTTGAATGCAGATTTCTGGTTCCATATTCTAGATTCAGGATTGAGATTCTGTACATAACTTGAGACTCCAATCTCAGGTTTGAGATTAAAATTGTTGATTCAGTTTCCATATCCAGAGTTCAAATTCATATACATATGTCTCTATGTCCTCCTGTTTAGGATTCGGATCAACGATTGCATATTCTGGATTCTATTTTTTTTAAATTTCCTGTTAATCCCGAATTTGGATTCATATTATGAACTTAGTTCCGGGTTTGAGATCCAGATATCTAGATTCAAATATCTAACTTTAGATATCAGATTAAGATTTCTGATTCAGAATCTGAAACCAGATGATCTTCACCACTGGTTTGAGATCCAGATTCCTGCTTCTGAATTCAAACTCAGATTCCAGATTCCTCATAAGTTCGATAAATGAAATCTTAGAAAAAATCCCGACTTGATTGATATGCCATAAATAAATTTTGTAAAATAAACTGCAATCAACCCAGCTCAGCAAATGTTTTGCAGCAGTTGGTAACGAGAAAACGAACATATACCATAAGCTTAATTCAACTGGGTTGGTGGTCTCATTTTCCGTGCTTATAAAAAATCGCAGGGGAACTGGGCGTGAGATAGACTGGTTAAGAAGCACTTCAACTCATTTTCTCCAAAACTTAAATCTAGCTTATTTGCACTTGAAAAATAATGTTTTAGATGTTTCACAATAAATTGTTTCTCGACGTTTTTGTTCTAGAATAAAAACTGATCGTCAAGCTGACTATTTTTTGTGGTGTGGGTGAAACGGTCATATGGTGGGGGTAAGACGGACAGAAAATTATCACTCACGAGAGGAAGAATTTTATTTTCTCCTTCTCTCACATCGTTGGTCTGTCCAACAATTGAAATACAAAACAACAGAGAGGAGGAAAGAGAGCGTGAGTTGGGTGTCTTGGTTATGCGGACGAAGAAGGTGTATGGATTATCCATTAGAAATAGTCGCATTTATACTGACTTGCCCAATCTTTCGCAATGTGTTTGATCTGTTTTTGACGTAGTATTACGTCTTTCGGGAACACAATGAGAATGTAAATTGCAAAATGGACAGTTGATCGCATCACAAAATTATGCGATTTTGAACGCTTAATTGCTCAGTCATTTCTCGATGTATTTACGAGACTTTTGGGTCAATAAGATTCGGGCACTCCATAACATGTCGTGTCGTGCGGTCGTGTGATTGAGAAATGTCAAGAATCTAAACAAAAATCCCGTGTCCTGATAGGCCGATTGGTACAAGGAATCTCTATTCTTCCAGCTGCTCATTCAATAAGAATACGGTTGTAATGAAATATGAGTATGTGATTGACTTTCTGCTGATGTGCCTCACAAAAATTACATGTTTCGGAAGATCCAGAGTTTAGTTTAAGTTGTTGTTTTCGTTGTTGCTGGTGGCTCGCAACTCGGATAGTTTATTCGCCTCTAGTTTAAGTTTTTTAATCTCTTCAAGCTCTAGAATGCAGAACATCGTCTTCAGCATTACTGACGATAAATCGAGCTGTGGCAGCTATTGTACTCAATTGAGAGAATTTCGCATATATTTTCGCTAGGAATTCAATTCCTGAAGAGAAGTGAAAACCGCATCACAAGCCCCAGCCCTTCGGCATCTTTTATCGTGATATCATGAGCATCACCCAACTTTGTCCTTTGGCCATCATCGCAACAACAGTACCACTGGTGAAGTGAACGACCAATACCCAACAATCAAACTAAACGGTCCTTTTCAGAGTCACCTAGTTGTTATCAAATGGTTTAGGAAATAAATATGCAACAAAAAGTCTAACACAATATAATGTCAACTATGCGGCCTTGTATCTATTTTCTTTCGATTAGCCGGATTTTCATTGCTCGTGAATTTTCGGTTTTGTTTCTTCATTTTCTCTTCTTTTCTGTACTCTTCTGTTTTTTTATTCTTCTTTTTCTCTTTCTCCTTCTTTTTCTTCTCATTTTTCACCGCTGCATGCTCCTACAAGGTTGGGGATCTTCGTAGTCAAATATGTTGCGGATGCTTCGTTTAGTAAGAGCTTGTATTTAATTCCTGGACCCACCATTGATAATCATCTAAATGGCGACTGAATCTGAAAGCTTAACTGTAATAGCTTAAATATATTACAGGGCTTCGCTAATTCATGTCAATAACCAGGAGAGCCATCACGAAATTCATGATCTACCTATCGTTAAATGAGGCCAATAAAATTGTATTCAATCCCTACTCTTTTTGAAAACATCTTTAAGCACGCATGAAAAACATTTCATGTGAAGCACGCATAGCCAGCTTTTAAAGTAACCTAAGCACGGTAAGTGTGGAAATAATTAAAAATGTCCTAGAAAAAGTGGTATGAAAAGAGGTCTAGGAGAGTATAGCAGTCATGTTTACCACGCTCACCACCGGCGCTGACAGCTGATTACGCATACCTCTCACCTCACCGTTTTCATTGATTTTAGTGAGTACCTTTCGGATACAACTACGAAACACTCATTTGAATATGAACTATTCGAATAAATTAATGTTTCAATTCGCTCTGAGGATGACGATTGGAAACTCAGCTTTAGTGTGACGAATAAATCGAATGGAGCGTGTTTGAAGGAGATGAGATTGTTATTGAGCACATTAAAAATGAGAGGGGTTGAGTGACAAAAAAAAAGGAAAAAAAAATGTTTTAAGTTAAACGGTTTAATGTACTAAAAGCTAGAAAATAATTAGGCAAGTAGCAGTTAGTAGTCATCACATCCCTTCCTTCATTAATCTAGGACAATGGTGTGACTAAAATAAAATCGTGGGGCACATCGGATTTCCATTATCCACAGTTAGTTGTTTCATCATATGCCCACGATTTTATTTTATTCTCACCATTATCCTAGATTAATGAAGGAAGGGATGTGATGACTACTAACTGCTACTTGCCTAAATATTTTCTAGCTTTTAGTACATAAAACCATTTAACTTAAAAGTTTTTTTTTACTTTTTTTATTTATTTTTATTTCTTACCTAATTTTCTTCGGAATATTTTTATAATGTACTGTATTCTAATAGTCAAACCATTTCATTCGATACCGATATTGAGGGGATTACAAAAAAATACATACACCTTTTTCAATTTATGTTGTTCATAATGTAGTGTGTTCTCCAAGTCAAATTTCATCGAAAATCGAGCGCACCGTGAATATTGTCCAATTTCAAATGCTTATTGCTCAGTCATTTCATGATGGATTGATGAGATTTTTGCGTCAATTAATTTCAGCACTCCATAACAATTTTTTACATTGAATAAAATAATATATGTCATGAAACCAACTATCGAACAATTGAAAAATCTCAACCCATATCCTAACGGAAATACCCACTTCTGATATGTCGAAATTGACGACATATGCGGCGGGTCCCAAACAGAGACATCAAAACTAACCAAGCTGCCTAGGGGAAATTGGCATTGCAGATACATGGGAGATTTTTTCCCACCGACATGTATTCCCTAACAGAGATTTCAAATCCATGGTGTCTGGGAGAAATCAGCATGTAAATACCCTCGATAGTTTAACTAACGACGCGCACAAATGGATAGTGCTCATTGTAACTAGCGTGGGCATTGCTGATTGCATACGTGCTGGCGAATAAGTTGGAAGCGATGAACAAGTGTTTTTTCGTTCCAATAAGAATCTTTCGATTGAAGAATGATGTTTCAATGAACTGAATAGAACTTATGCTTGATAGAATATGAATGAAATTTAAATTTGGAACTTTTATGTTGGTTGCTTCATATAACTTTTAGCACAAATGTAAGTGTAAAATTGTGTATGGTAGCTATTGTGTTAAAATGACTTGAAATTTTCAACGAATTTTTTTTCTCCCAAGGAAAGTTCATGCGACGAGCAAAATTGGAAAAATGAAGAAATATTCGAAAAAGTGATTTCACATATGCTCTACATATCGTATTGGGTGCTGTTAGGCCAATTTAAATTCGCATTGAGGCATGTAGCATCGTGTTCCGTTGGGTTTAAAGCGAAAAGGAAATGGGTTGAATAAACACTCAGAAAATAAAAAATTATGAATGAAATTACTTTTCCATTTCAAATATATTTTCTCTATATTAAAGTAACACTTTTTTTTCTGGTGAGAAAAATTGGGTTCGATAATGATGATTATCTTATATTGCTTTGATGAGCTTTTTTTTCTTTATTTCATTCATACATAACACAGGAGCTATCTCGTCCAGGACCACAGAGGGCGGCTTTGGTACGTGATACGCACCATCTAATGACTAATCACCATCCTTCTATCATTACCACTCGGTTATGATGGAGTGAACAAACAATACCTAACAACCAGACAAAACGGACCCGAATCATTATCGAAGAGTTTAACAATGTAATTCTTCAAACATATCCAAAATCAGCATGCAGCAGATAGCCAAACGGAATCCTACGTCAACTGTGCGGTCGTGTCTTGGACACAACCCTCCTGTGACTTTTTTTTCACCCTCTGTTAATTTTCATAAGAACTTTGGGTAAACTGAAATGCTAACATTATTCACAACTTTACTTTTCTCTATTTTCTCATTACAGGTTAGTTGAAGTACAAAAGTCAACCGATTACCGTGCCACCGACTATATGTAAACACATAATGATATTGACGAGTTTCGACAATGGAATCCAGGTAAATTTGAATGGTGAATCATGAGAATACTTGCGAATTAATGCTCATTTTATGGACTTCCACCACATTTCTGAGTTCGTTCATATGGACAGCCTTTCTATAGATAGTTTGCGAACCAAAATTTAAGGGGACTTGTGACTTGATCGATTTCTCTTCATCAACTTTTTCTTCAGTTAATGACTCAACTGCAAAAACGTTCCAATTTGAGTTTGCAATAGAATCCGATAGATGAGGTTCTGACCTATCTTCCGCATTGTCAAATACAGCTGGGAATGTATTTGCAGCTAAGTTATGACCAAAAGAGAAAGTCGACGTAGAGAAATCGATCAAATCACTTACACCCCTTTCATTCTTAGCCCCTCAATTAACTGAAATAATAAAAAAAAAGGAAAATTAAACAAGTCGATTCACTATTTCCGGTAAGCTTTTCCACGTTCATTTTTTCCTCACCGCGTTTTTTTTTTATTATTTTGTTTAAATTAATACGACGAACGGTTTACCATGAGCAGCATTGCATTGAAACTGTATTACTGTATTACTCATGAACCAAAAACAGTGTATAAACTCGGAGCTGTATTACTCGGGAAAAAAAATTAAATTTTAATCTTCATTGTTTTTAGTTCATCGATGTTTTCTATATTGATGGCCTTTGAACACATCTGAAACGTTCTCGTCACAGGTTAACGACTTCCTTCAGAATATTATTCAAAATGAATATCTAAAATTTTTCACAACACTTTCCTGGCACTTGCACTATCGATCACGCTTTTTTTGCAGCTAAATACAGAATATGTTGCGTATTGAGTACTATTACTGAACAAATATGTCATGATTATGTATATTATGATTCAGAATTACTCTTAATTTAGAAACCTTTAAATCAATTCTACTCAAAAACTATTTGTAACAATTATTAAAAGACGAATGTCTCAAGTTACTTGATAATAAATAAATAAATAATGAATAAATCTTGAGCCAAAAACCATTGTTATTCTGTTCCATCATAGAAATCGTGAATCGTACCAACGCGCGGTGTATATTTCTTTAGTCCTAGCCCTTTTTGTAGATGGTATAAACAATATTCCATACCAGTACTCAACAGAAACAGTCTGACTGATTTACAACGTAGTCTCATCGATTATTTTCCGCTATGAATTCAAACCAGAGTCCCACTGATTCAATCCGTTCACTTTATCGAACACGGAAAAAGCCGATTTGAAGTAGCCCCCCCGTAATGCCATTCATTTTTCATAACTGCTGAGATGCCTCGGCTTCGTTCCAAATCACCGAATTTGGATACGTCTACCAGGGGACGGTTCAATGCATTCGACTAGGATACCACCAATGTTGTTTTGTTTGTCGATGTTTTCCAACTCTCGACGTCTCTCCCCAGTCCGAAGCGGGATATCATGTCGTCCTGTGAAGCGCTGCCTCGACCCGTTTTTTAAGCTCCAATGTTTACATTTCCTAATCTCATCGATTCAGACAGTCAGGGTCAGAGTAGTGCTCGGGAGCGTGTGCAGCACGAATGAATCAGAAACATTGAATTTCAATCTTCCAATCCCGAACCCAAATCCCATTGTCTATAAACGACAGCAGCATCCCCTCGTTGGTGGAACCGAACGACAGAAAAAAAAATCTTGTCAGCGACGACGAAAGGGTTGCAACAGTGCCTCCCCATCCCCACTGCAGCAGCAGGAGCAGCAGCATCCACAGCATCAGGAAGAAAGTGGATTTTTCTAAACGATTCGCGGTGAGTCCATTGAAAAATCGGAATGGAAATAAATCATAGATAGATAAAAGCAGTGACGCGACAAAAAAAATGATCCCGCTAAAAGCCCATCGTTGATCCGAATCTCACCGAGCAGCAACAAGAATGCAGGGATGCGAGGGAGGCTGGGAAACTGTTTACAAACGTATTAACAGGATATGTGCGCTAGGCTTCTGCCACTGCTGCTGCAGCAAACGTTGTTGCAATCGTACCTTCAAAAAATCACGCGCCAATCGCTGGCCGATGCCAAGATAGGAAGGGGATGCTGTGTTTATGTTTTTTGCTGCACCCAGGCAAACGCGCGAGGACGAGATGGTGTTTGACGATATGTGGTGTGTTCGGTCCGGAATCAGACTCCGCCAGGACCGGCACTGTTGTCGATACCTTTCGATGGTGGCGGTGGAATGGTCGTGTTGATGTGTTTTGCCTTTTGCCCGTGCGCGGTGGTGGGATCCGGAAGCGAATATGAATTGACTGATGATGCTGTGTTGCTGTTGCAACCTAACGCGCGATGCAGGATCAGAATGTGGAAAAGATATAAAAAAAAAACAAGTGGCGAGCCCACAGGCCTTTTCCCGGACGCTACAGGTCGTCATCGTCGTCCCGGGGAAATTGGATAGCTGTTGATTTTCGCAGTCAACTGCAGGCGCAATTTTACGGTAAGCAGTCCGGAATCGTTCCCAATTTCGCGAACGAGCGCCACCGACCGCGGCCAAGTGCGCTCTCGGGGGGTGCCGCGCGAAATAGCAGGTTATCACTCGGCGAAAATGACCGCAATTAGTATGCACCAATATGTGGGAATTTACCGCTTTTTGATTGCTTCGACCTATCTCCTGCGCCGGTTTGACCGTGAGAGTTCGAGGGTGGATGGGTTGGCATCGGTTGCACTTTTTATCCGGCCCCGTATGCGTGGTTGGCTGACGATACCATACGATGCTGAACAGTGGAGCATCTGCTGCCTCCTCTGTTGCAATAACGGATGCTGTCCGGATTGCCGATGGCGGTGATTTTTTTCATCACTGATAGCGTTCGTTTTTTTTATTATTTCGCGTTCCCGCTTTTCGGCAGCGGTTGAATTGCATCGGTTGTAATTGGATTTTCGGTGCAATCCCCGGCAAAGCGGCAGAGGCACTTCCAGCTGGTAGGGAGGGCTCTTATTGAATTTGTTTGCATTTGCTCACTTGCAGAAGCGCATCAGGATATCACGATTGCATCGTGCTTGCTGTTGTCGTTGTCGTCGTCGCCAATCGTCACTGGCGAACGAATGCCGGAGCGACGGCGGTCAATTTGCACCGGGGTTAATTCGGACAATTAGGCTTTGTTTTGCTATTACTGAGGGAGTAATTGGATTGTTGTTCGGTGTTGGTTAAGGGGTTTTTTTCCGCTTGCACTTTTCGGACTGCACTTTTTTTGGCGGAGCAAAATGAGTGGAGACTTATTTGGCGAGGTGATGTAATTCGAATCGGAAGTTATTTTGGGAGTCTGAACTTCTGTATCTACATCCGCCTCACGCTACTTGTTCGATTGAGCATTGAGTATATAGATGGCTCCACTGTTGACAGAACCTTATAAATATTTTTAGGAAAAGCTTGCATTTTTATTTTAATACTAACTGACCCGGTGAACTTCGTACCGCCCAAAATTAATTTTTTGATATGGATTCTTTCGAAAATTCCCGTTTAATTGTTGCGGGAATGTTCGAATGAATACATGGGTTCAATCGAAGAACTCGCCATTGTATCTAATCGGCCCTTTACAATTTCCTGTTACAGTAACGTCTCGATTATATCACGCTCAAAAAACATTTCCGCGTGATATAATGGAAACGTGATATATTCGAAACAGGTTTTTTTTGTAATGGAAAAATCTGTGATTTATCTTCAATATGCATAATTAAAACACTTTTGTCCTTGTGACATGAAATTCATTTATTGCATGATTTATCACATGCGCTGTAATACAACATTTTATGACAGAATGCAACATAACAAATCGAGATTATTATTGCAAAGATTTTCTCATACCAATTTCTCATATATTTCTTAAAAATGCTCGTTTCATAAAAGAGTGCTTTGTTTTGCGCGTTCAATCTTATAACTCGAATTATCTACTGTCAATCTGTGTGAATTGTCTTCTGCTGGTGTTATACGATCAAATGTTTCAGAGTTGTTATTTCCATTTGATATCTGTATGCATTCACTTATTTCTTCATCTTTCTCAAATGCATATATTCAATACTTCCTAATTGGCCATTCTCTATAATGATGACATGTTAGACACTGTGACACATTTTTTCTTCTTCGAGTTCCCGTACAACTATTCGAGTCTCAGAAGTAGGAATCATAAACAAGTTTGACATAGAATCATAAACATGGTGCCAAGACTTGAATAGTAAAAAAAAAACAAATTAATACATCTTTTAACGTTCCTTTTATTTCTCTGAATATTAGTTTTATATTTCGAATTATTCCCGGTTCCATTGGTTGAGCAATAGATACTGCATTCGGCATTTGTCCTTTCAAGCGATCCTTATAAGGTATTTCGTCCTTATGAAACTGATCAATTATTGGATTGTAAATACTTTTATGAGCAGCAGCACCAAGCGATACTGCGGCGTTAAAGTCGTCATGTACCTCAATGTTGCTTTGTTCAAATGTAAGAAATTTCACACGCGAAAAAAAATCCGTATCAATTTGTACTTTTTGACGATTCTGTACCTTACAGAACCTGTACCAAAAACAAAGAAAAATACCACCGATTCGATTCACCTCCCGGAAGATTTTCTATCTTGCCTATTTGTCGTTCCAAAGGAACGCTTCAATTCGCAAAAGTTGGCACAAAAATGTATCAAATGTATCACCTTCAAATTGAAGCTCAACAATTGATGAAATAAAATACTGTACTACTGATTCATACACGGATCAAACTTGGGTAACGTCACAGCTTATTAAATTGGAGCGAGGGGTTTCAAAAGAAATGCGCAATCTTCGCTACAAATCCCAAATTAAAA
Organism: Toxorhynchites rutilus septentrionalis; assembly: GCF_029784135.1. Classification (NCBI taxonomy): domain Eukaryota; kingdom Metazoa; phylum Arthropoda; class Insecta; order Diptera; family Culicidae; genus Toxorhynchites; species Toxorhynchites rutilus. The sequence goes on along the minus strand of NC_073746.1, from coordinate 302,519,297 downwards.
ATAAATTTTGCGTTAGCTACGTGAATTCGGCTGATCACTGGAGACGGTATGAATACTTAAAAACATTTTTTTCTGCCTAATCCTCATTTTTTGTTCAATAACTCAACGACGAATTGAAATTTGCATATTACTTCTTTCGTTTCTAAAAACGTGATATAAACATTTTCAGTGATAAAATCAAGAGTGATATAAACGAGACGTGATAAAAACGCCCAGTGATATAATCGAGGCGTCACTATATAATTTTTTTATTACTTCTACCAAATCTCATTATGATATAATTTTATTTTCAGACAAAATTTTCGCTCAAGATTCTTGATTAGCTTGCAAATAACATGTTTCTCTGTTACATTGAATAAATGATTGATACAGAAATTGATCATTCATAATTCTTATTTTCAAAGTACGTTATTCCACTTGAGAATTTAGTGCCGTTTTCGCTTCACACCAACACGAAGCTTAATTCCGCCATCGCGAAATCCAACTGAGCTAACGACGATGTCATTGCAGAACATTGGGGAATTATTTTTTTCGAACTTCCTCTCAAAACTCAAAAATTCAAAATTTTAACCATAACATAACATTGACCTACGGACAGAGACGAACACAACAAAATAAAGACAGCTCGAATCGGAATCGGAATTTCTCGGGTTTTTCGTTTACCAACACATTTAGCCTTCCATTTTTATTTATATAGATAGAATAGATAGCAGATAAAGGAGTGCGTTATTTCGCCTGAAAATCCATTTTCACTTTCGAGCAAAGATCAATTTCGTTAGCGCAAACATCGAATGGAATAACAACAACGCATCATGATGTGATTGTAGAACGTATGGGAAGTCAATTTAATAAAATTTTCCGATTTTTCTCTCCGTTTCACTGATCTACGGGAAGAGACGAATACTACAAAATAAAGGCGCCTCAAATCAGAACCATTCCTTCCTCGGGTTTTGCGTTTACCAACATATTCCATTTTTAATTATATAGATGGCTTCCCGCGTATGGCTACCTCGACTGGCTCGGAGGTTGTCAAATCGGGAAATTGAATTTGTCATCGGTTTTTGCAGCAGTTCATCGGTGTAGACTAGAGACTTTTCATAGCCGTAGAAAAGAAATCGCACGGTTTTGAAGGCCAATTCACGGGTCCATTACTCGAAGTTTGAGAGACAGTTCACTTATCATGAACATTAAGCGGTCTCTATCAACTAGTTGCTGGCCGCTATTTTTTTTAGGGAAAACAGACCAATGATTACACTAGTCCCAAAAGCGCACCAAGAATTCAGCGATTGATCCTATAAATCTCATATCCTGCAATCGGGTTCTCAGAATCTGAGATTCCAGAATCAAGTTATTAATTTCTCAATGTATGTAACGCATATATAAGGTTTTCCTGGAATCCCGGAATTGAATACAGAAAAATAATATTGCTTATATTTCTTCGGATTTTTATGCCGTTGTTTTCTATTTGTACTTGAAATTCATTTTTTTCCGATGCTATAAAAAAAAAGATCTTCTATGTTAATGACTGCTATATACAAACTGTAAGTTGAGGCTTTTTAATTAATGCACGAGAATGCGGTTTAATCTCAAGTAATTCCATGTTTGACCTAGCGATTTAGATTTGTTTCCACCGGTGAAAATAACTCGTTTTGGGGTTATCACTCGCGCTAGTCTCATCCAATTTATTGATGCTGGTAGCAATCAATATCCTTTTTCCTCCTATAAACTAGCAAATTGGGGTTATGAACCATTTCGATGCAGAATATGGTAGTGCAAGATGAAAGTAATCCCATTTTCGATCACTGCCTCTGTTTGTAACTGTAACTCAAAGTCCAGCAGTCTGATGAAAAATATGTCGTTCGATAAGGCGAACTTTCTAAGAAAAATAACAGTTGGAATATATATGGTTAAAAATATTACTCATGAAATCATTTTTTCAATATAATTGAATGTAATATTCAAACAACATTGTCGAATACTACACTTTAAACACACTGCTGGACATTGAAACACAATTGGACAGGGGCTCACAACGTCACTCTCATTGATAAATGTCACTCAATAAAGAATCTATCGCATTTCAAGTTCACGTTTGCTTAATATATTGCCGCTCTCTCTTGTCACACTCAGTAAGAAAGATATCTGTTCTCGTCGGTGTGCACTCCTTTCTGTTCACTTTCACACTTTTTCACTTTTTCATTCTTCAAGCTGATGTGAAGTTTCCTGTCGTCATTTTAAAAGTGAATTGAAATATTCGTTTATTCGTGCAATTTATATGTCAATGCAAGATTCGTTGTAGTATCCGAAACGTACTCATTGAAACAAATGGAAACGGTGAAGTGAAAAGTTGTACAGTAGCTCAGCATGTGTAATCAGTTGCCAGTGCTGGTGGTAGGCGTGACTACTATGTATTTTTTTTTTTTGTAGAAGACAGTTCGAGACAATAATTGTTGTTGCAATTGAATAGAATAGCTGGGAGCGCCTTTTCCCATACGAAATGAAACACATTGACGATGATAATCAATATGATATCGTCAATGAAAACTTCGGGTTTCATAATTGGAACGAAACGTTAGCTGAAATTTACGAAACAGAAGAATCGACGTTTCAGATTCGTATGTTTCATAGAAAATTTAACATTTTACTTCAATACGATAAACTGTAATCAATCAATCGAAAATTTCTCTGGCTGAAGGGAAAGGAACAGGTAAAAAATCGTTTTTATTTCACAGCCCGGAAAAATGACAAGCCTTGATTTTTGATAAACATCAGTCGAAATTTCAATTGGTCATATGATCATAAAAAATGCAATTTTGAATGGCTGAATTTATAGAAACCGGAAAGGATTGGGTAAAAATCGGCTAATTTGGCGTGGAATCGCTCAGAGGATGTTCATTGCTGGCTACTACTTTTTAACATTATCAAGCAATTCTTGAATAACCTCGCGAATTGATGCATAGAAAGGCATGGATATTTTCTCTGAACATGCCTCATCGAATAAAATTGTAGATAATGGTTAGAAAATCACGCTAGAGCTATAAGCAACAATGGGAATGAAGCGAAGAACTACACCCAAACTAGCGTTGGCATAAAACATGTCATCTTTGGCAGAAATGACACCATTTAGTGTGTTGGAGGGTAAAATGCGCAAATAATGAGCTGTTTTAAAAGCTTAAAAATAGTTTGTATGTATGCGTGCAAACATCTCTTTCTGTTTTCTTTTCTCATTTCATTTGGAATTGTGCCAATAAAAAGTCCGTACGACGTCAATGGGGATCGAACCAAGGCCGACTGGAATGCAAAGCTATTTTACACGACCACGCTCTCTATATGGCTAATGCTGCTTCAGCAGTTGTTCAGAAAATACGTGATAATATTGCACCGGATTATAAAATGAAGTTGGGAAATGTTTTCTAAGAGTAAAAAAGGAGCGCATGAAGGAGAACAATATCTATCTCGGTCTGGGCCATGTATGTGGCAAAGCATGCGGAGAGCTTATTTGTATTTTGTTTCGCTCGCTCGTATTAAATTTATATTGCTGTACCATAAATTATACAAATGCTCACCAGTATTTGTGAGTCATGACATTTTCTGTTATGTTATGTCTCATTTAATGTTATAAATAGGGATGATAAAACATGAGCTAAAAATCAATTTCGGGTGTAGAATCAGAGTATTGGAGAATTACAAGAATGCTGCTTCAAAGACTTGAATGAATAGTCTTTTTAGCATCGAATAATTATTGGTTAAATTGGCAAAAGGCGGTCCATGACAATCAAAGAGACATCATCAAGTTGTTGTGCCCTATATGCTTATGAAACCCTCTGACGCAATTACTGACGATATTTGTCGATTAGTGACTCTCGCCATCAGTGTTTGCCGATTGACCGTTTCACTGAATAATTCGCTTTCGTTTGTTCAAATATGCTCTTACAGAAATCATTTCCCCCAGTGGCATTCTTTTGATTTTACGTGTAACAAATCATAACACCAAAGAGAACGAGACAACTCTGCTTCGGTTCGCACTTCATGATACACGAGTAAGCAAACCAAAATCGCCATGAACCGTTTCTGTGCAGAAATTTTATATTCTTCTTTGTGTCTAACTCATTACATGTCGAACCTCTCCATGCATCATGAAGCAGCAGGATCATACGGGCTACACAAAGCGAATGATTCATATTCAATCAATGCAGGAAGACCATTTGGACACAAAAAAACAGTCGAGAAGTCCCACATATCCCAACACTTGGAAATTAAAATATTAAGAGCACTTCTGAAACAAACTAGATTTATTCCCTTCACGGTTACGCGTTGGAATTGGAATGAATAATATTGATAGATCTTCGAAATACACGTATTTGTTTGTATGCGCACGGTTCTTATGCTTTATGTTGGGATATGCTGCTGTATGTAATTGTATCGGACACTATATATTGAGCTGTGGAAAGTAAGGAGAGGCTTCGATGTGCAAAAGGAAAGGAATGGAAAAAGAAAAGTTACTTCATTTAATTCTTGCTCCTCTTTAATGCTGTCGGTCGTGAACACCGATGATAATTTATACGTTTGGCTAGAGCGTGGTTAAAAAAAAAGAAGGAAAATGACCAAAACGGATAAATAGGTAAATCAATATCATTTTTCAATAAAACAACGCCAGACTGCATGCTGCAAAAGTTGTGATGAAATATTTAATTGGACATAACAGGGATGTGCTACCTCACCCTCCATATTCATCTGACTTAGCTCCTTCAAATTCCCTCTTACGCTGAACGCTGCAAACAGAAGAGCGTCAGAAGAGCGATTTACTTCTTAGGAAAGCATCCGCCATTTTAGTAACTTCTAATATTACAAGATAAGAGCTACTTCATGGCATAAAATCCTTTCAGGCAATACACGGATTCCACATTGATGGAACTCTGGTTGTTTTGAAGCATATAAGATTTTTCGTAAGGTCAGAATCACTCTTCAGAAAGGGTAGGCGCCATGGACCGGAACAAGTAGTAATCTGAGAGAGCAATGTCTCAAGAATGCGACGAGTGAGGTGGCACCTCCCGGACAATTCTTGACAGGTTCATGAACATGTGATCTAGCGTTGTCATGCTGTGAAATTATCTTGTGTCTATTCTCCCGTTCCGATTGTTTTTCCGACATAAGAACAATCGGAATGGGATGTAGCATATTCTTGGTGCCTCTCGACAACCAAACCAATGATGAAAGGTGCAGTTGATTCTTATAGGAAAAATGCAATAAAACTTACCGCAAGATGGTGTTCTTCCGGTACAAAATTCGACATTTCCGATTCGATAAACATATTGGTCCCTTACACTTTAATTAGATGAACTGTACTATGTTTTGAAACTGAATAACACACCTTTAAAATACATTTATCGCCAACTTCAACATGAACAGTATGACATTCGTCATTTATTATAAATCCGTGAAGTCTTACTTGTAAACCTAATAATAACAATTTCCATCCAATAGTATCTTTAAAAATGCCACCGATCTCTCTGAAGCCGGTGTTTAACCGTCTGTTTCAAAATTATATGGTTATTTACGATGATTTCCAGCTCACGATGACAATATATCATCATATCGTAAATCTTATCATTCTCACTTCACTAAGTTCGAAAGACATAACAACGTTTTTCCTGTTTTTGTCTTCATAATTTGAATTAATTTCTCTCGCTTAAAACTGATAAAAGATGCTACAATGAATAAAGACATTATTTTGATGGTGTTCCGTTTTTGGTGGAACTCGTTGGAATTGGGAAGCTGAACCTGAATACGTTTTTCATACTTATTTCGGTAAGAAAGCGATAGACAGATTTTTGAAAAGGTGTATCGGTGTTGAGGTTGAGGTTGAGCCAAAATATATCATCCCTAATACCAAATCCAATACCAAAAAAAAGGTCCTTATTCTCAACTTTCTAACATTTTATATAATTTTTTTATTCGGCGGGAAATTTGAATTTTTTACACGGGGAATGATGTCTTGAGACTAAAAGCAGTTGTATCTAAACTTGGGAAAGAAAATCTAAACTGCCCACTGTTCGCAAGAAAAGCCAAGCCCACAATTTCGCACAAAAAGTCAACCACACAATTTGCTGTAATTCACGATACAGAGAATAATTTACTAAAAGTCTGAATCAGTTTTGATTTCATCATTACTTCAAATGTTGGCGTGGGACTACCGTTGGCTTAGTAATCATTTGTGTGTATTGATTAAATTATTGATTGAATGAAACAATTTTCGCGTTCGATTGAATTCAACATATATGCTGTGTAAGTGAAAAAATTGAACAAACGCCATGTAATGTGAGGCACCTTGGTTTTGATGGCTGTGTTAGGGAACACATGTCGGAGGGAACAAAAGTTCTTCCAACTTGCATCATGTATTTGTAAGGTCAATTTCTCCAGGTACCTTTGTTTTGAATTCTGTTTTGGAGAAACCGTAAATCGGGCCAATCAAATTTTTTGTGTTTAGATTTTCATTTTAGCCTTATATATTTTGGTTATACAGGTCAAAAAACAAATGTGTTGAAAAAAAATAAGAAGTGGGTTATATCTGTGATATAACCGCAAGGTAGACGTAGGACTACCGTTGGCTCGGTAATCATTTGTTTGAAATTGCATCTGAATCAATTCTTAATTAATGAATTAATGAATATTTTGAAAGATTGCTGAAAGTTTTTTTTTCTTTTAGTATGGATGTGTTATTAACATAAAATTCAACTCTTTCGAACTTGTTGGTGGTCCCGAAACGAACCGATAAAATTTGAGTGGCCTTGTAAAAGCAACTGAAGATGTTTGACACGTGATTCATTTTTGTTTTCGTGAGAATAACACGAGATTTTTCATGATCACTCCATGCGCAGAATAGAAACTTAGGGCGCCATTTAATGCTGAAAACGAAATAAAGTCTATATAAGCTTGCATAAAATTTATTTCGATTTTATCGCGATGTGGCAATTTTTCATGACTGTTTCATGCGAAAGCAGAACAGAAACTGATGCTATTGGATTGTATCACGAGAACACCAATTTGAGTGCGTAAATGGTTGCGAATATTCCTTCGCTCGGACATATTCACGCAAGCAATTTTTCATGTCTATTCCATGCGAAAGCAGAACAGAAACTGATGCGAGTAAAAGTACTCACGCCTTGCATGTGTCCGCGAGCAAAAGAACTCACAGCTTGCATGTATTCGCTATGACGATTTCTCCAGGTGCCTAGATTTTGCGTCCGTGTTCGGGAACACATTGCGATCACCAATCATCATCAATGAGCTAGATTGTTATGACTTCAATAGCTTGCTTTCAAAGCAATTTTGCTATTGAAACGATTTTTTGGACCAATAAGTGACAATCATATAACTCGGATGAAGTGATTATTATACGACTCCATTCAGCCGGTAAAGAGGTATTAACGTTCAAAACCTTTCAGTCCAGCGTCACTCTCTCTCTCCTTCGAAACTCTGAACTTACATCCCGGTACAGAAATGAAAGACGTAGTCCTACGTCAATTTTCTTTGACAATTTTGGAATTAATGATTTTTACAGATGAATCCTTCCCTACTATGTATTGGATAGCAAGCATCACTTATATTCTCCGATTTTCAAGTAATGAGAATAAAAATAACCACGATACCAGACGACTCATAATCGTTCGAATAAGCCAACTTTTAATACGCTCAAAATTAAAGTTCAAGTTCTGTTCGTAGAAATGTTTCTCTAAATTTCATCACATGCACCGCAAAAACGAAAAAAAAATTGCAAATTCCCACCATTCCAGCGTCGCAAAATTGAAACAACAAAGACTAATTACTACCCGCAGCAAGACCTTACGGCCCGTTCCTCCCGACCGGTCCTCGGTCGGGCGACGATTTATGTTTGATCTTCGTTAATTTTCTGCTAACTGTATCCAAACAACGGACCAACATTTTTCATCGTGCACACACACAAGTCGGGAACCAGGAAAAACAAACAACATTCAACTGTACGGACCGAAACGGAGAGGAAAAAATATCCTGCGGAATCGGGAACGAATCCTTCCGTACACCGTTTCCCCACAAACACACAGGCACACACGCTCACAGTAAGATTAAATAATACATATTTAATTGGGTGAAGAAAGACTGCTGCAAACCGCTCCGGCGAAATGTAAATATCTATCGATTCCTGCGCATTATTTGCGCCTAAGTAAATACAAATGCCCCCGAAATAATAGCGATAATGTTCTGTTGCCTCCCACATTCCCTTTATTTTGCGGCGTGGAGGGAGGAAGTTTTGCCATCCGAGCCATGTGTGTTTGGCTGCAGCAACAGCAGCCCCTAATCGCCATCATCATTATCGCATTGCCTAAAATGTACCAAAGCAAGAAGAGAAAAAAAAAAAAGGTGAACCAGGAATCCTTTTCGGGGTATTTTTTTGCTCCCCAACCCTAACAGCCCTGAATAAATTGAAATAAGGACCGGTCAGCATCTGGAGACGGCGAGGACACCGCTATGGGACGGGAGGATGCCAGCGAAAGGCCAGACCACCACTCGAATTCACTCTAATTTGTATTTATAAAGTGTAGCATTCTACCGGACTGTGAGACGGTTCGCTCGGAGTCGGAACTGGATGGATGGATGGCACTTGCATATGGAAAAGGGCCCCGCAGTAGCAGCTAATTAGCGATTCCGGATGAAGTGTACACGTTCGGGAGTTCAAAGCGAACGGGCGAGATTAAGGGGTTCGGTTAAGGAAAAATCGGTTTGAGATGGCGTTACTACGACAACTGACTACCTGAGGGATGGAGGGGGTGAGAGTGTGTGCTGCTGAGGCTGGTGCAGGTGGAACGGATATTTTATTTCCTCTATTTGTCGTGCTAATTTCAGGATATTTTGTCGTGGAAAGGGTGGCGACAATCGAATTTGGCCAAGAAGACAAAGACGCTGCTAGAGATTCACTCCGTTTGGCCACCAGCTTGTAAGCTTTAATTAAAAATCAATTTTCCACCCTTCTGCCGGGAGGATAGAAATTCGAAAAATTGAAATAAATATAATCTGGAACCGATCCCGCTTCGGGAAACTTTTCTTCCCAATAGCTCACCCCTTTCACAGCTCGCCAATGTTCGAATCGGATCTGTGTTATCATTTGAATTTCTAGATAAATTGAATCCTTCTCCCCTTCCCCGCCACTTGCTTGCTTTCACCAGAAAACGAGAGAAAGTGTTAAACTTGAATCCATTTTCACGCACCATTTCGCGCGCGCACTCCTCAAAGACAAGTATCGAATTGCCATCGGTGCTTTGGGTCTGGGGGAAAGAGACCCGGAGTGTAGGGTTACAGGGAACAGTTGTAAATTAGATCGGCTCCAACTGATAACACCAGATGCCGCCCGAACCCTGCTCTCGCAGCGGATGCGAAGGGGTGGAAGCGGCAATAGTATCAATACCATCCCATAATTAGATGTATAATTTTATTGAAATTTAATTAAATTTTTACATTCTCACTTCCAAGTTTCGATTTTCTGACGCAGGGAGGGGTCGATATTTGGTGAATCAAAACCATTCCACAGTTTTTGCAAGCGAACGGTCCTCCAAGGACGAGGACACCTGCGGGAACAAAACGAAGGGGGTAAGCTTATTAATATTTGATCAATAGAGCGCTCGTTTCCCCCGTCTCGACGACTACGGACCGATGATGACGAGCGACGGAGTCCGCTCGACTGGAAAATCTTCTTTTGTTGCGGCAAAGATTAAAAATCGAGAGCGAAAGGGGTAGGGAGCTGTGGAAAATCGATAAACTGCGGGTTCTCATCGCATGTTCGTGAAGATAAAGAACTCAAAAAAGTACCCAAATTGTGCGAATCAGTTTTACGACCAATAAACGTCATCTGTATGTGATTCCGGAAGGATTTAATCGTAATAGTGGATGCCTTCCGTTCCACAGTTTCGACATTTTGTTGACAGCGTTGGTAATCAGTGAGCCCTAACAGTAAAAAAAAATGTGCCTTCCTTCCGCCGCATCCATAAAATATGTAAATTGCAACATAAAAATTTAATCGAATAACATACGTTGCTTTATCCTCTACGAATCCTGCTCCCCACCCCACCAAGTGAAGCAACTGAAGGATGACGTGCCTCCACACATGTGAGAATGTTATTTTTCATCACGCTCTCACGCGATGTCGGAGCAGGACGGCAGATCGCATACGGTGTCATAAATAATATGCAAATATTATTAGACATTAAAATTATTTCTTCTCATGTGTCTTCCCTGCCTCCCCTCCCTGTGCACTGCATCAGTTAATAAAATCCGTTTCAGAGAGACAGAAGAAAAAAAAATGAGTTAAGGGGGTTATCTTCTACCCCTCGGTGGTGGTCCTTGATGAATTTCCATTTTTCCATCCTGCAACGCCAAACATGGCCGACATATGGAAAACTTTTCCTTCAACCCGTCCCCCACCCTCTGGGCATTGTTTGCTTCCGCTGCAGTATAAGTTGCTTTGAGAAATGAGAACTTTTCCAGAGTTGAAAACTTTTCAAGCCACCACCAGACACAACAAAACAGAAAGTGGAAAAAATCGATCTGCGAGTTGGAATTGAAATTTATTGCCTTAAACAGAATTTTGCCTCACTTTTGATTGATATCAAAGATCAAACTCTCTCCGTGCGTTGCCCTCCCCGTCCATCAAATCATCCGCAGCATATTTTTATTTATCAACATACCCCCCCCCCCCCCCGCGCGTATCACGAATATCCTCGCGCTCGATTTGGCAGCTCAATATTTCTTCCTCCGCCCCCGGGAGCTAAAATTGAGCATCCGCGGAAACCCACATGAGAGGAGGAAAATTTTGCAACCCCTCCCAACCCCGCCACGGCGCGCATTCTGCGGGATATCATCATCAATTATTAATTGAAAATACACACACGAGCGCGCGCGTCCCTTACGCATCGCATCGCGGCAGCCCTTCGGGGGAAAACCAAAAGCATAAAAATAATGCGCGCTAACATCGATTTGAATTTTTAATCCATGGCCTTCTCCTCCGCGAGGTTTCGCGAACCCCGAATTAACCCTCTTTTTTGCGCGCAAATCATTCGCGTGGGTGTGTGGGAGGAGAGGGGGAGGGGAGGGGTGGTGCTATATTATCAGCACGATAACAATAAATTTTGATCAATCGCGAGTAAGCAGGCGAACCGGGCGAACCCAGAGATGTGTTGGCGTTTTCATTTCCACGCGCGCACGGGAACCGGATAGAGGAATGTAAGAACAAGGCGAATTACAACGCAAGACAAGGCGTCGGGTTCCCACGGGAGCGATGGCTGCTCTTAGCTTTTATTATAATTCGAAATTAGAAAAGGTTGTAAATTCAGTGGGTGGAAGGGGGGAATCCGGGGGGGAAGCAATCGGCGGGAAAGATAAGCGAAATGTTGAAAAGGTGAGTTATGAGATCTGGGGATCAATTCGTGTTGATGTATTGTCTCACGCTTTTGGAATGGAAATAGATAGCGCGGGGTAGGAAAAGCCCCGCGAGTGGGGTTCCTTTGTTGACTGTTACCATCGATTAGAATTCAATACTAGCGGAGGATTAAATTTCTAGCATTGTAGATACGTAGGTTTGGACCAGTTGAACAGTGAACAACAAGTATCGACTGTGGTGATCTGCATTAGAACTGTAAACAATTCTGTAAATCGGAATAATACATAATCCTATTGAAACATATATACCAGGTGTACAAGCATGAAACCGATTTTTTTTTCTAAGAAAACAGTTCATTGTATTAAAATATAAAACTTTATTTTGTTTAAAGTATTCTCATTGATAGCTATACATTTTCCCATCTCTCTGGCAATTTGTGGATGCCACGCCAAAAGAACTGTTCCTCTTCAGATGTAAACCATTCATCAAGCTATTTCTTCGTAAGAATTTAAGCGCTACTCAGCAAGTGCGTGTCCCATCGATGCAAATATGTAGCAGTCGAAAGGAGCCAAGTCTGGTGAGAAAGCCGCATGTGAATGAATTAGCCAACCAAATGACCGAATCGTTTCCTTGACCACTTTTGCAGTGTTTGACGCAGCATTATCTTGTCACAAAATCATTTTGTGTTGTATTTGTTGATATCCAGGTCGTTTTTGCCCCGAAGCTCGATTTAAATTGATCATTTGATATCGTGTTAACGTTCAGTATTAACGGTTCCGTCAGGTTTGAGTAGCTCATAGTAGATCAAACTAGTCTGATCTCACCAAGCACAACACATTTTCTTCCGTCCATAATGATTTGGCCCTGCATTCGATGTTGATGGTTTACCCGAAATCTTCGACGCTCAGAATTCTCGGAATAAATCTACTTTTCATAGCCTGTCACAATCCGATGGAGAAATTGCTTTCTTTCCGATCGTCTGGATCTTTCCCATGGTCTTCAAACATATGGAGATGGCTTTCTGTGTAACATTCAATTGATCATCGGGTTGTTGTTGCGTTTGAGTGTCATCTCAGTCCAAAAGTGCTTGCAAATTCAATGTCCTCGAACTTTTTCGATGCTTTATCAGGATTTTTGTTTCTCTCATCAAAATCACAATTTTATCAATTTTTTACCACTCAAAGCACTGAAATTCTCCTAGAACATGTAGGCTTCGGCAAGCATTCGAACAAAACTAGCACAAAAACTATAAGACCTACACAATGTTGACCAAGGAAATTAGAAAATTGTTCAAATTTTCATGACATTTAAAACATTTAAAACATTTCAAAAAAACATTTAAAAAAAAAATCGGTGATAAAAAAATTATTTCAAAATTAAAATTCATTTTTTAATTTTGAAATTATTTTTTTTGTGTTGTTTTTTTTTATTAATTCGTTTATTTTTACAGGCTCAGTTACTTAATTTTTAGGGAAACGAATTCTTTACTATATTTTCATAATCTCTATATAAAAAAATGGATTTCTGTCTGTCTGTCTGATTCTTATGGACTCGGAAACTAACTGCCATACAAATGAAGCATACATTTCTGCATAATTCGAGAACTAATCAAGCAAACTGAACCACATTTGGCATGTGGAGGTTTTAGGAGCAAGAAACATTTCTAATGAGGTACACCACTCCTCCTACCTTTCCGAAGAGGGGAGGGGGGAGGTCTGCCATAGAAACGAAACAGTTTTGTTAGAAATTCTAGGAATTTTATAGTAAAAGGTAAATTCAACGGGGTCCATTAGAAGATCAATCAATGAACAGTTCTGCGATTGGACTCATGAACTTGCTCATAGTGAGAAAACGTGGATGTTTGAAGGTATTGATAACAAAACACAAATTTTTGGCGGGACGAAGTTTGCCGGGTCAGCTAGTTTTGTATAAAGAATTTCCTAATTCTATGGTTAGTAAGGTAGAAAACCGATTACTCGCGGTTGACTCGAGTTTAGAAGGGTGACATTTTTTAATCAGGACAGGGATGGGATATAAGGTGATTATAAAAATGTTTATGATTTAACTCATTTCTTAAATCTATTTGTATATCTATAAAAAAGAAAAAAAAGGTTTTGTTTTGTAATTAAAAAAAATATATGTAGCCCTTGTTATAATTATCATATTTGTTTTGTTTCTAGCTCGAAAACTCTAAGACCTACACTATTTTGATCAAAGAAATTGGGAATTGTTCGAATTTTCATGCAAAAATACCAAAATTTAAAAAAAAATCGGTGATAAAAAATTATTTTAAAATTAAAATTCATTTTTCTCATGAAAGGTTTTTTTTTTGTAATTCAAAAATAATATAAGTGGCCCATGTTATAACTATCAAATCATCTAAACATCGGAAGATGAGCAGTTTTACCGGGAAAAAGCATTTCTAACAATAAACAACTAATACTAACTTTTTTTGAAGTCAAGATTGTGACATAATGCATTCAAAAATGTTTTAGATATTTTTGAAATATAGACTTGTCGAAGATGACAACTTTTTTTCATATTCTCTGGCCAGCATTTTTGTATGGAGACTCCTGAAAAAATAATGTTTTACCCGTAACATTTGTTTGTGTGTGAACTTTCGCGTTTGATATGTTCTTGACACGTTTATAAATGGAAAAAAGTTTGCATGTCAATCGCGATAATTTACCAACAAAAATGTTACATTAGTAGAATTTCAATAGTAGAATTTTTTTTCAAAGAAAAAGTTATTGTTAGAAGAACTTCTTGCAAAAATGCCCTCATTCCAATGAATGGATGACTTGTTCGTAGTTGTATGGGCTATTGAAATATTTTCTTCCAGAATTTTGAAAGAATATGATATTGAAAAAAATGACGTTAAATTTTTAAAATAATATTTTCAATGAATTTTAAAATATATATTTTTTTCAATGAAAGATCAAACAATTTCCTACATTCTATTCTCTGACCAAAATTTTGTAGATCTTATTGCTTTAGAGTTAAGTTTCTGTTTTCAATTCAGAGTTTAATCTTGAAAACTATAAGACCTGCATAATTTTGGCAAATAATAAAATGGAGGAAACTATCAAAAAAAAATATTGAAAAAAAATTATCGTGAAAATTTAAATTCATCTTTCTCAAGATAACTTTTTTTTTATTTTGAAAATGTGAATAACCCCTACAATTATCTGCAAGTTACACATACATCCATATTGAAAGAACTATAACAACAAATATAACAGCAAATAATAACAAAAAAAAATTCTGGAGAATTTGAAAAAAAAGTTATTGAGGAAAATTAATTTCAATTTTTGAAATAATTTTTTCAATTCTTAATTTTGGTTTTGTTTTATAAAAAATTGAACAATTTGCTACATTTCATTTTTTAATCAAAATTTTGTAGGTCTTATAGTTTTTGAGTAAGAAACATTTTGTAAAAATTTTACGAAAAAAAAACTTTTCAAAAAGTAGTCCATTTTTTTGATTTTTAAAGCATGCAAAGTTGCTTAAACCAATGTCTATAAAGACACAAAGTTTGAGTGTAACCAAAAATGGTGCTGCCAGACGAGTTGGCATAAAATCCGTCAATTGGAATACGAAAAATAGGTCGCATCACGAAAATTGTCCAATTTTAAGCGCTTGTTAAGTCGATTCCTGATGGATTGTCGAGATTTATGCATTAATCGATTTGAGCACTCCCTAACAATTTATTACAATTTAATATGTAAAATTATATACTTTAGGAAAACATCTATCGAACAATTGAAAAATGTCAAGCATTGTCGAAGCGTAAATCTCGCGTTCTGATTGGTCGATTGCCACATAGCAATCAGTACTCTCCCAGTTGCTCATTCGAAACGAATACGGGAACGGAAATAGAACCCGAACACCCGGCATGATAAAGTGAGACGCTAACCACTCGGCCACGCGTGCACAAGATACTAAGATTACTTTTGTCGAAATTTGAAGAACAACGAATTTTTACGAATTTTGGCCACAAAGTATAACTTATGATGAAATTTTAAATAAAAAAGCTAATGGTCAACTTCCTTCCCAATTCAGCCATTCTCGAGATATTTAAATGTAAGTTTCTAATTCGTTCATGAAATTTTACGAAATTGGTTAATATTTCCAATTACTTTTACAAATACACAATAATGGTCAAAATATATGTTCAGGAGTTACAATAAAAACCTATTCAAGATATGTGGGTTGATATGAATCGTAACACATTCTCCGACATCCTCATACATTACTTTGAATGAGCCAAAAAGTATCATTAACTGTGCTAGCCATCCATACTGACACAGCATTGACTCAAGAGAGAGGCGAGTTTGTGTATAATATACATGCCATAGCAATATATGGGCAACATAAGAGATTTTGCAAATAAGCACACATCAAAGGTTTTACGGCAAAATACAGTTTTTCACGCTCTCTCTTTTACTCTCAAAAATACATTCCGTGTATACTTATAATATTCAATTTCATTTTATAATGTTCAATCCCATCGTTTGGGTATTGTTTTTTGGTGCAATTCCAATCTGACATTCAGGCTGAGAGAATAAGAAGTCTGCTCCATACATGCAAACACACTCTTCAAAACAGGTGCTTTTATTTGTGCATCTGACGCTGTAACACAATAAAAGGCATCTTTTGTGCCAACAATAGTTTGGGTGTAGCGATATTTGAAAAAAATCTTAAAAAAAGTTAAAAAAAGTTATCTTTTATTTGAATCTCGATCATAGGCGTTATATTTGGTTCCATCAACAGAATTGATTTAAATTTCTTAATCGCTTCAATCTACTATTGGCAACGCACGAAAATACTAACAAAGTGTGCGTGTGATGCAAAAAATAGAGAAGTACTCTCGACCAGGCGGCATGGTAATTGACGCGGCGCATCTACCGAAAAAAAAGTACGTGTTGGATCGATGGCACGAGGCGGAGGCTCTGGTCAAGTGGCGACCGTTCACTCGTGGAAACGTGCGTCCAGAGCACTTGAACTTGCAATTCCACAGCGGAAACTCTTTTGAAAAAAAAAATAGTTATGGAAAGAACTGATAGATTAGCTCCTTCTGCTTGGTAAACTGTAGAGTGGAACAAGTTGCGACAGCAGCGAAACCCAACTACACCCGTTGTATTTTTATTCAGGTTGCGACAGAAACATTGAAACGTGTTTGCTGCTACTTCTGCTGAGGTTGATGTTTATGTTGGGTTTGATTACTCTGCTTCTTTCGGTGTAAACTACTTCACGGTTAGGGATAAAATAGGTCGCTTCGCTACGGGGTAACTTTTTTATGCATACTGGCTGGCAAAAGAATCACTCAGGGGTGGGGATCGTGATGCAATATTGCGCCTGCCTTCAGTGTGCGATATCTCCCATTCTCAAGTTATTTCTTTGTATCGAGCTCGCTAGCTAGTGCAAGATTGTGACAAGAAATCACGAGTAGCTCACTTATATGTATCCAATACATCGGAAGCGAGGGAATCATAAACTGTAATTTTTACTCTCCCCACATTGTTCGTAGAACGAACGCTGCATTTGTATTTGATTCGCAGTGGAATATAAATATTTTACCTCGCTGATACATTTGTTGCTCGTTTCTGACGGCACGGATAGGTAAACACAGAAATGCACAGAACAAATGCATGGGAAAATGGAAGTGCTTCCAATTTTTGTTATTATAAACCATAATGTATAGCATACATGTCGAATCGAATCCAATCGAATGATTGGTATGCAAATCATCACTATCCGTTTGCAGCAAAAATAGTTATTATCGTGAAAACTATTTCATTAAAACGTGACGCTTCCAGAAAGATGGGAAACGGTTGTAGCTAGCGACGGGAGACCCTTTCAAGGATGATAATTTTGAGAAATATTGACGGATTTAAATTTGCACACCTAATAGTTAAAAAGTTAAGTTAAAGTAAAAGTATATAACTAAAAAAAATCGTTAGTTTTCAGATGAAAAAAATGTGACTTTTAATATTTTTTTTATCAAAAGTGTATGTATTCAAACGCGTTACAGGCTATTTCCGATCAAACTTTGAGATTTTTTAGCGAATTGGGATACAAAGTATCTTGTTGGGGATTTATATTTGTTTGATTTGTATGAGTTTGCTGTCTATCTTGAAGTGGATTATTGTTCGTTGTCCATTTTTGAAAGATTTTTTCAGCTAAATTGGATTTTCATAAAACCCGGGCATGTATTCGCATAGTTTCGCATAGTTTCGCCTTAATCTATAACCTTCTCCTTGAGCTCATCATTTCTCAGTGCTAGAAAATCCGCACTGTCAAGTGAGAGCATCACTCCGTTCGCCGGAAGCACCCTCCAATTAATCATTATATCTCGAGGAAAACAGACAAAACACACGCATGTCATTGGCACTCCGTTGGCAACTTTCTTATCAACCAGCCGCCAAAAACTTTCCCCACATGTGCTTTCTCATCCAAACACGATGACATCTTCACGTATCGCAGCTGAATATTTTGTAAATTAACCCCTTCCCCGATTTGCGGTTCGTCAAATTTCTATTCATTATCATATTTGATGAATTAACGCTACCTACCCCCCCCCCCCCCTTTCTTCCGCCGATTCACATCCGTGTGCACACACACGAACACGAACGGAACTCCACATCTCGTCTTCTAATCAATGGAAAAAAAACGAGGTTTCCCCGCAACCCGCTGCAGAATGACAAAATCATTATCTCATCCTGCTCTGCTCTGTGTGTCAGAAATTGATGAGCCGAAAGTTATGCTCGCAAAAGCCGGAGTGACATTCTTCCGAAACCTATTTATAAACAAACAAATGGTTGCGGGTTTACGGGGCTGATGTCTCCGGAAAAGGGGGGGAGAGGAGGACTTGTAAGTATGTGATAAGAATGTGCCACCCACTTCCACTACCAGCTAAGAAGGGAGAATAATTATTCACATACGCGTTGCTGCGCCCCTTGACAGGATATAATCAATCAATATCCGGGATGCGGAAGTGAACGTTCGGTTGGAATAGGGACAAAAATTAAGTTTGCAAAGATTCACGTCATGAATATTTATGCTTGTGCAGAGGCGGTAGACGGAGGGGATTGGGCTAATTTCACGTCACTGCCAGTATGCGGAGTGATTTTTCTCAGCGAGTGGAGGAGGAAAACCAGACAACGAGTGGAATCAAATTAATAAAAAGAAGCCCACGATGCGATCATTGTCGAAGGAAATTAATTTAGCGTGTACGTCACTGGCAGACAATCAGTGTGTGTCGTCCTTGTCGTCGTTGTATGAAACCTGTAAATCGGGAAAATAATTTCCTGGAAGCCTTCCTGCCATCTTCTCAGCGATATCAGGGCGAGCTAATCGAAAGGTAAACTTTTCTCGTTTGCTTTCGCTGGCCGGAGCTATTGTAGAGATTCAATCAACTAATGCAGCAGTCACTTTCCTACCCCTCGGAGAAGACAATCAGACACCGAAAGGATTGCTTGCCCACTCGGCCCGGATAGAAGCTACTGTGTTGCGATCGATCAGTGTACAAACAGCACTTGAATTTTTGTTACTCTCTAAATGTAAAACGATTTGTAAACATTACACGATAATTTCAAGCCAAACACCAGAAGCTGCTGGCTGCTGAAAAGAGGACCCTTGAAAGGCCGCGGAAAAAGAAACCCGACAAAAAAAAACTCATCTCGCTCACAAGTGGCTTGTTAGACAGAACACATCGGCGCATACCCGCAGATACACACACGAGCGTTTCAATTCGGAACGTTGAAGATCGGGAAAAAATGTTGAAACCCAGCGAGAAGATATGACGAGAAATTATGATTAAAATCCACTTTAAATATTAATGAAAAGGATCCATTGTTGAGAGCTAGAATCCAATTTTCGACCGGCCGCAGTCGCAGGCAGTCAAAGGCAAAGAAATTGACTCGAACCGTCGCAACCTTCGAATCGTACCCAGCGTTGAAAGAATCACCAACTTTTGATTCCGGACCGGGCCACTGCTCTAGCGCCAAATTCGGGACAAAACGGAACCTTCATCTGAAATTCATGGAAAATGGAAGAGGCGCAAATATTTGCTTTCCATTAAAAAAAAATCTCCGACTCAATTCGACTGACTTCCTGGCCGAAAAAACGCAGCAACCCGTGGTCCAGACGGCGGCCATGGTGTCTTCGATTGCAATTCTATCCTTTTTTTTTTTTTTTTTGCTCGTTTTCGTTCATCCTTCCTACCCAGCTTCTCATCACCGTCACCAGCAAAATTGGGTACTATGAATAATTGAAACAATCCGACTGTCAATCGCCGAGTGGAACCAGCCGACCCCGTCTCCCCACGCGTCCGTTGTCAAAAACGTGCGCTTCCTTCCGCTCCCTCCCTCGCCGGGATCAATACCGACCGGAACAGATTAATCTGTCATGTTCTCTTCAGCTCCAACCACCCGCGAAATTCCGCCGCACCGTGCGCTACCCTCGCTGTTTACCTTTCCCCGGATTGTTTCCTCCTGTAATTGATATCACTTTCTAATCTGCCTTATCATTATTTCTTCCGAAGAATTGTTACTCACCCCCTGGCGCGTGTGTTTTACTTTTTTATTCGCTTCGTCCTTCAAGAAAAAAAAACCCTGAGCAAGAGGGTTGCAAAACGGAAAAAAAAGACGAGCGCACATTTATTCAAATTTTACAATCATTTCACCCCCGCAACGCATCGCGAGGGCACATCGCTGCGCGCGTACACACGCACGACCCCAAATCAAAAAAAAAAAAAAACCAAGGTGGAAGTTAAATTAACGTTCGACACTTGACTCTTGGCGTGCCAGAATGATGGGGCAAGCATCCTCGATTGTCGCACAAATAAATAAAAAATGAGCTGATAACGGCTGATTGCTTATTCTTCCGCTGCTTCTACTTTTTATTTTCTCTCAAGACGATTGTTCGTTCGTTTTCCCGGTTTTGATTTTTGCGGGGGCGGTGGTTGACAAAAGAGCGCCCGCCCGAAAATCAAGAAGATCACTTGATAGCGGCAAATTGTGAATCGAAGCAGGCCTTTTGATGCTGCCAGTGACGCGCTCCCTCTCTCTCTCCAGGTTGGGATGACAAATAAGCCGTCGTGGCTCTGCCTTTCCTCCCCCCCAGAAGCCGAGCGGGGGAAGCTTGGAGTACAAGATTCGGGTCGGAGATAAAGGAAAACAATTTTCGGGAATTAATCGAAATTGTTTTCTGCGTTTTTTTTTCTCTCCTCTCCTGTTCCCGTTTGACGTTGATGTTTGGTGTTTTTGTGTTTTGTGTGTACGTGTGGCGAGGATTCGAATGGCATTGTTGTAATTTGGGCCAAGAACGGGGAAGATCTGCGTGGGAAAATTGTCAGGTTGTGTGGAAAGAACGATTATTACCTGGAGACTCGGAAGCCGAAGTCGGTGGAAATTTGTCCTGAGTGTGTGGCACGGAAGCTCCGTGTAGACGAGAGGAGCTAATTGAAGGCGAAGATGATGGATAAAAGAGCGGAGCAATTGATTCTCGGGGCTCTCGGATGCGGATTCATGACAGTTGAATGTTGTATTGCATCTTACCAGAACAATAGTGTTAACATTTTGAAACAAATCAATAAAACATCGTGTTGAAATTGCCAACAAAAACTCTCGGTTCGTTGAGAGAGGGCGGTGCCTTCTATTATCCTCTTAATTTTGCAGCCTGGCCTTATCGGAATTCTCTGTCACAATTTGCCTTAATAATCATTTCTAATGTTTCGATGCATATTATTTCACTTTTTTTATTTTACTTTTTTAAACTAGACTGAATGAGATGTTTCCATTGTACACATCAACTTTCTTACATCTTACATTTGGTCGGTGTTAAGTCAGACCGGACCATGTGACATTTTTATGATTTCAAGAAAAACGAGTTTGAAGTTTGGTGCTATAAAGGGTTCTTATTGGACGTTCAAAACAATTTCGATAAGTTATTCCTTCTGTACGCGTGATTTTCCAAATCTGATAAATGTGAAATGTAGCTTACAAAATGTTTAACCAATCAATAACTTGAATTTTTTAATTTTGCGACTTGGTCCGCTCTGACTTAACACCGACCATTTGATCATAATGAGTATGTTTGTCTCTACATGTTTTGCCAACACAACATTTATTTGGTTTCTCGTCGAGAATTGGTCAAAGTGCTTGTTTATATTGTCCAAAAAATCGAAGTTATTGCCTTTAAGCGATTTCTGTAGAAACCTAAATAATGTGCAAACTCTGTTGTATTCAGGAAAATACAGGTCGGACTCGATTATCCGGAGTATTGATTTTTTTTCACTCCGGATAATCGAGTCAAAACAATTTTTTTTAATTGTTTTTTTTTTGCATGTATTTTTCGTTTTTTTTTTAAAGAGGATTTTGATTTTTGATTCATCCCCTTAAAGTCAGAAAACACCTTCCTCACATGAAAAAAAATAACTTATCCAGATACTCTCAGGAGGTGATAGACGATTATATTTGATGAAAAAAATCCTCCTACGCATATGTTCGAATTTCAACAATAACAGGGTTATAGAACTTTTTTTTTTGTTTCGGACTCTGTCGCCTCAAACTAGCTCTACATTAAAAAGCACGCTACGGAAGTCGATTCTGATGCTTTCATTTGAAAGATGTGAAAATTTAGTACCGGATATAGTAGTGGAACAACTCAATTAGTGAATTTTAATAACATTTTGGAAGTGAAACACTTAAAAGTTAATAATTTTAATGTGTTATTATTAATTTTATCCTGAAAATTTATATTAAACTAGATTGTTTCTATCAATTAAAATGAAGTTCTTCAACTACTCCACAATTTGTTCTTTGACGCACAGCTTCTATCTTTCTTAATTTGGCTGCAATGTCGATATAAACAATTCCTGGGGAAAATTCAAGCAAAATCTTCAAAAATCAAGTGGGGTATAATACTGTACATGTAATAGCCACCTAACATTCACCTTAACGTTGAAAGGTTACATTTCTCCATAAAATAAGTCATATTTGATATATATAAAAAAAAAAAAATTCCAAACTGAATATAATCGAGTCCAAAATTGTATACAATCGAATCACATATAATCGAGTCTGTATATAATCGAGTCTGACTTGTACTGTATTCTATTAGCGAAAAAATTTCATTTGATACCAATATTGAGGGGATTGCAAAAAAAAACATAGTCGACCATTTTGTGGCGGCGACCTTTTCGAATTTATGTTGTTCATAGTGTAATGTATTCTCCAAATCAAGCCATTCAGCCATTTTTTTGCGGCGGCCAAATTGAATTTTTCAAGATCATGGAATACGCAGTTTTATAATGACAGTAGAATTAAGTGTATGTTCCAAATTTCAGATCAATCATTCAACAGGAATGGGGTCAATTTTTTATTAATGTGAGACAACCCAACAAACATTCAAACATACATAGAAACGGGTCAAGCTGAATGAAACCATTCAAAAAGTAATTAGTTGTTCGGGGACTGCGGCCATCTTGAAATTGGATTTTTCATTATCTGCTATGTTCTACTAGTCGAGAACTTTCTATCGAAACATTTTGGGCATTTTTCATAAATACCTGTGTTCTACTAGTCAAGCCTTTTCACTTGATACCCATATTGATGGGGTTGTGAAAAATATATATGGCATCATTTTGTTGTTGTGGCCATTTTGGATTTTAATTTTTAATAAATAACTGTATTCTACTAGTCAAGCCCTTTCATTAGATAGCCATATTGATGGGGCTCTAATCCGCCATTTTGTAGTGACCGCCATCTTAGATTTGCATTTTTCATAAATAACTGTATTCCACTAGTCAAGCCCTTTCATTTGATACCCATATTGATGGGGTTGTGAAAAAATATATATGACGCCATTTTGCGGTGGCGACCATTTTGGATTTGCATTTTTTATAGATAAATGTGTTCTACTAGCCAAGCCCTTTCATTTGATACCCATATTGATGGGGTTCTGAGAAAATATGAAATCCGACATTTTGTAGTGGCCGCCATCTTGGATTTGCATTTTTCATAGATAACTGTGTTCTACTAGTCAAGCCCTTTCATTTGATACCCATATTGATGAGATTCTAAGAAAATATGTAATCCGCCATTTTGTAGTGGCCGCCATCTTTGATTTGCGTTTTTCATAAATAACTGCATTCTACTAGTCAAGCCCTTTCTTTTGATACCCATATTAGCTATTCAATATAGAATTATTATACAAATTATTCAAAATTTCCGAAAATCAAAAATAAAATACTCGGGATAATCGAGTCTAAAATTCCGGATGATCGAGTCCGACCTGTATTGGTTTTCTGTATTCTAATATTTTTTTAAAAACTAAAATCTGAGCCAAATTTAGTCAAAACATAATCACAAATGTGTAGTTTAGCGCGGGGCAAAAGTGCGACTTGGCCTTTTTGAAGCAAACGAGCTATTTACCTAAAATAACTGGAAAGTTTGAAACTACACTGTCAAGAAAACCTTCATTCTATAGAAGATGATAGTGCGTTTGTTTTGAAAAAGTTCAAGAGGTTTTTTTTAAATATTCGATTAGTCAAAAAATTGCTTGTGAGGCAAAAGTTCGCACCAGCGCTTTGCTCTCAAAAAAAAAAACATGTTTTCAACACAATCTTTAACGGGACCCACAAAAAGAAAACTGATTTGAAGAAATGCACTCCAGAGATGCTCAAATGGTCCGACAGAGACTTCGGGAGGGAGTCTCGAAGCGTTGTTTTGCCCCCACTATGGGGCACAAGTACGCATTTGTCATTCTGTATTAAAATAGGTTTTTGTCCAACTACAAACAAAACTAATAAAATTATTGTACTACGTTTCGAAGGTAATATATATAGTTAGAATTTGGTCAGCAAACTAAATTTTATTTGCTTTTATTTCAAGAGTTATTGGACGACAACCGTTATGTGCGCACCTTTGCCACACACTACTCTATATGTTTCATCTAAAAATAGGCTAGAATTTTCGGCTAGTTTTTTTTTTAAAAAAGGCACAACCAAACGGTTTTTTTGGGTTCGTTTATAGAAAAAACTCAAGAACCTGATCAAATCCAGCTGAATTAATTGAGATTTCTTTTTCTTGTGTATTATAATATTGAAAACATGTGCATTTTGAGTTAAGTCGAATTCAACTGGGAAGAATTTAATTTTTAATTCATCCCCGCAAAGTCATAAAATACCTTTCTCACATAAAAAATTTGTATTCTTTCAAGAGGTGATAGAGGATCATATTAGATGAAAAAATCTTTCTATCCCAACTCTTCCATTGTCAAAATTCGAACATATGAATGCCAGGGTTGAATTTGGACATATGATATGAATTTCAACAATGACAGAGTTGTTGAATTTCTTCTCTGTTTCGGGTTCTGTTTGCCTTAAACTGGCTCTACTACAAATATTACCCTACACAGAACAATTTTGTTGGGTCCATTTGAAAGATGAGAAAATTTAATACAGGATACAGTTGTGAAACTTCCAAATAAGTGGGCTTAAGTAACATTTTAGAAGTGAATAACTTAAAAGTTAGAGGATTTTAAGGTGTTATTCTTTACTTTATTAAAAAAAAAATACACTATAAACTTGAATGTTTCTGTTAACTAAAATCGCTCTACAATTCATTCTTTGACACCCAACTCCCATCTTTTTAAATGTCGCTGCAATATCATTTTAAACAATTCCTGGTTAATCTTCATCTTGAATCTACCAAAATCACGATTTTTACTCCACTTTGCTCATAATAGCCAGTAAAAATAAAAATATATTTTTTGAACTGTATATAGAGTTATTTTTTCTACCTCTTGTACCTCCTCTTTTATCTCCACTCAAAATTTGGGGTTTTCTTTTTGTTTTTGTGTCGTCTCCTACCCTTCTCAGTTCGATTTTCATTTTTTCTGATTTGTTATTATTTTCATTTTATCTTCGTCTTTCTCCATCTTGATAGGTATTAACGTTCCAACAGGTACGTCACCATCTCAACATAATATAACTTGCGTCAGTTTTATTTAGTACCTAGTAAATAATGTTCCTGTCATGCCTTGATTGTGTTAAAAGTGGCATGCTCGAGAATTAGCGTGAAGCCTTGCAACTGTAAGTTGGAAGAAGCTTTTATTACCAAAAATCTTTTGACTAAAACGAGAATCGAACCTGAAGCCCCCATAATGATAGGCGCGATGTTAACTACTCGACTGCGGGAAACTACTTTTTACTATGCGTGATTGTAACTTATTGACCTTCTTTCTTTGAACTTCATATAAAGTGTTGTTATATTTTTGTTTTTTTTTATCAAAAAAAACTTGAAATTTTACTTGAACCCAATCCATAGTTGTTCGAATTTAGTTCTTATAATGATAGTATTCTTCAATTAAAGTAATCAATCATTGGAATGCAGAAAAAAATCCCCTTCTCCGAAGCGAATTAGATTAATTTTCAAATTTTTCGGAATTATTTTCAATTTAAATTGTTTTTTCTTGCTTTACATCCTTCTCTTGTTAATTTTACTAAACATAATAGAAGAAACCACAAATGAATTACAAATTTTCTATTGCAATCCATAATCCTGCTATTCTCATTTATTTTTCCATTCATTTTTATTCTTATCTTCATGAGAACAATACACTATCCGGTATATGTCGTTATTTTGTTCGGTTCTTGTAAATGCTCACTGCACTAAATATACATCGTGGGTGTTCTTATTCTAGAAAATCTAAACCGAAACAAATTTATCGCGGCGGTCTATTTCGCGGCTAAATCACACTTCGCCCACAGGCGATTATATATTTGTTCCACCGCCATTATCTACAACACATAAAATCCGATTTGGTAACGTGTGATTCAATAGAACATACACAAACGCTCTCCACTTGACAGTATGAAAGTCGACTTGTTAAAAATTGTGAAGGCTATCCATATCTTTTTTTTTTCAGAATTAAAAAAAAGCATGTTTTTGGGAATTTTGGGAATAATTAATTATAACTTTCAAAACATTTTTTTTCAAATGAAATTTTAAAAAAGTTGTTTGATATTTTTTTATGAAAATATGAATAAATTCCTACATTTCATTTTCTAACCAACATATTTAGGTCTTACTGTTTTTGAGTGATTTTTTTAAATTTAGTTTTTTTCATCTTTTTTTCGAAAAATCCAAACTCAAAAAATAATGTTGGTTATAGAACGAATAGTAACAAATTATTTATGTTTTAATTAAAAAAATGGAAACAAATTTTTGAAACAAAAAAAATAAAAAACCTTTAAAATATGTTTTTCTTTTAATTCTGAAAAAAAGAGATATGAATAGCCATTACAATTTCCGATAAGTCACCCATAAGGGGGTCTCCGTAGCCACAATGGTTGCGCGTTCGCTTAGTAAGCGATCGATCGTGAGTTCAAAACTCAGGGCCCTCATTGACCATCTTTGTGTTGTTACAGAATAGCTACGTCCACGCAACAATCATCAGCGATGGAGATTGATCCACGGTCAAAATAAGATCGATTCATCCATACAACTGCTCTGCTCTGCAAGACACATCGGGCTGCTGTTCTATAAATAACTCAACAATGATCAATCAACTGTCTCCGCTGTCCGGTCTAACTGGATAATGGAAGAACAGAAAACTCTTACGCCTAAATGGCTATTGTGTGAATGTAGCATATGTAATGGTATAGAAGGAATACTGGCGAATGGCAACTGTGTGTAATGTGCTAATTATAGATATGATAATCATGTGACATGTACACGATTAAAATTCGGCTCTGTTACAGCTAAAATGCTAATGAGCCTCAAATAAATAAAAAGAATAAAAAAAAAGTCACTCATACATTGGAAGATGGGCAGTTTTACAGGGAAAGAGTTCTTTTAGCAATGACTTTTCATGTTTTCTTTGAAAAATCACTCCATACAAAAATGACATGTATATTAGAAACTATAAAAGATAGAAAGTTAATGTCTTCGACAAAAGTATAGATTGAGAATTAAAAAAAAAAACGTTTTTAAGAAAAATGGATTTCAATATCAAAAATTTTTTTTTCGGTGTCTCTTTAAAAAAATTTTAATGAAAATTCTAACAATTTCCTGCATTTCAATCTTTGACCAGTATTTTATAAATATTATAGTTTCTAAGTTATAATTTTTCGTAAAAAATAAAGAATTTTTTTTACCCTTTTCCAAAAAGTAGTCTAATTCTATTTCGAATATTTCAAGTATGCAAAGTTGCTTGAAAGACCAATTTCTTTACACTTATAACGTTTTACTGCAATCTGAGATGGTGATGCCAACTCCTTAGGCGAGTTGGCATGAAATCCATCAGCTCCAAAATATTCCAAGAGTTGTCGAATTCGGTTCAGAACGGAATTTTACTTGGATCACATTTAGATAAAAATTTACCAACATCTGGTGATTCCATTGGTAGAAGTTTGGTTAAAGAGTGGGGGATTGGGAGAATTTATAGGAATTCTGTTTTGATGAAAAAAATAAACTGTTCAAAATAAAAATAAAAATTAAAAACCAAAAAAATGAATTTGGGCAAACTCGATATCAATTCATATTCACAAGATTTAATTATTCAATTGATTTAAAAATTAAATCTAATTGAATATGATCAATTAGATTTAATTTTTAATTAAAATTAAAAAATCATTCTTGTACGTAAATGATTGAATCCCAATTATGACAGAATTGTTGAACGTTTCTTATTTTCTTATTTTGGTAGCTGTTTTCTTAATATCCAAATTTAAATATACGCTACTCAGATCGATTCGTCTCCAGATAGATTACGGGTGAACTACCTAACACCCTGTATATTTTTGCTTGGTAGATTTCAATTCAAAGCCTCTAACAGCAAACCTCCGACCTACAGAAATATAGTTTTAGTTCCAGTGGATAAAATTTATCCGTTTACCTAACCTATCCTTTGTTGACAGACGATGCCGTCTAACTTATTCCGTTCGAATCGAATTAGTTGTTACAAAGTAAACTTTTCATCTCATGTTGTTCAGCTTTCCATCGAAATATTCACTTGAGTGTCCCAATCTCCGATCGATTGGGAGAATTAATACCCGAACTTGTTCAACAAAATCCATCCAATTCCGAGACGATACCTTCATTTCCACTAATTAAAGCTCCTAATGGCGGCACAAACTCAACCACAATCTCGAGTGGTGCACGAAGCGAGCAGATCAGAGAGGAGCACGAATAAATCCTTTGATTCTTTCAAACATTTTTTCTTCCCAAACTCCGAACTACCGCTCCCTCTCAGGCTATCTTCTGCCATCTCTATCTCGAACGCAGCAAAATACTTCCATTGAATGATTTTATCCTTCCCTTCCGCTGCAGCCCGCCACCGAAAGCAGTGGGTTGTCGAACAGCGAGTTCTACAAGATGTTCATCATCAATACATTTTTCCCTCAAACTTCGACCTTCGTTTTGTTTTGGGTCGTTCGGTAGGTCGATCTCGAGGAATGGTTATCACCGTTAAAAATTTGATTAAAATTTCCCATTCATTCCGTCGCTACCGGAGAAGTATTCGCCTATCTGTGGAGAAGATGTGAACAGCAGGAACAGCGGTTGGAAGCAGGAGAACAAGAAAAAAAGGGTTGCAATTATTTCATCTTTTTGAATTCCCGATCCCGAAAATACAACACGGCTTTTTAGCTAATTAACCATCGGTTGTTGCTCTCCCCCTCCCCTCCGCCGGCCGGAAATTTTGGTCCGCCGCCACAGAAACCGAAACCTGCTGCTCCCGGAGACTAGATATCAATCGCCGCCCCCGTGGGTATTACACTCGAAGGAGCCGGAATCCTTCCGGTGGTGGTGGCGATGGATTCGTCGGGACGAGAAAAAAAACTCTATCCGCAAAAAATGCGCTCAGCTTCGCAGCGGGGGAGCGAATTCCTTTGGCGTGCAACCTGTGTGTGTGTGTGTGTGTGCGTGTCTGTGTATGCGCTAATCGCCAGCAATCTTCGGATTCTTTCCTGTGCTGCTCCGGAGGTTAATTCCACACGGTTCTGAAATTGAATATCTTCCCCTCATCACGGGTTTCCCCCCATCCTACCTCTCATCTTCATCGCGCAACGAGTGTAGGAGTTTGAATGGGGTTTGAGTTTGAATATGTCATCAATATATATTTTTTATTTTGTTCATTCATGAATTGAAATGGCGCACTTTTTTTTGTCTGCTCTCTCGACTGTGCTGCCAAAAGAGGAAAGTGTTGGACGGGGGCAGGAATGCTGATTTCCTTCTTTTCAGAGTGTTGTTCACGTTGATGACTTGGTTTCCCTTTGGATGTTTTTTTTTCTGTGTTTGTTGTTTGGATGGCTCACAGTAGACGTCGTTTCGAGGGCAGAAATTGGAGCGGAAGCCTCCAACCGCTGCTTGAACTTCGATCCGTATTTGGCACGAACGATATGTGAACGGTGAACGGAGGATGAAGTGATGGTTGTGGTGGATACACGCAATTGAAAAATTTATTCCAGAAATTGAATTCAATAATGTTCATCTTAAATTACATAATCATAAATCACACAAAATATAAGAAAGCGATTGTGTGCGAGCCCTTTTTATGGGCTCATTCTGCTCCGCCGAGCAGAGCAGTGGTGGAGGAGGACAAGGAGAGGACACACAAAGAGCAGATCATCTTATTATTCAAATGAGCATATTTTTTTCCTGTATTGTTCGGTTTGATTCAATGCATTGTATGTGGCGGAAGAGGGGTACTCGCTCGAGGAGTCCTCAGCCGTTGTGGTTGTCGTAGACGTCTTTTCGCCAGCCTAGACGACTGTGAGAAATATCTGTCTCAATCGAACGATGGATGGTTTCGAGATAGGCGAAGTTGTGAGCTCTGAAAATGGAACGGAATAAGAATAAAAAAACTATGCTAATGATGGGAAAATAATGCCGAGCGACCGTATTGGGATCGCTGGGATGAATTAATTTTCGGAAATGACGGAATGCTGCTCTTTGCTCTCTCGCAGAAGAGCAAAGATGTCTGTTGATGGAATTTGATTCAGATTTGTTAACGATTTTGCATTTGAATGCGGCTGCGATGAAAGAATTAGGCTGGTCCGTGAAATCGGATCAACTTCCCGAAGAGCGTTCCCGGCTCGGGATGATGGGACGGGGAAGGGCGAGTCCCGCCCGGTGAAGCCGGATTTGATCAACATGGATTTGTTTGTTTTGTAGG
This sequence comes from Toxorhynchites rutilus septentrionalis, assembly GCF_029784135.1. Lineage (NCBI taxonomy): Eukaryota > Metazoa > Arthropoda > Insecta > Diptera > Culicidae > Toxorhynchites > Toxorhynchites rutilus. The sequence continues at coordinate 302,488,705 of NC_073746.1, read as the reverse complement.
GTGAAGCCAAGCTTTCTAGATGGGTATCTTCTTCTTCTTCTTCTTCAATGGCACTAACGTTCCTAGAGGAACTTCGCCGTCTCAACGTAGTATTACTTGCGTCATTTTTATTAGTACTTAGCTGAGATTTCTATGCCAAATAACACGCCTTGAATGCATTCTGAGTGGCAAGCTCTAGAATACGCATGATCACAGTGCAAGTCGGAGGAAATTTCTTTGACGAAAAATTCCCCCGACCAGAACGGGAATCGAACCCGAACACCCGGCATGTTAGTTATGACGCTAACCACACGGCCAAAGGAGCAAAGGAGCAAAGGAGATGGGTATCACAATTTTAAATTTTACCGAATGAATGTGACGAAATTTCTTAGGTGTACTTCATGGATTTTTTTTTATATGAAATGTATTCATTCGAAACATAAAACATACTGCTATTTTATTCCAAATATGATCCATTGGACGCCACAATATTGGCTTTTATTCCATACTATATTCATAGGAGTGAAGTAAAATCATTCAGTTAACTGAATTCTAAGAAATAATTTCTAGATAATTCTTGACAGATTCATGAATATGTAATCTGGCGTTGTTATGCTATAAAATGATCTCGTGTCGTTCATTGTCTCATTCCGGTGGTTTTTTTTCTCAGAACTCTGTTATATATTAACCCATTGACGATCGGAAAATCGAACAAATCTTTCGTATTTTTGGAAATATGCGGCTTTCGTGGCCTATCAGTTGGCGTCACGCATATCATGTGGGAGGCTTCGGGTTCACTCTCTATGAAACTTTTCATTGATTGGGCAGAGTGTTAGGTAGCTAACCCGGAATCTTTTAGGAAGTGATGGAATAAAATGCATGAGTGCGGGTAGAGAGCCGAAATTTGGTTTATATGAACATGCATGCACTTTTTGTAGAAAATTAATAGTTTTATCAAATTTTCTCAGTTCCATTAATTTAAACATTTTACAACTGTACAGGGTAATTTCGATATAACGTACATTTTACTTTCAAAATTGTACGTTGTATCGAATTGTACGTTATATCGAAGCATAATCTTCTTCTTCTTCTTATATGGCACTAACGTTCCTAGAGGAACTCCGCCGTCTCAACGTAGTATTACTTGCATCATTTTCATTAGTACTTAGATGAGATTTCTATGCCAAATAACACGCCTTGAATGCATTCTGAGTGGCAAGCTCTAGAATACGCGTGACCACAGTGCAAGTCAGAGGAAATTTCTTTGAAGAAAAATTTCCCCGACCAGAACGGGAATCGAACCCGAACCCCCGGCATGTTAGGTTTGACGCTAACCACTCGGCCACGGGAGCACATCGAAGCATAATAAAAAACTCAAAAACGTAGCTTATTTTAATTTATTGTGTTGCTGTTTGAGTAAGGTTAATGAATAAATTCAACCAGAAGACGAAGCCAACCTTCCTCATGATGTTTCCCTTCGTACTGTTGATTATAATTTGATTCATTTAGAATCAGGAATCACAAAACAGTTGTACTTCGGGATTTGTGAAAAGTACAAATCAAGCTTTAGTATCAAAATACATATAATTTATTGTTATTTCAGAAAAACCATATTTTAAAAATTATTCCTTTGGACGTTGAAAATGTGTACGTTATATCGAGTGACGTTATATCGAAGTTTCCCTGTATTCTGTAGCAAATTTTCTCATTGTTCAAAAAGAAGCAATAGAATTGTTCTAAGTAGCGCACTTTTAATAATAGCAAGTTTAAAGTAAGTAGAGCCATGAACCAAGAAAAGTTCTATAACTCTAAGTTCTATAACTCATAATTGAGATTCGACTATAGGCGTATTCAACCATATTTTTTATTGAATATGATCCCTTATTACCTCCTGAAGGATTCCGAGATTCCGAGTCAGCTACATGACTTCATATTTTATATTTTATATTTTATATTTTATATTTTATATTTTATATTTTATATTTTATATTTTATATTTTATATTTTATATTTTATATTTTATATTTTATATTTTATATTTTATATTTTATATTTTATATTTTATATTTTATATTTTATATTTTATATTTTATATTTTATATTTTATATTTTATATTTTATATTTTATATTTTATATTTTATATTTTATATTTTATATTTTATATTTTACTAGCTGACCCGGCAAACTTCGTCCCGCCCAAAATTTGTTTTGTGTTATCAATACCTTCAAACATTCACGTTTTCTTACTAAGCGCAAGTTCATGAGTCCAATCGCAGAACTGTTCATTGATTGTTCTTCTAATCGACCCCGTTGAATTTACCTTTTACTAAAAAAATTCCTAGTACTTCTACCAAAACTCATCATTTTAATATTAGATTATTTTCAGACACAATACTCGTTCATGATTTTTCAACCACTTGCAAATAACATGCTTCTTCGTTACATGGAATAAATGTTTAATACAGAAAGTATGATAGAATGAAGACAGACCCCTCCCCTCTTCTACCCTTTAGAGAGAGGGGAGAAGTGTCTATTCACCATAGAAACGTTTTGTGTCCCCTAAAATGTTCACATGCCAAATTTGGCTCCATTTGCTTGATTAGTTTCCGAGTTATGCAGAAATTTGTTTTCCATTTGTATGACAGGCCACCCTAAGAGGGGGTAGGAGTGTCGAACCACAATAGAAACATTTATTGCACCCTAAAACCTCCACATGCCAAATTTAGTTCCGTTTGCTTGATTAGTTCTTGAATTATGCGGAAATGTATGCTTCATTTGTATGGCAGTAATGCAGAAATTTGTGTTTCATTTGTATGGCAGCCCCCCTAAGAAAGGGAGGAGGAGTATCTAACCACCGTAAAAACATTTATTGCACCCTAAAACATTCACGTGGCAAATTTGGTTTCGTTTGCTTGATTAATTCTCGAGTAATGCAGAAATTTGTGTTTCATTTGTATGACAGCTCCCCCCTAAGAAAGGGGGGAAGAAGTATCTAACCACCATAGACACATTTATTACACCCTAAAACCTATATATGCCTAATTTCGTTTCGTTTGCTTGATTAATTCGCGAATAATGCAGAAATTTGTGTATCATTTGTATGGCAGCCCCCCCCCCCTTAGACAGGGGGAAGGGGTCTCAAACTATCATGAAAACCTTCCCCGGCCCCAAAAACCCTATACCAATTTTCATGTCGATCGGTTCAGTAGTTTCCGAGTCCATAAAAATCAGACAGACAAACAGAAATCCATTTTTATATATATAGATGTTTTATATTTTATATTTTATATTTTACAATAACGTCTTCCGCCAAAAGTTTTATAATAAGATTTACTATTTTAGCGGCAACGGTTAGCTTTTCCAGTGAGAGTTGTTGGCAGCTGTTATGAAATTTGGGCATGGGTGTCGTACTGGTCGGAATTATTTTGACTGGAAAAAGCAGCGAAGTATAAATTTGTGAGATTATATGCAGTATGTGTGCAACTTGTGAGATTATGATAGCTGAAATCGAAACGACCGATTGCTTCAAAAAAAAATCGCATAAAAAACCGCGCAAAAACAGGTTTTACTGTACCGTTATCTATTATTCATAGGCTCACCGTTTTGATTCGTGAACAAGTTCATTAGACGTTAAAAATCGTTTTGAAAAAGTATGAACTGATGTATTGTTGCATAGAGTATATGAATAATATACTTTCTTGTTGTGGTGGCTAAGAGCAGACAAACGACCGCAAAGGGTTAAGGTAGGGGTTGTTGTTTCATTCGTTCGAATATTTTCTTTTTTCTGGCCATATTCCTCTTGTGTTCGTATTATATTGGCTTCAAAGTTCCAAGTCCACCCGCCTCTTGCTTTGAAAAAGACCATTCTGGGATTGAACCCACGATATTTCGCTTAGTGAGCGCACACGTAATGCATTAGGCTGCGTATACCCCTTAAATTTTCTGATCAATAGATTGGTTTTCTGTTATAGATACTTTGAATTACAAAGTTCATTCGCCTCTAGTAAATATTTTCTTTCTGCTTCTTTGGTGCCTGATTACGATGTGTTTGTGGAAATCCTAAACATTTGAGTTCAAACTAAAACTTATCTTCTTTACTATTGAAAAATGATTCAATTGAATTATAACCGTTTAAATTATTCCAACAAAATATGACATTTTTCTAAATCGGTACTCCCCTAGAAAGATGTAATTCTTTGTCAAAAGAATTATTAAGGGCTGTGTCCGAACGCAGGACTATAAAATTATTTTATCCAATTCGTTTGTTTATCACTTGTTTGTCACTTCGATTTTTTTTCCATAATACATCGACATTTCAATATCAATTCTTGTTTTGTCTTGAGTTGTGGTGGCCCTGAAAAGGGTCGATGGTTTACGTGGCTTTGCACAATGGGCTAAAGTTGGGTGATTTATATTTCATTCTTGTCCTCGCGAGAATAATACACAAGCTGGCCATATCACTATGGACGATTTCCATACAAGCAAGCTGACAAAAATGTTTTCATAATACGTATAACACTTCTGCATAAACCCTTTTAAGAATTTGGTTGTGAAATATACATAAGTGATGACTATATCAAAAATAAAAAGCTTAAAAAGAGTAAAAAAAAAACTTTATTGACGAACTTCATGACAACTCGATTGGCCGTTGGCAGCAACATCTCAGATAGCAGTGAAACGTAAAGGGTGTAAAGACATGGGTCATTTAAGCAACTTGCGTACTTGAAATAATTAAAAAAGAATTAGACTACTTTTGGGAACCAGTAAAAAAATGTCTTTACTTTTTACAAAATTTTATAACTCAAAAACTATAATACCCACAAAATTTGTTGAAAATAAGTCGATAAAACAAAATAAGACAAACCATGTTCCCAGTGACTGTATTCCATTCCCACATACTGCAATTAATTTTTATATTAATTAAACCGAATTTCACCCTTAAATCAACCCTCCGGAAGACTTTATCTATTGAAAAATGACTTTTTAACACGGTTCGGCCGGCCAGCAGAAAACAATTATTTGGATAATTAATGGCGTAATTATTCGCTTAATACACACATCATTCAGCCGCGTCCGGCGTCGTCCAGGGCCCCGGGATTGGTGCATCTATATCTCACACACCGACATAAAAATGTCCGCAAAAGCATAGTTCAAAATCCCCACCGGTCTCCGCCACCACCCCCGCCATCGCATCGGTGGCGCTCTCGTCATTTTCCATTACTTTCGAAATACCATTAAAGCGAAAATTTATTTTTAAAAGCGCCAGCAGCATCCACCGAAAATCATCCGGGGAAAGTTGTTGCGCGTTGGCTCTGTGTGTGCGTTTTTATCGAAATTGTTATAAACAAAACTGTTGGTCCAGCCTGTTGGTGTCGGGATCGACGGGGTGGGGAAGAGGGAAGGTGATTATGGTGCGCCGGTGGGTAATAATTTTCAATTTCAATTCAATTTTTATGCAGCGCGAATGGAATTGACAGGTTGGTCAGCGGCGAATCGGCGAATCAGCGGAATCGCGCGGGGGCGGTTATGAGGTTATGTTAAATTTATATAAAATAGCAATAAAAACATTGATGGTGTGATATGCGCGTCGCGCGTCGAAACGAGTCGCGGAAGGCAGCAGCACCGGGCGGATATCCTCTTCAATTTGCTGGTTTCGTTAATAAACAGAGCGAAATGGGATGCGCTATGAGCTGGAGTGGGGAGGGGTTGGATACAGCGAGGGAATCCGACACCAGATGGCCTCCTCCCCCCGCTCTGCGAGCGTGCGAACGAGCATAGCAGCGCGTTTATTGAGGCAATAATTGTTGATAAATATTATTGTGTCGCACTCATTAAAACCGGTCGAGCGCGATTGGTATTGGCAGTTTCCGAGCATAGTAAATATGGGGGGGTGGTTGGGCGATAGTATGCATCCGCCCCAAATTGCCAACTTGGCAGCACCAGGCGCATGCGTTTGAATGTAATTGAAGCTCTACGGGACTGACCGCGTTGTGTTCGATTGGACGCTCGATTGCAGCAGCTGGTGATAAGCGCAAAGTTGAGATTGGAAACAAGAGACAAGCAATGACCAATTATGGTTAGTTCCAAGTTAAGTTTACTAAACAGAGTTAGGAACTGCGTTTCTGCGTTACAAAAAGTTCTTAAATATTGTATTTCTGCGGCAATGCCAGAACGCTGACGTTTTGGATAGCAACTGTATCATACTGAATACCCAGATCTTTCAAAATCTCAAAATAAATCAGTGAAATCGGCGGCTGATATCGTTAAATCTAAGTTCTTGCAACCGGGTCAAACTGTAACGACTGAGATGAAGAAAATCGATGAACTGAACTGAAAATTACAAGTAAACGAACTTTTCCACTGTGACATCTACATAACTTTCTGACTTTCCGCCCATACTAATAGGAACTACCGAAACAAAAAATACTTGTTATCAAGTCCCGAAATCTCCGGAGATGAAAAATGAAAATTGACTCTCATCTTGTTAGCTTCGCTTCGACTAGGACTATTTCGGCATTCGCCGTCAACGTTCCCTTTCCCGTACAACATCGAGTCTCACTCGTGGTGTCTTGCATAACATAGGGCGCTAGAACGCTCAGCAGAGTAGTGAGATCACTTGATGTGTGACGTATTAAATAATACGGGAAGGGGTTAATTGAAAAGAAATTAATTGACGAGTGTTAAAAGCGAGAATGACTGATGAACTAACCAACAAATGGTTATTCTAGCTGCCGTGACTAATGAATACTACCTCTTCATTAAACCTCACTTCAATCTACAGTACTACTCCCCCTGACACGAATCTCGTTACCAGGGTACACAATCTCATTTTAACGTCCATATAAAGTGAAACGAAAAGTTGGTTTCCGGTGCAAAAAAGGTAGTTACAGTATTAATGGACGGCTTCATGGTTTAACCTTGTGAAATCAAATCAACGAACATGGACAATTACCAGGTATGCTCTAAAAGTCCTCGCGTTAGTATTAGTAAATAACATGCAGTTTAGGAGCAATTCTATGCAAAATGTTAGTCTCTGAGTTCAATCTTGTGAAAAAAACACATACAGAGAAACGGGTTTTTATCAACAAAATTCACAAATTTGTCAGTGTTTCTGAACACAACACTGCACGCTATTTTATGTGTGTGAGTAATTTTCGTGTACGTTACAAAAAAATCTAGCTCACCTGTAGTGTATGTCAAACAACGTTGAACTCTAACATCGATACATGCATACGTGATACATGAGAGAGAGAGACGAATTTATTTTGGGGGAAGTCACTTCAATATGCATTGAAGCCCATTTGACGGGGAACAATGAAATGAGATAGTCGAGTCGTAGAGTGAGATAGCAACTAGACGCCCGAATGACTGTTGAGTCACGTCAACGGAGAAACTGCTGGAAGAAGCAAATCTCATTTCCAATTGAATACGAAGGCAAATTTCTTCATAGTCCCCTGACTATTCTCAGTTGGATATGACTCTGCCGAGCCCTGATTGTAACACGATGACAAATGTTAGGTTGGGGAAAATGTAGTCCATTATTTTTGGGTGAAATTCTAATTTCTTTAAATATGGTTTAGATTATCCAATTTGGGTCAAATATGCACCGTTTCGTTGTAAAATTTGTTGCCATTCTCAAGGTAGTTCCATAACGCCTCTCTCATAAAAATATTGGTACTTATTGAAGAAAATCTCTAGCAATAGATTTTTACAATCTTCTCTTGATCCCGATTTCTTAACACTCAGGAAGTTTTACAAGGCGAGAATAAGGTGGTGACCGCTTGATGCCATGTCCGGACTATATGTTTGAAGCTTTGAAACATCCCAATCAAACTTCCGGAGTTGTGTGCTCTTGCGTTGTCCTGATGGAATACAACACCTCCTCTGTTGGCCAATTTTAATAAGTGTCAAACTTAAGTGTCTAATAAGTGCCAATTCTGGACGTTTTTGATCAATCCTTAGCTTCAAACGGTTCATTTGTTGACTCTAGAGATTTAAATTTAATGTATTGCACTAAATTTAATGTATTGAGCTTGATGTATTGCATAAAAAAAATTTAAAAAAAATAAAAAAATTTAAAAAAGATTTAAAATAGAATTAAAACTAAAAAAAATAAACTGGATGTATTTTACTGTTACGGTATCGGCACCATTCACTATTTCAGCGGCCTGGTTTGCATTTTGACCTTTATAAAAAAAAAGTGTAAAATGTAACGAATTTTTTTATGGGCAAAAATGACAGTTTATATCATCGGTTTTCCATTTTGACTCCAGCCTTACTTTTGAGAATGGCTCAAAAAAAATTGCTCGAAAATTTTGAAATGATTCTTATTGTCAGTAATTTTCAAATAAAATTTACTAAAAATCACCACCTTTCGGTGGTTTTTCGATGTTTTTCGAGTTTATTCAAAAAAGGATATTATTTCTCTTAAGGTAAGTTTATGTTTTCATTTTTTCTTATTGTTCCATAATGCCTACAATTTTTTTTTACCATCATTACGGTTTGAAAATTATCTTTTGTGAACGTCTCTATATCGCATCTGTCAGTTGTGATCCATTGTGATCCACCCATCATGTTATTATTTTCGATCTGAACATATTTCATTATCTTAAATCGATTTAACAAGTTCGCCGCCCAATGCGCCGTTTTTGAGTTCCTCGCGGGGCCCAACTTGCGGATGAATTATTAAATTAATATCAAACTTAGTTTGTAGACAATTTTTACATGATCTAGTGATTTTTTTCTCTATTTGAAGACAAATTCACAACAATATGCCAAAGTACTATAAATTGATAAAAAGTATAATATAAACATTATATTACTATGGTTATGATTCCATTATTTTTCTACATATCCTATAGTTACATTTAGGTGTCTATTCTGTCAAATTCCTTTGAAAATCCTATTTAATTTGAACGAGGAAAGTGTCACCCATATCTGGGTGACGGGAAAACGAAAGTGTTAAATATATTTCACAAATTAGTTGCATTTTATTCGAGAAATTATTATTTCTTAAACTTATTATATTTTTCATATTGATTCACATATTACTTATTGATATGTGTTATAAGTTGCAACATCAAAAAAAAATCAAACAACAAAAGATTTTTTTCAGTAAAAATTCTTCTCGAAAAATAAAAAAATTAGATTTGTTATAATGTATACTTTTTACCCAACCTTATACCATAAAAATCAACCATATCACTTAATTAATTCAAGCATTGCAGTCAAAAATGATCTGCTCTTTTAGAAAAAAATACTTCTTGATTAAAAAGACTCGAAACACATTCGAAAACGACCAAGAGATGAGAGTTTTCAGTAAATTTTATTTTAAAATCACAGTATCGCAGAAACCAAAACTCGACATTGTAATATAGTTTTTTATTTTGAGACACAATTCTCGTTCAAGATTTTTCAACCGCTTGTAAATAACATGTTTCACAGTTTTATCGCATAAATATTTGATACAGAAAATATAATAGAATATAGACAGCCCTAAATCGGACAATTCCTTTCTCGAGTTTTGCTCTTATCAACACATTCGGCGATCCATTTTTATCTATACAGATAGAAGATGATATAGGAGTTTCAATTGTCATGTTTGATTGGAATATGTTTGGTTAAAATATGTGCATTATTTTTATGGAATCCCCTCTCCTCTCCAGAGTAGGCAGAAGGGTCATACCATCATAGAAACATTTCTCGTACCCAAAAATTCTCACATCCATTTGCTTAATTAGTACTTGAGTTATGCAGAAGTTTGTGTTTCATTTGTATGGCAGCCCCCATGCCCTTAGAGAGGGGGTAGGTGTGTCGAACCACCATAGAAACGTTTCGTGCCCCCTAAAACCTCCACATGCCAAATATGGCTCAATTTGCTTGATTAGTTCTCGAGTTGCGCAGAAGTTTGTGTTTCATCTGTATGGGAGCCCCCCTTTAGAGAGGGCGGAGGAGTGTCGAACTACCATAGAAACGTTTATCGATCCCTAAAACCTCTATATGCTAAATTTGATTTCATTTGTTTGATTAGCTCTCGAGTTTTTCAGCCCCCTTTCCGCCCCCCCTCTTTAGAAAGGGGAAAGGAGTGTCAAATTACAATAAAAACATTTATTGCTCCCTAAAACCTTCATATGCCAAATTTGGTTACATTTGCTTGATTAGTTCTTGAGTTATGCAGAAATTTGTATTTCATTTCTATGGCAGAACCCCCCCCCCCTCTTAGAAAGGTGGGAGAAATGGTGAACCACCTTAGAAATATTTCTTGCCCCCTAAAACCTCCACATGCCAAAGTTGGTTCCGTTTGCTTGATTAGTTCTTGAATTATGCAGAAATGTGTATATATATATATATATATATATATATATATATATATATATATATAAATTCGTTATTAGCGGTGGAACAGCGAATGGTGTCTTTATCAGTTAAGTTAAGACGATCATGAAACTGGATTAAATCTTCTGCAAATTGGAGGAATAAGTCTGTATAGTAGATTACTCTAAATCTATGTCCACATTCTATGCGATATAGAAATTAATTTCGACTTTTTGTTCCAACTTCATACAAATGCCTTCGGTTTGAGGCTTTCCAATTGTACCTTCTGTATATTCCCTCGAAGTTCGTTCAAAACCATTGAAACCACTCAAATAAAAATCACTAATATTGCCGGCCCTTCAGAACGAGCTCAATTGATCTACACTCTCACACATTTTGTCGGACACCAGTGGAAGACATGTGTTCGGATGCGAATGCGATTTTTTCCCTTCTAACTACACGAATCGCGAATCGCACTCCACATCCCCAAGCTTTCAGACGTTCACCGAAGTATGATAATTTCCGAAAATCATCGCTTCAGTAGTTCCATCTCGGCTTTTATATTTTCGGAGGAAATCTATTCATCGCTTGTTGATGTTTTTTTTTGTCTGTACGTTTGTATGTTTGTCTGCAATTCTCGGTAAGAAAAGAGAGCAGCCACTCCAGTTGAACCGCTCCGTTTTCAGGATTGCTCTTTTGCAGCAGAACCATCGCGAGACCACCCCTCCGGGGCTGGAATCAATTACCAGCTCCGGCCGCAATAAAAAAAACCCTTTCTTCTCGAATTTCCCGCCGAAAATGGATGATTGCTTATTTCCGAAGGTATCATAACCATCAACATCATCATCGAAGCCGCCGCCGCCGTCGGAGAGCATCTTCAATTGCTCGCGATTCTGTCTCGGGGAAGGTTCATTTTACGTTCCCGTCTATTTGCAGGTAATATAACCCCTTTCGCAGGACAACTTTATTGCACTACTCCGACCGTGAGCAGCCGCGAGAGGAGGATGCTTTTATTGGAACCGTTTTATTTCGATCTCTATCGGGAACATGCCGGCAGCCGGATGCCAGCTCTGATTCGGGGGGATAAATTGAAAAATTATTGCACAAACCCTTGCTTCAATTTGGCGCTCGGTTCCTGGAATTATTTTTCGGTCAAGGAATAAAGTCATTCCGAAAAAGAGCCGCGGGATCGGATGTCGCTGTTGATTCGACACAACCAAGAGGGGAACCGGCTAAAACAAAAGCCAGCAGTCCGAGATGAGAGAGAGAGAGAGACACGAACCGAAAATGATGATATTAAGTATCACCCGTATATTACAATTTAATTGATCATAAAAATAATCATAAATATCTCCGCCGGTCCCGTTTCGTCTTCGCCCTCGGGGAAGGATGCCAAAAACCTCGACGTAAGTGCCTAAAGTAATAATGATGTTAGATATCGCACCGAAACTATTAAGCACTCTCCGAACGCGCCGATGCCGAATCCTGGGTCCCCGGGTGAAACAACCAGGCGGCACGCATCATTTCCCATCGAAACCGCTTCGATTCCATTAGAAGTTTCATTACATTCCATTTATTTCGAATATTAAGATGTTTTACTTGATAAAACTAGTCAACACGCAGTCTGCTCTCCTCTCTGCCTCCCACGTTTGGCCGCCAGTATGTGTGTGTGTGTGTGTGTGTGTGTGAGGTTATGTTCATACGAATCTATAAATTTCAGCAGTAATAACTTGTATGAAGACTTATACCCACTTGCCTGGGGGTATTACTATTAATGAGCCCCGGGGAAAAATGGGGGAGACAGCCAGCTATCGAGTGTGGTGTCACCGATGCATTGGCCACTGTGGGTCTGGAAGCTGGGATCCGGGAGATAGATCAATATATGCGATAGAGAGAAGGAGAATTAGGCGCATCATCGGCGCTGTTTTATGGCTGTTTCAGAAGCTCGTAAACGCAGTCCCAGCATTGCCAGCGTTGCCTCGGACGTGGGCCGGTCGAAAATGTTGGAAGGTGCTAAAATCGTCACCAGCAGCTGGATCAGGGCGTAAGCGCGCGCGAACGCGAGCGTTGATCGAAGCAATATTTATGGCCCCCGCACGGCACTAATTTGATGTGTCAGAAACGGTGTTTTGACGCATCAAATCTGGCCGCACAGCTTCCAACGGGAAGCGGGACAGATTGTTGTTGACAGAGGCTCTTACGGGAGGGCTTGCCTCGCGGGATTTATGTTATGCACTTTTTCTTTTATTGCAGCCGTGAAATGTGTTGCCTATTAGAGGTGTTGCCACAGATGATTGCTAGGGGGGTGGGAGGAAATGGGATGATGCATGCAGGTGGAAGAAAGGAATAACGGAAGAAGCTGGTGTCCGAAAGCAATAGAACGAGGCGACGAAGTTTTTGGTGAGATTCTTAACGGGAGAAAATATTTGAGGCTTTCACATCATTAAATAATTCTAAGATCTCTCCAGCTTGTAAGTTCGCGCGAGATGACATCGTTATGTTTCTTAACATATTTCCATTTTAGTCAGGAAGTTGAGAGTTGAGCAAAGTGTTGAAAATTATTTATTTTTCTAAACAAAAGACCGAAAAATTGATGAGAATCTGAAACTTGAAAGTTTGGATTTCAATTAAATTTCTGAATAACATATCAAACAGATTATTTCGATGTTTGGTTTTGATGAAATCGCGAGCTTTTTTTCGAGTTTGGTTCATCTGTTTGAATTGGAATTTATTGCAATAGACGAATTTCATGCCAACTCGTCTTAGGAGTTGGCAGCACTATCTCTGGTAGAAGTGGGTGGTAGCGTTGTGGGTGTATGTAACATGGGCCATTAAAGTAACTTTGCATACTTGAAACATTAAAAAAAAATTAGACTACTTTTTGGAAAGCGCCAAAAAAAATTTCTTGTTTTTTTGCAAAAAAAAATAATCCAAAAACTATAATATGTGCATTCAAAATTCTGGTCAAAAGATGAAGGTTATTGTTCAAATTTCCATAAAAAAATACCATTTTTTTTTAATTCGCTAAAGAAAATTATTTTAAAAAAATACTTTTTTTTAAACATATTATTTTAATTATCAAAAAAATATATGAATAGCCCTTACAATTTCCAACAAGTCGTCCATACATTGGAAGATGGGCACTTTTACAGGGAAAAACAGCAACTCTATGTTTTTCTAACAACAACTCTATCAGAACCACAAAATGTTAATCAAAGAATGAAATGTAGGAAATTGTTTAATTTTTCATAAAAAATATCAAACAAATTTTTGAAAAAAAAATTATTGAAAAAAAATATTTTAAAAATTAAAATTCATTTTTATCGAAAACATGTTTTTTAAAGCTCTGAAAAAATAGACATAAATAGCCCAAATAAATTCCAACAAGTCACCCATGCATCGGAAGATGAGCACTTTTACAGAGAAAAAGTTTGTCGTACAACAAAAACTTTTTCATGTTTTTCTTTGACAAATTACTTTTAATGTTTAATTTGTAACATTTTTGTGTATAAATTTTCGCGATTCACATGCTCTGCTAACTTTTTTTTTATTTAGAAGCATGTCAACCGCGAGAATTCACACACAAAAATGTTACGAGCTTTTTTATACAAAAGTGCCTTTTATTCCAGAAACTCAAAGATAATAGATAAAAAGATAAAAAGTTGACGTCTTCGATGAAAGTTCTTATTTTAATAAGAACTAAAACTTCGACGAATGCACTATATCGCTATCTTGACTTTAAACAAAATTAGGATTAGTTGTATTTTTTTCGAAGAAAACATGAAAAAGTTGTTGTTTGAAAAACTTTTTCCCTGTCAAAGCGTTTATCTTGCGATGTATGGATGACTTGTTGAAAATTGTAAGGGCTTTTTATATTTTTATTTGTGAATTCAATGAAAATTTTTTTTTAAGAAAAATGAATTTTAATTTTTTAAATAATTTTTTTTCTGCAATTGCTTTCAAACTTTGGTATTTTGTTATTAAAATCTTAATAATTTTCTAGATTTCATCTGTTGACCAGGATTTTGTAGGTATTATAGTTTTTGAGGTATATTTTTTGCAAAAAATCAAGAAAAACTTTTTGCCAATTTTTTGAATAATTTAACCATGCAAAGTTACTTAAATACTTATGTGTTCACAACTACAACAATTCACTGCTATCTGAGATGGTGCTGTCAACGACCAGTCGAGTTGGCATGAAAGTCGTCATTAGGTGTTAAGTGTTAAGGATACTGATGGTGTAAAAACCAATCAGGCACAATTTGGCTTCGTCGATACCGCTCTGTTATTTTTTTTTATTACAAAGACGCGATATGTATTCCATGAATGTATCTTAAGCGGCAGGCTGTAGAATACGATGATCACAGTGGCTTTCTATACAATAATAATGGATATCTTTTTACTACACATTACTCCGGGCTGGTTGAAAAGTTCCAAAAGCGGAAACGAAAAAAAAATAGTTTTTGACTCACAAAATAATTTTTTTCTTCGAATATATCAAGAATAGAGTAATTTTGTCTCGGTTGGCTTTTTGGTTGTCAAAAGATATCCCACTCAGGCGCCTCGTTTTAACCAGAGCTGGCCAAAGATCTATTCTGCCGCAACGTTACATAATATGCGAGAGTTACTCGCGCAATAAGTCACGAAATATATCGCTGGTTTTCACTATCATGTTTTCGATATATCTGGACATCTTCTGCGACGTGGCTTCTTTTTCCCAGTGACCAGCACAAAGGATTCACCCCCAATTTAAATCCAAATTTGAACAACACTTATGTTTCATTCAAATTATTGTTTATTTTTTCTTAGGGTTTAGAAAAGTAAAACTCCGGAGCTCATTTTGCCATACAAACATAGTTGACTTCTTTTTTCAAAAATAAAAGTAATACATTTTGTTCTTAGATCCTGTGACAAGCTCCGTGTTTTCAACAAAACATAAACAATGTTTTGTTAGAAACATTAGATGGATTTTCCTCCTCTGGCCTCAATTGTCAATAGCAGACATTTTAGCATGCTTTCGACATGGTTTCGGAGGTGCTGTGGCTCTAGATCTTCCCAAGCCTACACCCAAACTAGCGTTGGCAGAAAACATGCCATCTTTGGCAGAAAAGATGCCATTTCCTGGTCATGAGAGTCAAATGCGCAAATAATGTGCTATTTTGAAGCTTAAAAATGGTTTGTATGTATGCGAGCAGACATCTCTTTCTGTTTTCTTTTCTCTTTTCATTTGGGATTATGCAAAAAAACAGTCCATACGACGTCAATGGGGATCGAACCAAGGCCCGCTGGAATGTGAAGTTACTTTACACGACCACGTTATCCATATAGCTGCCAGCGCTATTATAAAGGAGCATTATCACCTCATCATAAAATGAAGTTGGAAGGTGTTTTCCAAGACGATAAAGAAGAACATGAACGAGAATATATCTTTCTCTGTCTGGGCCGTGTATTTGGCAAACTATACGAAAAGCTTGCATATGCTATCATTTAAATGTGTCTCCTGTTTCGCTCCCTCATATTGGCTCTAGCATATATATTATCCAAAAGATATACATGTATTGGGGAGTAGAACATTTTATGTTATCTTCCAGCTCATTTAATGTAATAAATCGGGATGCCAGAAAATGTGCTAAAAATTAACTTTGGGTGTACTGACCTGTTTGTTTGTCACTCCTGTTTTGCCCATCTTGTTGTCGGGGCTAGCCCACCGATTTTCAATTAGGCTCAAACTCTGCACTCTGGAGCGGTCATTCCATGGATTCGACTCGATTGAATGCTTGTGTTATTTATGCCGTATATTTCGGATCGATATGCTGCTGCCCATCGCATCGTCATCGTTATGCAGCATCGACTCTTCCAGATTTTCGCTTAGAATATCTCTACCGTCATAGGGCCATTGATTTGGGTCAAATTTCCCACGTCAAACCATGAGAAACAGCCCCACACCATAATATTTCTACCGCTGTGTTCCATGGTCTGTCCTGGAGTCCTTCATCGCTGTTTAACCAGACTCTTAGTCGCCGTTCCGAATTGAGCAGCAAGATCTTTGACTCATCCGATCAGACGACATGCTTCCAGAGCTCTTGCAGCTTGTTGATATGATTCCTTGCGAAGAGATGTCATATTTTTCTTGTTGACTTTGTTGATCATCGAATGGTGCGATCAGAAATCGGCAGAACCAACATTTCTTTTGTTGCACAAAGGTCGACAAGCTGTTGAAGCTTCAGAATAATATTTTAAACTGCTCCACAGGTTGCTCCATACTTCTCAGCTATTCTCCGTTGAGATTCGTTACGTTTGGTGTGACGCACAATAAAATTTCGAATCTGCATTGAAATTTTGTTTCCGTCCATTTTTCACCAGCCTCTGAAACCATCCACTTGGTCACAAGAAGATAGCTTCAGAGCTCCAAAATTTATGTTTACCAGGTGTCTGAGTTGAAATTGTTCGGTTGATGTTTTAAATGTTGCTAGCAGGGTTATATGCTTCCTTCGACTGCACATGTGTTATTTTTTTTTGTATTTGACATTAAAATTCAGAAATACGTTAGCAGAGAAGTGGAACTTGAGGGAAAAAAGTGGCAACGGTTCGTGGTAAGAAAATGTAAACAGTGAAAAAATTGACAAATGGTTTACGCTCTAAAAATTGAACACAATGTTGAGATGTCTCTAAAACGGTGGAAGACATAATATATAAGGTGGGAGGTTCGTACAGTAAGTTACATTTTATGCGACATTTTGCTAATTGGACAGACCTGTTATCCGACACGTTTAATTGGACATCTCTCACCTCTAAGGCCGAGGTGACACTGGATCGGAGTACGCACGAAAACTTGATTGTTCGATAACAGTCGAAGAGCAACAAACATTTTTTTTTTTTAAGGAGCTGACGAATTCGAACGAAGCAAGTAGGAAGCAATGTAACCACACCAACACAATTATATGTAGTTGTTTACTTATCACGATTGTATGCGTTTCGTGCAGCCTTATTTTCGTAAGAAGCTGCAGGCAGTATCACCGTGGCCTAATTGGGCATTTTTGTAAACATCGTGGTGCCTCAGCATGTCGCATTAAATGTTAATTACTGTATATAATGTTATTGATGTTAGCATCATCATGATAAACACGCATCATCATGGTAAACACAATAAATTTATTTATTAAATAATTATACGAATTAACGATAATAATACGAATTAATACGCTTAAAATACAACATAAAAATATGACTTCTGAATAAATCTCATTTTTTTTCAGTTTCGAACACACTCCGTAAAAAGCCATTTTATAGCGTCCTCTAGTCAATACAAAACCAAACAAAAAACGACTACAATCAATAATTAAAATCAGTTTTTGCGGGTTCAATATTCAATAATATATTTTGATAAAAGACTAGCTCATTGGTTTCAATTTGATATGTCGATCATCTAAATTAGTTCAGTGCTTCAAATGTTATGAATTTTTGAAAACAGCCATTTTTGGGAAAAAGTGGACGAAAATTGATTTTTCGGGCCGCCCTAAGATTTAAATGGCACCCTAATAAAAAAAAAAAGATATGGGTCTAATGTTTTGCGATGAAGAACAAAATTACCACTTTTGACGAAAATCTGAGAACCACTATATCGGTTTGGCATGGAATGGCTGTAACAATATAATAATAACATAATATAAGTGTCATTAACTTCCTTGAATAGTGTATGTGATATAATTCACTTCATATATTCATATATATTTTAAAATGAAAACATTTGTCCTACGAACTGCAAAACTAAAACATTTCATATTGTGCTTTTATTTTTCAGTTTAACATTCGAAAACGCTTCAAAAAAATTGGTATTGAAACAACAGAATAAAACTGACATACAATTATGAAGGATGATTGCTTTTTGATTGGCGCGTGTTCCACTCAAACTAGCGAACCGCCAACTAAAAAGCACTCCAACTAAAAAAATGCAAATAAGCGAATATGTACTGTATGTATATTTATATTTTTTCAAATATGTTTTCGGATATCACCATCGTAAGTGTATTATTTTTTTATATATAATCAAATTTTATCATATAATATTTTTCTATCATTACATATCCTACAATCGAAGACACATTTTGTGTTTTTTGGTTAGGTTTTTTAGGTTACTGCTAGGCATGTTTGCGGATTCGTAGATAAGATTCCATTTGCTATGTAGATCCCTAAAATAAGCTAAAAGGTTTGAAAGTTAAGAAATAAAAAAAAACATAAAACTCATGATTTCTTCCAAAAATTCATAACTTTTCAACCATTGAGCCGATTTCTAAATTCGACATATCATATGATATCTTATTCTTCTATGCACCACCTTCAATTTGTCATTCAATAAACTCAGAACTTTAATTACAAAGCTGAGAAAATTTTTCACAATTCGTTCTCTCAAAACAAATTTCTATCTTGTCACAATTTTTTCGCAATTTTAAATCTCTCAAATAGAACTGCCAAAATGATAGATCAAAGAACGAAAAGCAGGAAAAATTGACAAATTGTGGGAGTAAATGATAAAGCAAAGGAAATCCTGGATTTTTAATAACCATATCAAAAAATTTTTTTGAAAAAACACATTCCTTTTTTAATTTCTCTTTCTAATTTTGATAAAATTGCACTGAATAGTTAATATAAAAACAATAATACTATTTGAATAAACTTATGTAATTATGAACATGTTTATATAAACCTTCCCATCTTATCATTCTTCATTAAAAACCTTGCGTCAAGACAGCTAGAAATCGATACACTCTCAAATCAAGTATGCGTGGAAAAAAATTATTCTTCATGTAAACAAGGATCGAAAATGTGGACACTTTTTAGTCAGTGAATTGTATGGAGTTCCACTGCTGTGACGTTAGTGTCATTCTACAAAGAACAAAGTAGCTTGGTTGTTCTGCTTATAAATATGTCGAATTTTATTTCGAAAAAAAGAGCTTTAGCGATATTCACTGCACCAAATCCCTCGTTTTGATTGACCCGATTTGTGGTCCTCAAATTGTACCGACCAGAACGAGCAAGGTGAGTGGTGAAATCATTGCTTTGCATTGTCATTGCAAACATATTCAAGCTGCGGGTACTTTTGTATCCGCTCGCATTTGTGCAGATCGAAATGTGTTTCCCTAACACGTACTACGAACGAACGCATCACAACAACGCAACACAAACGATTTGACTCGGTTATCACACAAGAACGTCGTTTGATGATGTTGAAAGCGGACACGGTTTACTGAGAAGCGTCGAACGACAATGAAGTGCCTTTTTCAAGGTAGACGAAATAAGTTTGGAGTAGAGTTTTCTTCCAAAAGGGTCCTTCTCAGAGCTAGAGAAGAATGAACTCTCAGGGTTTAAAGCCTCTGTAATTCAAGAAGAAGAAGAAGAAGATCGGTTATTTAAGACGGCACTGGAAGATATGTCTTCATATCTTCAGCTCACTGAATTTTTATGCATACCGTTCGATGATTAGGCAAAATTTTGATAACCGTTTGCTGCGATAATGTCGATTGATTCAACAATATGCGTTCAACGTGCATGTCAAAATCTAAACTGAGTTCCTGAATTTCTTCAAATCAAGCAAATTCGCGGTTCGAGAAGTACGTACATTTGAGGGATGCAATAACTTCAGAGGAAAATGTAGGAAACAATGATCGTTTGACAATTATTCCGTTCATATATTTAGAAGTCTTCAATGCAATGAATGAAATAACATCTTTACTTATTTAAACTTACTTAAACTAAATATGTTAAATTCAATTGAATTCATAAATTGTTTCCTTCAAACAATAATTTAATCATTACAAAAAAAAAAATGATTACTACGTCAGCCTAGCGGTAATTTAATAGATTTTTTTTTCATTTTAAGAAAAAAGCGATCGAAGCACATCGTTTCCTTGTTATAACGTTATTTCACGAACTCTAAGCTACACTAAATTCTAAATTCAAACTATGACTCATAACTTACTCATCGGTCGGAGGAAAAACAAGATTAAATTTTAATTTCAATTTTTCGAAACAAGAAAAAAAAAGAATCGCAGAAATACCTTGCCACTAGACCTCGAGCGACTGCGCAAATTTCGAGATAAAAAATAATTGTTCGCTGTATAATTAGACTGTCAACTGTCAATAAACTCTCCGTTACGCGAGCAGCAGCGATCCCAATCTGTCAGTTTGTCGGACTGAATCGAATCTATTGTATCACTTCAACACCGCCGCAGCTCCGTTGCGACAGCTGTCGAATGTCGCTCAAGGAGCGATGTTGTTTCAAGAGCAATGCTCTCAAAGAGCGATGTATCAGTATTGAGATGGTGAAAAATAACCCCGCTGTCAATCATGATCGCGTGTGTGTGTGTGTGTGTGTGTGCGCGTTACATCGTCGCCCGTAACGCCAACCGATTTGGACAGCGGTCTGACAGGTAAAGCGCCTCTCGCCAGTGATCGAAACCGGCGTCTCCGATATGTCATCCCCACATGGGAAGACATGGGATGCGCTTGGGTCTAGGCGCATATGCGTGTGTGTGGCATGGAGGCCCCTAACCGCGGATTAAAATATTAATTACGGCATTAATCAGCGCAAGGTATTCGGCCGAGCGCAGCGCGGCTAAATTTAAACGCTGAGGAAAAATCGGTGACAAAGTCCGGATGATGGGCGAAGGCGAAGGCGAAGACAAGTCCTCGGCCACTCGAACTTGCCAGCCTAATTAGAATCTGCTTCGTACTCGCGTACTCCGCGCGACACGGTTTGGGGCAGGAAGAAATCATTAAGCATTGGACCGAAATGTATGCTTCAGATTGGATCTTCTCGGTTCGGTTCCCGTGGAAAAGTAAGTGATCGCGCGAGAGAGAGAAAGAGTGAATCAGTGAGGATCTGTTTATTTATTTAGTTTTAAAAGCCGTCGATTGACTGCAGTCTCGCGAGTAAGTGATGCACTCGATCTCGAGCTACACTTGGGGGCTAATATTTATATAACTATTAGCTTCGATCCGCCTCCGGTGGAACGATGGGAGAAGGGGAAGCGGACCCGCACGGGGAGAGTAACAACTGCATCCGATTGCGATCGGAATTTGGAAAACGTTTAATGCCGAGGTTCGGCCGGCGACAAGTTGACAACATTCTGATATTTAATGATGAGAAACTGCTCGGGCCGACTTCTCCTTTGACTTTGAACAGCGGCTGCCATTTGTCGATCATTCCTAACGGAGTGGTTTATTTTTGGGACGCGGCGATGAAGATTTCGAAACATGTCGAACGGAATTAATTTCGTGACCGCTGCCGATTTCTTTACCTCAATATGTGTTGCACAACCGACGTGAATTGGGATAAAATCTGGGACACCAGATTATTGTTTTATTAGCCCTGGCGATAATGGATCTCCGCGGGGTCCATTAGATCACCACTGGTGGGTAATTAGACTTTTTTTTCGCTCATTTTCGTACAGCATGTTTACGCAAACGGTCGTAACCCGGGATCGTTTACGATCCCTCGACTGTTAGCAATTAAATATTCCTCAAAATGAACACTAACAAAATAGAAAACGATCACCGCTTGAGTAATCGCTGGAGTACTAAAAGTTCACTTGTTTTGTCTACTTTCCAGCAAGCCGAAAAGAAGGAGAAACTATCGACCACAGCCGGCACCATGGATGGGTCGCTGAACACCGCCACCACCAACCTGGCCTCTCCGCTGGCGTCGTCCACCATTATCGAGCAGAATGGGGTCACGCCACCTTCCCCCTCGACGACGCCTCTGTCCGACGCGGGCAGTGTCAGCGGGAGGCTGATGGAGGCCGGCAGTAGCCCCGATAAACCCACGCTGGAGAGCGAATCGCGGCTTGATCTGCTGAAGGAGATGAGCTCGTTCAGTCTCAACAACAACAACAACAGCATCAGCAGTAATAACAACAACAACAACAACAACAACAACAGGGTTAGTCCTACCCCAGAAAAGGAAAGTGAATGCGGCGTTAACAAACAGTCGTCGGGTAGTGTTGATAAAGTTAGTAACAACGGTAGCAACGTCACGAGTGAAGCCGGCAGCGGTTGCGTCGGTAACGAGGACAAGGAAAGCGAACCCAGGGAGAACGATAGCGGCAACCGAACAACCAAATCGCTAGCCGAGGAACTTTCGGCGAAAGACAGAGAGGTAAGTCTGCGCGATCTTTCGCACATTCAAATCACGTAACATTTTTATTTCGCCCGAATTTGCAAGACTACCTGTCATGTTTTTCCGCTTATCTGCCCTTTGGAAGAGAAAGGAAACGCAGATTTCCACCTTTCTTCAGGACAAAAAGACAAATACTTGATCTTAATCGAGGGTGGGGGAGGGAAAGAATCCGTGACCACGACACCGGTTGTTCGTTTTTCCATTTTTTTTTCTGGTGAAAAAAGAAGGAAAATCCTTTTGATTAATTTCACCACATTTTTTAATTAAATCCTGTGCGTTCGGTCCGGGTTTTGCTGTGGGATAGGAATCTTGCGTGCCCTTTTTTCTTATTCCTCCTCCGCGAGGGTGAGATCAATGGCATTGAATCCTGCCAGAGAAAAGAAAAAAAACAAGCTTTTGATTTATATTTACTGAAAAATAATGGAAAACTTTCTTTGTTATCCCCGCCGCAGAGAAAGAGTTTTTTCACCTTACTCCGGCGGCAAGAAAAAAAAACAAGTAGCTCAGATTCCTTCCCGTTGAATAGACAAAAAAAAACGTGCGGGAAAATGTTTCAAATAACAATACAATCGCTTTTTTTATTACGTCATTTATACACAATTCATTGAATTTCGCCTTCCTTCCCCCCTTATGTTTTTCTTCTCGTTTTTCCCGACGCCAAACCGGGACCGGGGGGGAAACAACTTACTTTCCGATCTTTTCCTTTTATCGCTTTGTTTGCTGTGTCCAAATATTGAGTAATCTGTTCGTTGTAACGAATCGAACCGTGGGGTTGAAAACCGAAGAAAAACACTCCGTCAAAATAATCAATGACAAGGGTTTTTCCTTGTGTTGCCTTCCAGCCAAGGGGGGACGAAAAAATCGCTTGTTGATTCGACAATTCGGCGAGCAGAGCCTACTTTGTGGCACCTAAGATTTTTCCCACCCGCCCCTTCGAGTGAACCTTCCATAGAACACTTGAAGAATTAGCTAGATACACTTCCAAATCCACTTAGTGACCTCTCCCTACATTCCTCCCACGTTTCACGAGGATGCCCTTTTCGACACGACAACGCATCCTGTCGACCTGCGGCTCGACCCGCCCCCGAAACGATTCGGTGTTTGCTTAGGGCTTTGATTTATCGCCACCGCCTTCTTCTTTGACCATTCACCCAGTCACCCGTCCAACCAGGACCTGACCTGGAAGAAGAAGAAGAAAGATCAAAGGAGGCACTGAGAGCACCCGATGAGGGGTCGGGAGGCAAACTCATTTGCATCCATCGTCTTGAGCGAAGGCGTCAGAGTAAATATTCCAAGCAGGTCCGGGATCACTTTTCAGCTCAATTTTCCAATCACCTTCATCGCATCGGCCCTTTCCCCCTCCCCGGAAAGGCGATAAATTGTTCGACCCCTGACTGCGCCAAAGTGAGGAAAAAAGTTGTCTTTACCGGGCAGTGATTTTTTTTCCTTCTTCGATGTAAATAAAAGTTGAAACTCTCTTGTTCAGGGGAAGATGAATCGGTGTCCTTCCCCCACCCTCGATCGGCGGGTCAAACGAAGTCTGTTTACACAGCAATACCCGCTGCCGCCGTCGCCACTGTTTATTTTCCTATCGAGGGGGGATAAAACCAAGCGAAGAAAAAGGATTTTATTGTTATTGGTTTATGCCACTTTGGGTTTGATCACTGCCACCACGGCCACACACACACACACACACACACACCCGGAAGGCCCGAGCGAGAGTCGATGGGAAAGTGGAAAACTTTCCACTTGATTTGTTGACGGTGGAATCCTTCGACTTCCTTGGGTGGGAAAAATAAATAAACAGTTTCAAATTTCTCGCCCCCCGCCCCCGAACTTTGGCAAGGCGTGAAGAAAGAAACGCAATACCGGCAATCGACCCACTGATAGGTGATTATCTTGTTTACAACGGGAAAGCGATCGGGATTGGGCGGGTGTCGAAAATAATAACTCCATAAGCTGTTGTTGTTCGTTTTTCGATGATTTTCTTTTCGGAGTTATTGACGTGAGAAAAACTTCCCCGAGCCCCGATTGGGAGTTTGTTGGATAGGATACAATAACAATTTTTCGGGGGTGTAAATTCGAAATAGATCTATAAAAAGTTGGAATTTGAAGTCAGCTGTAAAACCATTCGGAAGCTGCAACAAAATCCATCTTAAGACCGGGGTTTTTTTCTCGCTCCGCTCTCTCCCCCACTGGAACATCATAAGCCGACATATAAATAATGGAAGCTACCAGACACTGGCCGTCTGCTACCAACGCTGCCGCCGCCGCTGCCGTTGAGCTGGTACCACCCGAGAGACTGAATATACTGCAGTCCATAATTCCCCTCCCAGGGGGGAGGTGTGGAGTACCGACGAGGTAGAAGAAGCACAGGACTTTTGGAAAAATTAGTAGACTCAACAGAAGAACAAGACCAAGCATAACGAGCAAAGCACGACGAAGTTAACCTGCTGCTGCTGCCGCAGTGTATTTTGTTTTATTTCATTAATTTTCTCCCCGAGTTCACACATTCGAACACATTCGGAGTTTTGGGATGGGAGGTCGGGAAGTCGCTGTGGTAGTCTGAGCCACCCAGTCGGAACATACGGAAGTCGAAGCGCCACAGAAGTTACCCGCTGCTGCTTCCTCTAAGGGATGGAGCGATATATCGGTTATTTATTTTTCGCTGCAATGTGGTGCCGCTGCCCTGTCCCTTCATTGGGTGGGAAAAAGGAATCCGAAGCAAGAGCATTAGCATGTAAATTTCGGGCTTAAGTTGCCATTTATACGAAAATCGTCGCTTGGCGAGGGAGTTAGCATTGGCTGGGCTCTTTCCGATCCGAATTGCATAAGTGATGCATCTTGGTGGCTGCCGGGTGTCACGACTTTGGTTCAATTGTCTATCTGCGGCGATGCGTTAAAAGGATATCTATCAGAACTATCTTTACGTCACTTCACACTTACTATTTTTCAGCGCTACCCATTTCAAACATAGGGTCCAATTTTCTACACAGAAAAACTAGCATAACACCCTTTCAATAGAGGGAAAGATGGAGTGATAACGGCACAACATTGCACCAGAGATGCCAAATTTGTTTCTCGTGCGAATACATAGGCTTTCTCAAAATAGTGTTTTTCAATGGATTTTTCACTTTTAGCAATACTCTAAATAGGAAGTCATTTTTCGCGTGTATACTCTTTTGCAGCATACACCCGAACTAGCATTGGCAGTAAGTGTGTTAAAATGTTTGTATGCATGAAGCAGCATTCAATCAGACGAGCTTGGAATTGTACCCACAAAAAAGAATCCCTATCGGCTTGGTTGTAACGCTCCGCCACACAACCACGCTATCCTCATGACAACTGATGCTGTTATACTAATGCGCGAGAATACTACACCACATTATAACATGAAATTGAATCTTATAAGTATACGGGGAAATAAGTTATTTTTTGTTGCTGAAGGTAAAACAGAGAGCGTAAACAACTTTTTTCACCTTTGATGCGTGCTTATTTGCAGAGTGTCTCTTATTTTGCTCTCTTGTACTACTATGGCGAGGTGATCGAAAGGTGGAAGCAGCACTACGATGAACACCTGAACAGCGCGCAGACAGGAGACCTAGACGGCGTTGAGGAGGACTACACCGGTGCAATGAACAACGACGACGTACCACCCCCGACGATGGATGAAGTTAAGGAGGCCATTAATCAGCTCAAGAACCACAAAGCAGCTGGTAAGGATGGCCTCGTAGCGGAGCTCTTCAAGGGAGGTCCGAGAAAACTTGTAGAGTGTATGCACCGGTTGATAGTCAGGATCTGGGACACAGAACAGCTACCGGTGGAGTGGAAGGACGGGGTAATCTGCCCCATCTATAAAAAAGGCGACAAGTTGGATTGTGGGAACTATCGTGCCATCACAATCCTGAATGGTGCCTACGAAATTTTGTCTCAGATCCTCTTCCGCCGCCTATCGCCAATAGTAAGTAGATTTGTGGGAAGTTATCAGGCCGGATTCATGCCCGGTTGCTCGACGACGGACCAGATTTTTACACTGCGGCAGATCCTCCAGAAGTGCCGCGAGTATCAGATCCCTACACACCACATCTTCGTCGACTTCAAGGCCGCATATGATACAATCGACCGACGACAGCTATGGAGGATCATGGACGAACACGGCTTTCCCCGAAAGCTGACAAGACTGATTCAGGCAACGATGAACGGTGTGCGGTGCAGTGTGCGGATCTCAGGTGAGCTGTCGGAATCATTTGAGACTCACAGGGGACTTCGACAAGGCGATGGAATCTCCTGTCTGCTCTTCAACGTGGCGCTGGAAGGTGTTATGCGGAGAGCGGGCTTCAACATGCGGGGCACGATTTTCAACAAGTCTAGTCAGTTTATCTGCTTCGCCGACGACGTGGACATAATCGGAAGAACACATGCGACGGTAGCCGACTTGTATACCCGACTGAAACACGAAGCAGGGCTGATTGGGCTTGGGATCAATGCGTCTAAGTCTAAATACATGCTAGCTGGAGGGACTGATCGCAACAGAGTTCTTCTTGGTAGTAGTGTTGTGATCGACGGCGACGAGCTCGAGGTGGTAGAGGAATTTGTCTACCTTGGCTCGTTGATAACAACTGACAACAACAACAGCCGTGAAATTCGAAGACGCATTGTCAATGGAAGTCGTGCCTACTATGGGCTCCGCAAATCCTTGAGGTCCAACAAACTCCGACCCCGTACGAAGTGTACCATGTACAAATCCCTAATTCGACCGGTTGTTCTCTATGGGCACGAAGCATGGACGATGCTTGAAGAGGACTCACAAGCGCTTGGAGTTTTCGAACGCCGAGTGCTCAGAACAATATACGGTGGTGTACAGGAAAGCGGAGTATGGAGAAGGAGAATGAACCACGAACTGGCGCAACTCTACGGCGAACCCAGCATTCAGAAAGTCGCCAAGGCTGGCCGAGTGCGATGGGCAGGGAATGTTGCAGGATTGCCGGACAGCAGCCCTGCAAAGATGGTGTTCGCATCGAATCCGGTAGGAACAAGAAGGAGAGGAGCCCAGCGAGCGAGGTGGTTGGACCAGGTGGAGCAGGACTTGGCAAGAATCGGTGCAGCCGGGAGTTGGAGAACTGCAGCCATGGTTCGGGACTATTGGCGAAAAATTGTGAAGAAGATCTAATCTCTCAATGGGATGTAGTATCATTATAAATAAAATAAAATACTACTATGGCATATATAGTATACCTAAACTCGCCTCTTGCTTGAGTAAATGCTGTACCAGTACGAGTGGGTAGCACATTTTATGAATATTTTAAGCTCATTTAATGTAATCTATGAGGATGTCAAATAATGTGCTAAATATCTATTTTAGGTGTAGACTTAAAAACGAACATTCAGCAATTCCACAAAAAAAAATTCTTGTAAAATAAGTCGCTCCTATTTTGCTTAAATCTTGTATAAAGTATAGACACACCCAGTTTTTAGTAAAAATAAAACCAAAAAAATAGAAATAGATTTTTTTTTTCGTTAAAATAACTGTGAAATAAGGCTAGTGTAACAGTTCAGTGTTCTCAATTTCTGTTATCTATCGATTATCTACACCCAAAGCTGATTTTTAGCACATGTTCTGGCATACCGATTTAGTACATTAAATGAGCCGAAAAAGAACAAAAAATGATCTACTCATCAATACGTGTATATCATTTGTACAATATATATGCTAGAGCCAATATGAGCGAGCGAAACAGGAGACACATTGAAATGAAAGTATATGAAAACTTTCCGTATAGCTTGCCAAATACAGAGCCTAGACAGAGAAAGACGTATATTCTAATTCATGCTTTTCTTTATCCTCTTAGAAAACAGTTTCCAACTTCATTTTATGATCAGGTGTAATATTATCACGCTTTTGTACAACAGCACTTGCAGCTATACGAATAACGCGGTCGTGTGATAAAGCTTTGCATTCCAGCCGACCTTGGTTTGTTCCCCATTGATGTCGTTTTTTGGTACAATCCCAAATGAAATGAAAAAAGTAAAAAAAGAGAAGTCTGCCCCCATACATACAAACCTTTTAAAACAGCTCATTATTTGCACATTTGACCCTCCAGCACACGAAATAGCATTATTTCTGCCAAAGATGAAATGTTTTCAGCCAACGCTAGTTCGGGTGTACAAGCTGGCGCGCCTACTTGCAAACTTTTCTCATGAGGCGCAGTACATGCCTGTCAGCGCCAAGTTGTGATACTTTTTGCAGTCCTTTTCTACTTGCTGAAAGGTTTTTGTTGGACAGAAGTGAGGAAGAGCCTTCGTCAATGCCAACAACTTTCCAGTTGGTCCAAATTGCGGGCAATGAAGGAACGAATGTTAAACCCTAGGAGGTATACAACTCTACACCCAAACTAGCGTTGGCAGAAAACATATCATACATATAATAAAATGCTTTTTCGTGTGCTGAAGGGTGAAATGAACAAATAAAAGCGCCTTTTCCGGAAGCTTTAGAATGTTC
The DNA here is from genome assembly GCF_029784135.1 of Toxorhynchites rutilus septentrionalis. Classification (NCBI taxonomy): domain Eukaryota; kingdom Metazoa; phylum Arthropoda; class Insecta; order Diptera; family Culicidae; genus Toxorhynchites; species Toxorhynchites rutilus. The sequence continues at coordinate 302,459,737 of NC_073746.1, read as the reverse complement.
ATATGTATGAGAGCAGACATCTTTTTCTCTCAGACTGAACGTCAGCTTGGGATTGTACCAAAAAAGGCCACGCGATATCAGCAGCGATCGAACCAAGGCCAGCTGGAATGCAAGGCTCTTTTACACGACCATGCTATCCACATAGTTAATGGTGCCGTTGCATTAATGCTAATATTCCTCCTTGTTATAAAATTAGGTTAGAAAGTGTTTTCAATATGTGAAGAGGAGAGCATAAAAGTGAATCTATATCCTGGCCGTGTATGTGGCAAAGTATGCGAAAAGCTTTAATGTGTGCTTATTTGCAATGTGTTTCTTGTTTCGCTTGCTCATATTGCCTTTAGATTGCTCTAGCATGTATATTATACAAATGCTTTACCAGTATGGGAGAGTAGTACATTTTCTGTTATTTTTAAGCTCATTTAATGTAATAAATCAGGATGCTAAATGTAGATGTGCTAAATAATAATTTGATTTAGCGTAATTGTGAGACGCTGAATGTGCCATTTAAACGGCAGGATTCTTGTATCTAAGAATCATGGGAAGAACTCTGTTTTTAAACACTTTTTGAAGTACATTTCTCTGTTCACCGAAGCAATTGTAATATACGTTTGAGAAAATTTTACGAATAGCATACCATACCTTTTTCGACTTGAATAGATGCTTCACTTAATGCAATTTCACCTATGTTTCCTCTTCCTCTTCCTCTTCCTCTTCCTCTTCCTCTTCCTCTTCCTCTTCCTCTTCCTCTTCCTCTTCCTCTTCCTCTTCCTCTTCCTCTTCCTCTTCCTCTTCCTCTTCCTCTTCCTCTTCCTCTTCCTCTTCCTCTTCCTCTTCCTCTTCCTCTTCCTCTTCCTCTTCCTCTTCCTCTTCCTCTTCCTCTTCCTCTTCCTCTTCCTCTTCCTCTTCCTCTTCCTCTTTGTCGTCTCAACGTAGCATTAATTGTGTCATTTTTATTAGTGCTCAGTAAATCTATCTCAAATGAATCGTTGCAATTGTACCTTACATTGGCGAAAAATCACACAGCTGGCTGAACTTTATCCAGATTCTTAAGATAGGTGTAGGTATAGAATTTGAAATGACAATCTATGAATTAAACTTGTAACGAAATTATGAAAGATTTCGACTCGAACATTTCTCGTAAGATCATAGAGATTGATGCGAAAATCTATCAAAAATATATTTACGCGACAATTCCACGTTCTAATAGATTCATTGTGTGCTTCTCCACAGAAAAAAATCCTAGCTAACCATCGTACGTCATTCTATCCAAGAGAGAGGAAGAAATAAAACCAGCTCGATAAATACTGCGGCAAATCGTCAGTTTATGTGTTGCTATCGCGCTGAATAAACTTGGATACTTTTGCTTCACTGGCGCGCAAAACCAAAGCAGAAGTGTAAAGTGATATATTAACAAAGGCTCCGGCTTCGTTTTATGTACCTGTCGGTACTGGCAACACGGCTTCATACGTTACAGTCGGGGTACATCGATTCCTAAGAAGAAGATTCCTCTGCAGGAACCGAACATTGCATGTAATGCAAAAAAACCACCAGGCGGCATGAAGCCCGACGTTTTGTATTATTTCGTCGAGTTCCACCTTGGATTTGAAGTCACATAATCACGCCGTGATTTGATGCTGAATGCTCGCTGGAAGGAGCAAGACCGTAAAACAGAATTTGAAAAGCCTCTACTTTTACGCTTTAGTTGCCATCGGGTGAGGCCTCAATACAGCCATGGTGGTTCTCAGATTTTCGTCAAAAGTGGTAATTTTGTTCTTTATCGCAAAACATTAGACCCGTATTTTTTTTTTATTAGGGTGCTCATTTTCATTTTAGGGTGGTCCGAAAAATCAATTTTTTCCACTTTTTCCCAAAAATGACATTTTTTATAACTTTTGAACCACTTAACCGATTTAGATGATCGATATATCAAATTGAAGCCAATGAGCTAACCTTTTATCAAAAAATATCGATAAAATGTGTAAATTAAATGGATTTTATTCTCGTAATTATTGATTGTAGTCGTCTTTTATTGTTTTCATGGCTTTAGACTAGAGGGCGCCATATTTTTCAAATTGTTTTTCTTGAAAACTGAGGATTTTTTACATAACATATCTCGATATCAGAGATGCTATTGTTGACGTAGAACTACGTCTTTAAGGAAGGGTGCCAAATCAGAAAACAGATCACGTTTTTATGAAATAAAGTTAACGTTAATAACTATTTTCACTGTGAACGAATTCTCATGATTTGCATACCAATCGAATCGGAAATTTGTTTGATATGCTGTACATTACAACTCGCTAATCTCTAAACAGTTTAAATTCATGAAAACTGGAACTACCTTTTTCCCCATACATTTGTTTAGCCGATTTGTGTGCTAACCCTACCCGTATTTCAAATGCTTATAACTCGAACATTTCTTAATTGATCGGAAAGATGTTTGCATCAACTGATAGGAAATATATCTACGCGTCTATCACAATTAATAAAATGTTGTTTTTCATGAGATAAACAATTGAATAACTGTAAAATGTCAAGCGTTATCTAAACGCCATAACTGCCAAGTTTTGATTGGCCGGATTTACGGTTTCCCCAACACAGACTTCAAAATCGATGTACCTGTGGAAATCCGCTTTGCGAATATACGTCAAGTTGGGAGTACTTTTGTTCCTACCGAGCTGTGTTTCCCTAAGTCATTTTTGGGGAAAAGTGGAAAAAAATGCTTTTTCGGACTACCCTAAAATGAAAATGGGCACCCTTATTAAAAAAATTAAAAAAACGGGTCTAATGTTTTGCGATAAAGAATAAAATTACCACTTTTGACGTAAATCTGAGAACTATCGGTTTGGCATTGAATAGATGTATGTATACATTATATGAGGGGCTCAGAAAACAAGGGGTGTAAGTGACTTGATCGTTTTCTCTTCATCAACTTTTTATTTTGTTAATAACTCAACTGCAAAAACTTTCCAATTTAAGTTTGCTATAGAATCCAATAGATGAGGTTCTGACCTATTTTCCACGTTGGTAAATACAGCCGGGAATGTATTTGCAGCTAAGTTATGCCCCAAAGAGAGAGTCGATGTAGAGAAATCGATCAAATCACTTACACCCCTTTCATTCTAAGACCCTCATATGATATCACCTTCAGCAAACGGTGCTCTCATTTTTATGACTGTATAGATAGAATACACTGATCGCTGAGCTACCAAGATCTCAAGAGAGCAATATGAAAGTGAAATCCCTGCTATTGGCTCTTTATAAGTGCTCGCTGCAAACTGTGGATCTCAGTTTGTACATCTTAGGATGAGAAGTTGTTCGGACTATATACAACTTACGGGCAGCTGAGATCTGACCATGTCCCTATGATTATGATTTTTTTCTTTTGCTTTTGGATCACATTTATATTACAGATATACTCGCACCTACATTTACTATTTTCTGTACGAAATCACAAATGTGGACCCAGCATGACAGCCTTTAAGCCCTATTAGAATCTTGACTATATTTTCCAACAAAAATCTGCCGAACCGCATAATGTTTATTTTTATTGTGGTCAAAGAAACCACGCTCGGAGTATCAAATGCAATGCTCGGATCATCGGTCATCGTCATGGTAATGAACTGTTCTGTTATCCTCCGTTCCCTAGTAAATCAGAATTTACTTTGATTCAAAAGAGACCGAAACAATAATATAGAGTTATCTTCATAGATCTGGCACCTATGCATTCCATTTCCCCGCGAAACCAACGCCGTGGAATGAGGTACACGCGTTTATTTGCAAATGGGTACAGTAAAACATTGGAAACCCATTTGCATAGCCACACTTGGCGGTGCCGCGTGCCTTACAAGGAAGAACATACGTATCCGTCGCCAGCGCCCCGCAGAACTATTTGGCTGCCGGCGAGGTAAGAGATCGAGATCATAAATTCCTTAAGTCTTTTTCTCCTTCTTTCGTCTCCTCCCCCCATTTGAAGAAGCTTCCTGCTGTTTTCCGGGCCGAACTCCCGAAAAGGAAAAGCCCCACTCGACTCGTTCCGCACGTGGGAGATTTCGGAGATAGGACTAAGGCGACCAGCTGGTACCAACCATCCAACCCTATCCGCATGCTTGGCTCTCTCTCTCTCTCTCTCTCTGCTCGGTGGAATGCGTTCAAGATGCTATCGAATCGCATATATTTCACCCTCACCTAGCAGACGATGGCAAAAGAAGAACTCCTTGTGTTTGAATTTCTTCGACTCGTGTGCTGCTGCTGCCGTTGCACCGTTGGACTAAATTTCGAAAGTGTCAAAACAAAACATACTTTCGCCGTATTTATAGTGCTTGTCGGTTGCTGTTGTTCTGCCCCCGCCTCTCCACCGCTGGATGTGTGTTTTTCTCAATCTCTCTCTCTCTCTCGCCCTGTAAGGAGGATTTTCCGCTCCGGATCGCTTACAGCAGCTAACCGTAATCGAACAAACGCCCACACCGCCCAAACACCACCCACTCGCGTTCCGGTTCTGGTGGCAAGAATTGTTTCTCGATTTGTTTGCACTCATTCGGGGTTGCTATTTCGAGGTGGAAATTTTTCCAAACAACTTAAACCGTTCACTAATGGATGACTTGATGGAAATTACTAGACCTGCCCTCGTGTCCCTCCTCCCGCGTGACGTGCCACGTTCCATCGTCAACCGAAGAAACTTTACTACACAGTCTTTGTCGTTGTTGTCGCTGACTGGCTTAATTTATTCGCCTGATCGAATTAAAACAGTCAACCCACTAACAGGAACCTACCGCCCGCCAATAAACAAACCATATGATATGGGTGAAAATTGTTTTATTGATAAAATACTATCACTCGTCGTCTCCGGAAGCCTTGGGCTGGCTTGGGTTTGCGAAATAAAAATCGAACTGTTATGGGTGCCTCGACGTCGTGGGGCAAGGGCGGGGGTGTCTGTGTTGGGAAAATGAACGGGGCTCGAAGCTTCGTGCCGAGGCGCAGCGGGAGAAATAAAAGGTAATAAAAATAAAAAGTTCTTATCAGAAAAGTTGAAAATTTATATGCAAATGTTTCTTTCGCAAAGGGAAGCGGGCGAAAAGCCGGGGGAGAGGAGGCGTTAGGCGGTTTTGTGTTTTCCTTAATTCCATGGCTCGGATTGTACGTGTCGCTTCTCGTGATCGAAGTCTCCCGCTCGCGACGAACGACGCGGGGAACGAGGAGGTGGGATGGCTGATTTCAAGGAAAAACCAAGGCCTCTCTATCTGCGATGTGGGAGGGGAAGCGAGGTAGGTGATTAACAAATAATACCACTCGTTTGCTCCGGTTTGCTATATAGGCAGTTTGGTCCTAATAATAATAAGGAATAAATTATCGAATGGGAGAATGGGCGTGTGTGTGTGGCATTTAAATCGGCTATCGAGTGGCGGTGTGGTATTTTTAAAGCCAGGATCGATGGGAGGTTGGTGCGGAAGGAAGTATAATTTTCTATCCAATTGCATGCAATTTGATTTATATCCAGCCATTTCACCTTGGCCTGTGTGTTTTTGCGCTCGTATTTTATTGCGTTTTCAGGATTAAATGACACTTTCGGAATCGAGTTTTGCTGGTCTCGACCGATGGCAGTTGATTGAACCGATGAAACGCGGATGTGCCGAATGAACGGAGGGCTGGAGACTGGCTGGAGTGACTAATTGGTCGTAAAGACCGGCGGAGCAGTATGACTCAAACAGGAAGCCTACTGAACCATACGATGTTGACAGAATTGACAGAGAGTCGCTCATTCTCGAAACCAGGGCATCGTTTAACTTTTTTTTTATCACTCCGGGCGATAAATTATCGCAGAATGTGAGAAAAAAATGCGATATTAAAAATCTGACTCCAACAACATTCTGTTTTTTGGTGTACAACTAATATTCTGTTCCCCTTCAAGCCCAGCGGATATCAAAGAAAACTATTTGTTCCGCGAGATTCTAATTTCTCCGTAGGAACCACTCATTTGTACGCGCGCGCGTCTGTTCAAACCGGGAAGGTGCCGGGAGAGACACAGTCGAAAGATCAGGAACCCTGCTTTTGCCAATGATTTATAAGCGAAATTTATGATTTATGCCAACCCCTGGACTCGTGGCGATGCCACGCCGAAAGCGCATAAATTACGTATGCGAGAGAGCGGTACGTACGGTTTTGCACGGACCGAGGAGCAGGGAAAAAAGTGTGCAATCTCACTGCACGAATCGTGGACCCACTTGCAGCACGCGGTGCACTCTCACCGAATCCCACGCCGCACGCGGAAGGAAGAAAAATTTGCTGCGGTTTTCACGTTTCCAGCGTGAGTGTGTTGTTCTACCCCTTTTTTTCCTCGCTATGCTCCAAATTCGAAATACAGCGGAGAAGTGCATCAGCTGGAAGGTAATTTGGACGTGTCGAGGGAGAAGATTTTTTTTCATATTTCTTTCACTCGGCTCGGCAGCAGCATCAGCAGCAGCAGCGTCATCACTAATGAATGAAAGTGTGGTGATTCTTTTTTTCCTGCGACATGCTGACGGTTAGCGAGAGAGAGAACACATGTTTTGCATCCTTGGGGATCCCTCGCGGCTCAGGGACAAGAAACTGCTCAACGAAGCGAGTTTCCAAATGCGATATTTATATCCTTTATCCAAGCCATTAAATAAAAAGTCCATAAAGATTTTTCGCTGTTTGTCGCTGCTGCAGCAGCAGCGATTTTGTTTCCTTCCAGCACTCGCCAGCAAGATTCAAATCAAAATTAGCTGCTTTCCCGGGTTTCGCTTGATGCTCCAATTTTTAATTCTTCCCTCCGTTTGGCTGCGTTTTTTTCCCCGGTCCACAACGGTTTCGGAGATAAATTGGAAAATAAGAATCATAAAAATTGTCCCACTCGGCGGAGTCCGCCGGACGCAGATCGGGATGTGGAAGAAGGTGGGGTAAAAGTGCCATCAAGCGTGGCAGACGATGAGAGTGAGCTCTAATGAGTCGTTTCTTCGTTGTCAACCATGTGCGATAATTTTTCGCAACATGTGTGGGACCACTTCGGCAGTAAAAACATATAATGCAAGCGAAGGGTGAACCGTTCGCTGCACTTCTGTTTTCCAATTTCCATTGCACCATTCGAACAACTTTCCGTGGTCTCTGTCATTGTTTGGAATTGATTCGCTGGTAGAAGTGTCTCCAAGAGCAATCGGTAGACCACCTATTTTTTTCGTTTACAAAAATTCCCGGGAGATCGTTGACCCGAAATTATTGAATGACACATTAAATGATGAATATTTGTATAACCGTGTTTAGCGGTGAAATGACGATTGTTCGGTGACAACAATTAGTCGATGTCAAATGTGAGTCATAATTTGTATTCGTTTATTTGTTTATTTGTTCTTTGGGTAAAACTTTTATTTAAATTTTCACAAGCAGGAAATGTGGTGTATTGGGCTATATAAAATCAAACGAGAACACGTAAACAATCTTCTTTTTTTTTTGTTTTTTTATACGAACGGAATTACATCTGTTGTACATCTTTTAAAGATGAGCGAACCAATGATTTCACAGTCCCATAAAGCGCATATCGAAAAGTGACTTCTTCAGAATGCAAAGATGTGTTTCGACAATGGCGTGAAAATTCTGTTTGCGACAAATGCGACAGTTTTGCTTACTGACGTATCCATTTAATTAAAAATGGGTTTCAGCACTGAACGAAGTTTCATTGCGTAGAACAATTTGCAGGCGTTACTCAGATATCAGTTTATCTATATATATATAAAAATGGATTTCTGTCTGTCTGTCTGTCTGTCTGATGCTTATGGACTCGGAAACTACTGAACCGATCGACATGAAAATTGGTATGTAGGTATGTTTTTGAGGCCGGGGAAGGTTTTCATGATAGTTTGAGACCCCTCCCCCCTCTCTAAGGGGGGGCTGGCATACAAATGAAACACAAATTTCTACATTACTCGAGAATTAATCAAGCAAATTCAATCAAATTAGGTATCTGGAGGTTTTAGGGTGCTATAAAAGATTCTATAGTGGTTAGATACTCCTCCCCCCTCTCTTAGGGGGGAGGGCTGCCATACGAATAAAACACAAATTTCTGCATTACTCGAGAATTAATCAAGAAAATGAAACCAAATTAGGCATATGGAGGTTTTAGGGTGCCATAAATAATTCGATGGTGGTTAGACTCTCCACCACCCTCTCTAAGATGGAGCTGCCATACAAATTTCTGCATAACTCGAAATACATGCGAAGGTTTTAGGGGACACAAAACGTTTCTATGGCGAATAGATACTCCTTCCTTCTCTCTGAGGGGTAAGGGGGCTGCCATACAAATGAAGCATACATTTCCGTATAATCAAATAACTAGCAAGCAAACGGAACTAAATTTGGCAGTGGTGGCTCTACACTCCTCCCCCCTCTATAAAGAGGGGCTCCCATACAAATGAAACACAAATTTCTGCGTTACTCGAGAACTAATCAAGCAAACGAAACCAAATTTGGCATGTGGAGGTTTTAGGATGCAATAAATATGTCTAAGGTGGTTCGACACTCCTCCCCCTCTCTTAGGGCGGGCTGTCATACAAACGAAAAACAAATTTCTGCATAACTCAAAAACTAATCAAGCAAATGGAACCAAATTTGGCATGTGAAGATTTTAGGGGGCACGAAACGTTTCTGTGGTGAATAGACACTCCTTCCCCCTCTCTAAGGGGAGGAGAGGGGAGGGGTTTGTCTTTATTCTATCATATTGGAACATGTTATTTGCAAGTGGTTGAAAAATGTTGAACGCGAATTGTGTCTGAAAATAATCTGATATTATAATGATGAGTTTTGGTAAAAGTACTAGGAATTTTATAGTAAAAAGTAAATTCAACGGGGTCGATTAGAAGACCAATCAATGAACAGTTCTGCGATTGGACTCATGACCTTGCGCTTAGTAAGAAAACGTGAATGTTTGAAGGTATTGATAACAAAAAAGAAATTTTTGCGGGACCAAGTTTGCCGGGTCAACTAGTTCATGATAAAATAACAAATTCAACTAAACACAAAACAAGTGATATTATTCAAAATGGCTCACATTCGCAAATATGATGCCTGCTCAAAGTTCTATATTTTTTTAAAAATGCTTCTTACATAAGGTAGAACGAAAATTGTTATGAACAAAGAAAATTATTAACAAAATCGGTCATATGATTTCAGATCATCGTTTTTTTTTTCAAAAAATCTTAACCCGAAATCCAGTTGTCCGATTATAATATGATATCCGACAAATTTGTCAACTTTCTAGGAAAAAATAACAAATAACTATTGGATAATTTAGCCAAAAAATATATATTTTTTTATTTCTCAAAACACTCTCCAGAGATTTTTTTAAATATATTATTATTGGAGACTGATTTCATTTATCAAAGTATGACGTCTATTGGTGTGTGACTCACAACATCTAGAAATCAATTTTGGTAAATTTATGAAAATTCAATATTTTGCGAAATCGTAAATACTCACGAAAGAAAATGTAACAATGTATCTACTACTGCAATTATATTCTGTTATATGATATGTTTATAATAAGTTCCATCGTAAAACTAATCGTTCTCGAGATATAATATAAACTTTCCAACAACTTAGTTGAAAAAACGGTTTTCGATTGAGAGGTTCGAAAGGGTACACTTCCGTATACCAGTTCGCGATATCTTATCGAGAAGTACTAATGGATTTATTTAGCCAACTACACTTCCCCAAATCCTCTTGTCTATTTCCTTTCCCGAGAGAATGTCGAGTTTTTCAAGTTAATTTTGGAATATTGATGATAATTGATTTTTTCTTCATGAGTTCTATTTAAAATAGAAAGTATTAGTAACTAATGATTCGGGTTTTTTTTCTCTACCATTACAACTCTTACAACCTGCTGGAAATTCAGTTCAGTTTATACAACAAACAGTTCCCCTATGACCACCATTTCATGTATTGAATGAGTCAAATTATCAGATTTCTGAACAGTTACAAAAACTCAATTCAAAATCAATTATCCTCAAAGTCCTACGTCAAGTTTCCGTACGTGCCTCTAGACACAGGCCACTGTTTCTTTTCAAAGCAAAAATGTCAATGATTTTAGGTACGCCTTTATAAAGAAAATCGTTGCAAAATTGGTCATATTAAAAACAAAACGTTAAATTTTGAGAACCCACCATCCAAATTTTGACCATTCAGGTCAAAATCGGCTATCTGATAAGATTTCACGTGTAGATAGCACAATCCTTGGATTTAAATATAACTTATTCGTTCTGGTGGTCGACGTTGGAAACCCGTATCCGAAACGCCTTCCCTTCTCAATCATCGTTTTAAAAAAGTTAGAATATGTTCTGATTAAAGAATCATACTTTATGTTAATACAAATCATCTGAAAACTGTAAGACTCTATTTCGAAGCGAACAAAAATAGTGATCAATTCTAATTAACATGATAACACTAGGTCAACTAAGTTTGATCTTCATTTTATAATTTATCCGCAAGTTGGGCTCCGCAGCAAACCCAGAAACGTCGCGTTGGGCCAAGAACGTGTTAAAGTATGATTCAAAAGTGCTCCGATAGACGAAGAGTGGTGTTCCTATTTGTAGCACAACTTGTTTTATTCCTGCATCGTTACTGTTCTCTTGAAAGGTTGAATCCAAATAAAACCCGACAAACTTTCCTTCTGAGTTCCGTTTTCTCTGTGTTCGTTATTAAATAACCGAACTTTTGCATTTCTACCGAATTTACATATTTATTTGAATACTTGAGTGTTAATTTTAGTGTAATGAGTTAACTTTTACAATGATGAGATTTTAATTAGTTAGAACTAAGACATTTTCTAATTTCCAATCGAAAGGGTAATACATAGAATATCTATTAATAAAGAATAAACAATAATACCAACATTATTTAAGGTATGGACATCCCCTACAGCTACACAAAATAGCTTAGATCATGAAGCTCTAATATTTGCTATCGCACTACCTCTCATCAATAGAGACACTCCGTTCGGTCCGGAACTAACTCGCTAGAGAAGGAATTGCAACCGCTCCGAGGGTCCATAAATAACCGTACCGCATCTGTTTGTCTTCTTCGCTGCCCGGGGCATGGCTTTCACTCGCCAAGAATTCCAACGCGCCGGCCGCGGTGAAAATCCGACCGAAAATAATCCAATAAAAATATAGAATTTGTATCGGATTTGGCCACATTTGTCTTGGCGATGCTCCCTAGCGATGCTTCTGGTCGTTGTCGTGCTCGGAATGTGCCCTCAAATATTGATACATGGTTCCACCGCGTCACTCGGAAAAGGTGGGAAAGAAGACGATGCGGAGGAGTTCCATCGGTAGCAGGAGCACTACCGAACTCATGCTTGTTGTGATTCATGGCTGTTGAATTGTGATTTATTCCCGGTTGTCACTCGCAATCGAGTGTGCACATACACACACCCACATTTCTCCGCCCCTGTGGGAGCGGGGGAGTCGAGGCGCGAAAGCAAACATATCGATAGTGTTTTATGGGTGTCTTTTCAAATCGCTCAACCAGGTCGGTCGGATCTGTGCGTGTGCAGACGGAATACCGACGCTTTTCAGGGGGAAAATGGGATTACGGATTGATTTATGTCGCCAACACCCGTGCTCAGTCCCTCCCCCCAGTTTGTCGAAGAATTTTTACACCAGGCGTGAAATGTGAAACATTGCGGTGGCGTGGGTTGAAAGCTCCGTCGGATGATTTGATTACAGATTACAAATCACGTCCAACCTAGTTATTCCAAAACCACCGGAAGACAACCGTGCGACAAAAAATGCGATCCGAAAAACCACAAATTTAATCACCTATCAAAACCAATGCTCCATGCCCCGATGCCACTGCCAAATGGCCTCGGGGCGGCCGAACGGGCGGTGACAACCGGTAAGCCTTTGTTCAATATTTGAACAATCGCAAACAGGAGAAACCGAAAAGTGAAACAATATTTATTAGAAGTTTGCTTTTCTCGCTCTCCCAAAACATTCGTCCATTTAACGATTCCGATTCCGATCCCTCTCCGTCGGGGAAGAGGGCAGCCTGTCCATTCCAATCTTAACCATATCTTGTTTCCTGGCCCCACTCATCCCCCGAACACAGCCCGAAACAACTGTGACTTTGTGACCGATCTAGGAAACCCTCGAACCCCCACCCGAGAAGATCTGCTGGCATATTTGCCCATATTACACAACAAAAACACACATTTCAAACACCCAATCAAGTGTGGATAGAGCGAAATATCGCTCTCTGAAGCCCCAACCCTACGAGGCTGCCGCTGACCACCAGTTCAGTCCAATGAAGGGTAGCATTTTCATTTGCATATGGAGACATCATAACCACCACCACCAGAACCGACCAGCAGCAACAGCAGCGGTAGGAGCGTCTCTTGTCCAATAGTAAATCGGTAAATCGGTGGGTTGAGGTGAACAGAAGACAGAAAGGTGACGGTCGAGACTCATTTACAGCCAAAACCAAAACTCGTCCTCGATAGATAGATAGATAGGTATATGGACAGACAGATACCAACCAGTTGTAGGAAAAGGGAGAGAAACAGTAGTGCTAGCAAACAGCATTGTCTTTGTCGGTTTTTCTCGGCAGCATTTCCTCGGCATCCCCCTTGGCCACTTCTGCCAACAAACAATCTATAATGTTATTGTTGTAAATATTTGCAAATCAGAGCACTGTTCTGTGCTGGAAGAAAAGATTGTAAAAGTTTCTCCGGAGCAGAGAAAAAGGGCACACTATCAGAAATCCCTTAATCAAAGAGACGTGTGTCAGAATCTATTCAGGCTTCCAGCGACGAAGATGCTCCCTGGCTCCATGCACCGGTTTTCCGAACGGCAATTGATCGGTACTCTGGAGTCTGTCCTGGAAGAGGCAGAGACGCGACAGCCCCCTCAGCCCGACAACTCGGGCAACGGATTTGTTTTATATCCTGTCGTTGTTTGATTGTCATGACACTAGTTGGCTGTCAGACAGAGAGTTGAGGACGACGGCTTCCGGCCTCCCTCCTCCCTTGGAACGAAAAGAGTTGAAGACCATTATACTGTCGTTGAACAACCAGATGAGAAGGTTAATAATATCTATGTTGGGCGTGGGAGGGGAACACAAGGGGCTTTGGTGGTCAGGATTTTGGCAATGGGTTTTTACTTGGTGCAGCTGACCGACGGCTTATCTAATGATGTGGAACTGATGGATTGTTATTTTGGGCTGCAGTTTTATTAGACATGATATTGAGACTATCATTTCCTTTTCCCCTGTATAAATTGCGTTTTGCGTGGCTATTTGTATTCACTCATATAGTTAACTACAAGCTCGTTATATTCCAACATGTACATTAAACGAACTTTAATGGTGTATTTCTTGCGAACCATTTTTATGATGTGAAAAACTTTTTCGGAACTTCTTCGGAAGAATCGGTTTTGAGAATCCTTTTCCGCATAATCATTCCTTTTCTTTCTTCTTTTTTCTCCTATATTCTTTTTTTTCCTTTCTTTCTTCTTTCTTCTTCTCAATTTTCTTCCTTAGTTTCCGTTGTTTCGTTTATTTTTCTATCTTCACTTAAGTGGAGATGTACTAATTACATTTTTCCACCTGCCCTGCTTGTTCAACCTAATCAGAAAGCAAAGTTTTTTTAATTTTTTTGTGTTTTTTTCTATAACAGATCGGACTCGATTATATACAGATTCGATTATATGTGATTCGATTATATACAATTTTGGACTCGATTATATACAGTTTGAAAAAATATATTGTTTTTGCATTTCAATTATGACTTATTTTAAGGAAAAATGTAACCTTTCAACGTAAAGTTGAAATTTAAGTGGCCATTATGTGTACAGTGGGGTAAACATCGTGATTTGTAATGATTTTGCTTGAATTTTCACCAGAAATTGTTTATATCGATATTGCAACGAAATTGAAATAAATACAAGTTGGGTGTCAAAGAACAAATTGAAGAACGGTTAGAGTGCTTTAATTTAATTGATAGAAACAATCATATTCAATATGAATTTTTAGAATATAATTAATAATAACAAATCAAAAATTACTAACTTTGAAGTTTTTCATTTCCAAAAAGTTATTTAAATTCACTAATTTTGATGTTTCACAAATATATCCTGTACTAAATTTCCACATTTTTCTAATGAAAGCAACAGAATCGTCTACTGTAGCGTGATTTTCAATGTAGCGCCAATTTGAGGCAACAGAGTCCGAAACCAACAAAAAGTTCTACAGCTCTGTCATTGTTGAAATTCGAACATATGCGTAGAAGGTTTTTTTTCATCAAATATGATCCTTTATGACCTCCCGAATGAATTCTTTTTTTTATATGAGAAAGGTATGTTATGACTTTAAGGGGATGAATCAGAAAAAAAATCTTTTTTTTATTTTCAGAAAACGAAAAATATATGCATGAAAAACGATTAAAAGAAAAAATTTTTTTGACTCGATTATATACAGGATTCGATTATATACAGTGAAAATAAATCCGAGACTGTATATAATAGAGTCTGTCCTGTATTTGGCATTCAGGTTTTCAACTGCTGTAAAATCACTGAACTTGTTCCTTAAAATGCTCTGTTTCCAAGTTCTATTGCGAAAAGTGACATTTTAATATTGTATACTGCTAAACTAGAAATTTGTTTGATTGAAAAATGAGAATTTCGTCAGCTGCAACTCTTTTTTCCAGACAAACCTCCTTTACTATCGGAAGAAAAATTCTTCCACGAAACATTGTTTGATGGTATCGATTTAGAGAATTCTGTGATTTTTATCCACACAGCGACAATTATAAGAATAAAAACTTGGAAACGCTGTTTCCTCGTAAACGAAATAATGTTAGCCAACCTACGATGATATCTTGCACACTTTTTCCTTCATCTTCAATTTATCCCTGTATTTCATCTCATTCTTTTCATCACTTTTCGTCTATTTTCTTTTGTCATTATCTTTTTTTTTCATTCTTTTTCTTTTTATTCTTCCTTTTCATTCGTTTTTTTTTCATTTTTCCATCTGCTCCTAAGAGCAACAAGCTTCTTCACTATTAATAGAAATTCTATCGAAATTGCTCGGTTTTCATTGTATCGTCAAATTTTCTAGTTTTTCTTTAATGGAAATCGGGTCTATTTCTTTTTAATTCTACTGTTCAATCTTCTTCTTTCCATCTCCTCTTCCAGCCTTATTTTTTGTTGCGTTTTTTCTTTCTTCTATCTATTCAATTAACCTATTTCTTTCCTCTTTTGCCATATTATTTCGAGTTTATTTAAATTCAATTTAAATTGCTTAATGTACTTTGCTGCGTAAATTTTCCTTTAGCGAAATTTTGGTCTTTACTTTTTTTCAATCTACTATTCCCTATTCTTATTGCTTATACTTTTCCTTCTGTTCTTACCCTGTTCTAATTTTTTGAATGCGTTCTTTATTCCTTATACTTTTCCATTTCAATTTCTTCCCTTTTATTTCTCTTAGTTTTTCCTTTATACTTTTTCTTTCAATACTCTTTCCAGTTCATACAAATCCCTTTTAAAACCCAGAGTTTTCATTTTCCCATTCATTTTTCTACTTTTCATTTAAAAAAAGACTCTGCTATTTTCAAATCCACTGTTCAATATTCTTTTCATTTATGTTTACTTTTCCTACTGTCCAAATCCGAATATTCCTTATTGCGCACTTCATTCCTTATAACTTTTCATCATTATCATCATAAAATGTGAGAATTTTCCTCTTGTTTTTTTCTGCTTCTATCTTTTTTCCAATTTATTTAAATGCTATACATTTTTTTTAACAATAAGTTATTTTTCAATTCACTTTCCAATTTATTGACGTTTCTTAGTTTCATTGTCGTGTTAATTTTTCTACTTTCTCTTCAAGACAAATCTTTAGCAGTCTAGTATTGAATTTCCTTCTGAATTAAATTTTTCCTCGTATCATAATTTTCTCTTTAGTCCTTATTATTTTTTATAATCATTTTCACACTTTCTTCACGATTTTTCTCTTCTTTTACCAAATTCTCTTCCTTTCAGTTTATTTCAATTTCATTTATTTTTTTGTAATATATAATTTTTCATTTTTTTCAAATTTTTTAGTGTGCATTGTAGCGTTAATGGTTCTACTTTTTTCCAATGGAAAACTGTTTGAATCTAGGGTTAAATCTCCTATTTTATATTTTTCCTCTTATCATAACCTGATTGTATTGTTTGAGAATGCTGTTCATTCTTTTTTTTTCACTTTAATTTTTCTACTTTTTCATCTCTAATTATTTTACTTCTTTCAGTTTTCTTTCCAAGTTAGTTTACATTCCTGCGAAAGTAGAAATAAACATTGTTGTAATTTTTCTAGTTTTTCTTCAATGCAAATTGAGTTATTTTTTCTTCCATTTTACAGTTTAATCTTCTCTCATTTCCTTTCTGTTTTAGTCTGAAAGATTTTTTGCGTTATTCATTTTTTATTCCTAATTAATTTTTTTTCAAATTTTCTTCCTTCATTTATATTTTATTATGTTAATGGAGTATTTCTTTTTCTTTAATGGAAATTGAGGTTGTTCCTTTTCCTTGCTACCGTCTCAATCGTCTCATTATCTATAGTTTTCGTAGTGTCCAAACCTAAATGTGTTTCTTACGTTATTTATATATTTTTTTCTTTTTATTTACTATAAGGGAAAAGCCATTTTCTTTTTGGTTTTGCTTCAGACATTTTTTTTCCATATGATTATATTCAATTTAAATCCCATGGTTTTCAACGTTGCGTGAAATTTTTTGCTTCTTTTCAATTTATTTATATTTTACATAAATTTCTTAGATTTCATTGTAGCTCCAATCTTCTTCTAACTGATATTTTCCTCCTGTCATAACCTAAATGTATTTTTTTCATTTTTTATTCCTTCTATTTGTTAATTTTTTGTTTTATTTTTCTCTTTTCTTCTCTTATTTTTTTTCTTCTTCAATCAATCTTCTTCTTCATTTAAATTCTATTCAAATTACTTAGTTCTCATTGATGTATTAACTTTTTCTAGTTTATTTTCAATAGAAATTTATTCTTTCCGTTTTTCAATCTTCAATCTTATCTTTTCATTTTGACCGGTTGTATCATATTTTTGCTCCTGTCCTAACCCAAATGTATTTGACGTTATTTTTCCTTTTTTTCTTCTATCTTCATTTTTCACTTTTTTTTCTCACATTTTTTTCCTACTTCTTTCATCTTTTTCCAGTTATATTCTATTTAAATTCCTAGTTTCCATTATTGCATTATTGTCATACATTTTTAAGAAGAAAACTTTCCTCTATCTCGTTATACTGTTTAATCTTCTTTTTATTTTTGCTTCGTCTCCTGTCCGAGCCTGTCTTTTTTGCGTTCTTCATTTTAACTTTATTTTGGTATTCGTTGATCTTCTCATTTCTCTTCAAAAACACTACCGTTCCAGAGAGCAATTTTGTCTCTTCAACTTAATACAACTTTAGTTCTCATTATTCCTTAACTGATATTTTGAAGAGAACACTATCTAAATATAATGAAGGTCTCAAGTGTTGTAGGTCAAACAAGTGCTTTTGAAGCAAAGGACGAACTCAAGAAATTAAAATAAATCATTGAAGCAGTCAGTAACAGATAAAACGAGAAGACAACTAATTTAAAACAACAGAGGCATTAATATAATAGACCATATCGATATAATAAACCAGCATAACAAATAATAAACCAGGAAGACGGAAAACGGGGAGAGAGTGGAATATCAAAGATAAAAGGTGGATAACATAAAAGGCCTGACAAATTCCTGAAACACTCAGGTTTGAAAAAATAAAATATAATGTTTACCAACATTTTCAACAAAACTAAACCAGATTCTCTGACTTTTACACAGAGAATCTAAAGAAACATATCAAATAGGCAAATAAAAAAACGGATAAAGGAAACAAAATGAGAGAATAGTGTAATAGAGCTATCCCATGTTCAAAATGTAGAAGCTAACAATGATACAATATACCCCTTACATAATAAATCTAAAAAAGTTAATATAGTAAATGAAAAATAAGATAGTGGATAATTAAAAAAATCAAAAGACGGAAGTGGTTCTTGAAATTAAAAAGTCCTTAGAATAGTTTAGTGAGCAAAAAAGAGGAAATTTGATCAGCAGTGAACAAAAGTCAACTTGTTTATATGTCTCTGTGGTTCGTTTTTGTATATTCCACTTGCATTCTTCCATGGATATCCATGTGTTACTTTTCACACATATCGGGAATGAACGGGATCTAAAATCATATAAAAAATGAGGAGTTTTTACTGTTTCTTGAAGGCTCAGATTGGACGTTTGAAACGAGATTAGTAAAAGTTTGATCTAAAACCGCAAATGGTTTTGATATCACTAAATATATCTTGTTTCTTACAACAATCAACCAACGCCATCGTATAATAACTCTGGAGCAACCCCGCCGATCGGTGACCTCCTCTTTCAACAAAATCGCGCACAGTTACGCGAGCGGGGGCCCTCGTCTGGTCGCTAATAATCCGTTGCAGCCGTTTTGCGTTTGCATCCTACGTAGCATCATGCTCTCCAGAGAAACGATCCAAGGAAGGGGTCAGAAACAAAAGGGGATGCGTCTGAATGCGTGTCTCAAAAAAAAAAGAAAGCAAAACAAACGACAACTGCCTCGTCTGCCTGCCTGTCGGCTCCGTCTTTTCCTTTCGAGCCAGCCGACGATTTCCCGGACGGGGGGGAAATCGGATGTATTTTTAGAGACAGAAAATCTGTCCTCTCATCTATAATTTATTGCTGTTTTACATATTATTATTGTTTTTATTGCCCCGAGAGTCGGTCGGAGCTGGTGTCGGCCTGTCGAAAACGATTCTCGTTTCTAATGTGAGTGTGTGTCTCTTTCGATTGGAAGGGTTTCCCTCTAGACGCTGCCGGTTATCGGTTGGTCAAGGTGGGGAGCGGGGGAGGGTGCGAAGAAAGTGTCTATGACTAAGTCAATTAAAGTGTGTTTATGGCCGGGGCTGAAATCTACGCAAATTGAACTCAACCAAGCGAATTTCACGTCTGTGCTTTATGGACTGCTGAATAATGGGCCCCAATAAGGTCTTGGGTAGCCCCGATCGGTACACAGAGGGAGACACGATCGTTACGATTCGCCGCCGCCAGTCTTAGTCGCGTTCGTTCGGCTTTAATTGCAAAATTAATGATTCTCCTTTAATCTACCAGCTGCTGTCACAAGCTGTATGGGTGCTCGACGGTGGATCACACCGAACAGAATGGGGCAAAAAATAGCACATTGTTCAAACGGAGCGATCCGATTCGATTGTTTCTATTTTTTCCGTTAAGGACACGGCCTGAGTAAATTAATAGTAACCGCTGAAATGAGGTTATGTTTCACGATCGCTTTTGATGTTTCGACTCGAAACGAATTTCGTACACAAGCCGATCTATGTCGCGTCACGTTTCGAACACAAATCCGCGGTATTTCCGATTCAAGCGGAAAACAGCTATAAATTTTAATTTAATTGAAAGAAGTATTGGTCTTGAAGCAACGATTTTGCGCTATTTTTTTCATTAGTACCTCATGAAGGCCATTAACCAATTGGGTTATCTAGCAACGGTTAAATAGCGATTAAAGCTAAAATATAGCCTCGTAAGAGTCGGCTCCCAGAGCACAAATTGTGCGAAAACCTGACCCATTCAGATGCAATTTTACCACCGCACAATGCTTCCAGATCATTAACTGCACCGAAACGATCGATTTAACCAAAAGAAACAAAACAAAAAACTAAGTCTAGACCCCGCGCGCGGATTGCGAAACAATGGCACAATGCACCATTAAGTTTAACCCCCACACAAACGTGGCTCGCAATTTTCGGCCGTTGCCGTTGTTCGATAAGTGCATTCGCTGAGCCCAGAGCACCTACCCGGGAAGCAACTTTGTAAAGGCAGAAATAAAAGCCATTACCGAAAAATTTACTGCCCATGTCCGTGAAGAAACATCAACTCCGACATTGCTGCCGTGGCCGGAACCGACGCCAAAAATTAAACCCAAAACTAAAAAACTACCATAAACTTTTATTTTTCCCTCAAAAAAAAAAGAGAAAAAAAACATCAACACACAGATCTTTTATCAAATTAAATGATCTGCTTCTACGTTCCTCCCCCCTCCGGGGGGTTTGGTTAAAATTAACAATATTCAAATAGCGTCCGCGTTGTTCATCGCATAGGAAGCAGTGGGTCGGAGGAGAGGGAGCAGGAACAGGGAGCCGACAGCCACAAATCAAACAATGTGCCGATTTTTCTTCGTTTTCGGCTTAATGTGGAGCGCGCCTCGTTGCATTTCGTGGAAAGTGCACAACAGCCAAACACTCCGCGAAGCAGCATACACACAGTTAATGGCATTGAAGCATGCCGCCTCTAAAATTTATCCAGGGGGCTTGGGGGCGACTTCTTGGGGTGGTGCTGCTGCAACTACAAACTCGGGCTAATCGGTTGTGCGAACGCCACCGCCAGTCATCAGTCCGTCAGTCAGTCAGTTGAGGAGAAACAACCCAAAAAAAAACCCCAACAAAAATATGCACAAAAGGTGAAGGCGCACGGTGAATTAATGCGAGTTTTGAACTTCTTTTTCCGCACATCTCAGATTTCGACTCACTTTGTCGGCGAATGTCCACCGGCGGGTGATTGCGAATGCACTCCAGGTACGCACTACTCTATTGATTAATAGCGACGATTCGGCGATTAATGTGAGAAATTGGTGATATGTGCTTTGCGCTTTGATGTTGCGCCCGGTGGAGACGCTTGGTGTCACGCAAAAAAAAACTGGAAGAAAATACCTGCCTTCAACCGGTAAGAATGTGGTTTATCAGAACTCGGAACTCCGCTTCCCCCCAGAACCAGCAGCAGAGGGTAGCAACATGAAAGCGATCCGTTGCACGAGTTTTATTGCAGTTTTATTTTAATGTTTGCTGTTATTTTTCGGGACTCGCGTTTCTTCGCTAGATCTTTATGAGATATGGGTCGTTTTAATTAAGAATTTGCAAATATATTTTTATATTAACCCGCACCCGAGTCGATGACGTCGTTTGCTTCTGCCAATGGGTGTGGACGACTGAAGGGTATGGGGATGGAGGTGTTTCCTACACTGGAAGTATCATCATGCAAATCTCCGGCCTGGGCGGGCTTTGTTTTCCGTTTGGTTTTGGCTTCGACGGCGAGCAGTACTGCAAGGCTGTGAACAACTGCAGTGAGCGAGAGACAGAGAGGGGTCAGAAGTGAGTCGAAAGCGGAAACTGTTAATTACTTTCCACACAACATTAAAATAATGCTTTCAATTGAGCGGTGAGGGGGGAAACGGGGTTCAATTCATGCAAATGCGACTGTTGATTCGGCGGAAAATTGCAGAGGGGAAAGATGGGAGAACGGAGGGAATCTGGCGTGTTTTATTGATCGTTGAAACATTATTATTTTAGTATCGAACTGTAAATATAAACCTGGATCTCCGCGATTTAGAGGAATTTCGTTGTCAAAAATTTCTCTTGAATGAGGATTATTGAAAAAATCTAGAATAAAAAAACTAAAATAACCTTCATATAACGTCAAATCGACTGAATCGATAAGTCATTTGTCTACGATAAATTCGAGTTATCGTTCATGATAAATGTTTATTTAATCATGGAAATAAATAGAAAACGCTGCATTACAGTAACGTCTCGATTATGTCACTGTGCGCTTGTGTCTCGTCACGTTTACATCATTCTCGGTTTTATAACCGGAAATGGTTTGCTTATATCACACTTCCGGAACCATGGTGAATAATGTTCAATTCGATTAACACAACATGTAAATTGAGCAGGAAATATGCTTTTCAAGCATCTGTTCCAAATCTGATAATCAGCCGTACTCACAGATAAATAAGTTGAAAATAGTCGCATTTCAATCGCCGTTACCAATATCAGGTAAAAAATCTATATCAGCAATAACGGAATTTTTCGGGAGTTTTTGAAAATGAACGAAAGTTACATGGAACCATGTCTAGCGAATATGGAGACTGAGGCATCGTTACGATATTGTGTTTGGTCAAATTTCACGAACAAGCAATGAAGTTTGAGCATGCTTATATGAGCCGTTGAAATCGCAGAACAAATTGAGCATAACGAACTTCACGTTCGAAAGTACTTGAGAAGTCTTTTTCGGTCTTGCCAAGCCAGATTATTTGTACTGGGACGACTGTACCTCAGTTTCAACGTTATATCCGTAAACCCATGTTTCTTAACCTGTTATGATACGTTTCAGTAATTCTTCATCGTCGTTGACTTTATCCAGTGACTCCTGAGCAACTTCCATCCGTCGCTGTTTTTGATCAAAATTCTACAATTTCGAAACTATTTTTGCTACCAGACGTTTCATATCCAAAACATTCGGAAAAATTTCGTGGCGTGTACCACTCGATATACCAACATCATCAGCAACTTCGCTGATAGTGATTCGGCGACCTTCATGACAATTTCTTTTACTTTCTCCATGTTTTTCACCGGATGTTGATGTGCTGGGCGTTCGGAGAGTACAGCAATGCCACAGCCGAAGTAAACAATGAATACAGTTCAAAATTTTATCATCCTCTGTTAGCAACATAATTTAAAAAGAAACAGACAATCAGGCTCTTCGAACCCACGAAATTCGAAATCTCCCGATATTTTCTGAACACACCGTGTAAGTACTTATTCAACTTTTCTCACCCTCCGAATGGGTAGAGTTATCAAGTTCAACTATTCTAATCCACTCCAAACGTAAAGCATCTCAGGGCTTCCGGGAGCGGCCAGTGTGGTCTAAATATATTTTTTCTGACAAATGAGTTAAAAAAACCATTACAGAAATGTTCAATGTCTAGTTAATCATTCATTTAATGCCTGTATAAAGCTCATTGATGATAATTTAGAAAAGAAGAGCTATCACATAACATGTTTTGAATGATTCATAGAATCGTCCGCACACTGAAAAATAAAAAAAAAATTGACTCCAGTCGTAACGTGTTTGATTTTAAAAAAAAAATTGAGAAAAAGAATGCGAGGTCGACATTTTCAGGAGAAAAAAAATCGTTTTTTTATTCATTTTCCGTCGAAGCAACAATTTACTCTTGTACGGATCTTAGTTGAGTTTTCAAAACTGTCTTTTAAAAACTTAATTTTTTTTGTTTTCATTCAAACAAAAATATTTCAGTATCGAAAGGTTATACAGGAACGTTATAGGCATCAAATGAAAGCTGGTTGGTAAGGTTGATTGGATTTTCTATTGACTTTATTGGAAAATAACAGGAAATCTTTGAAGAAACAAAAATAATTACATTTTTTCTTCCCTATATTTTTGTCCACTACATCTCCACACACCAAGATAAAAACATGTTCGTAAAATATTCCTAAACTTGTAAGTAAAAGCTCAAAAATTATGTACTTGTCATCTTCATGCGTTGGCTTTTCACGAAGTTACAGCACCTTTAAAATCACTTTAAAATTTCGCACCTTGTTTTTTTTTTTGGTCTAGTGTATTTGACGAAGTTTGTCTACTCTAGCTATTTGAGCTGCGTATTCTGTGTGCGTTCCTCGAATGATTATTCAACCTTCATACTGCGCATGTAATACACGAAATACTATTGGAATTTACGTAATTCTTCGCATCAGTCGCAAAATTTGTATCATAATTGGAGTCAATTTAATCAGGCTCGAGGAAGCAAGACAAAGCTATTGTTATAACAGGAAGAGTTAAACAACAAATAAATAATCGTTAACGGAATTATCCAAAAACCACTGATATTATTCTGTAACAGACGGATTCAGAAAGACGTTTCGTATATGCAGATTTGTTCCCGTATATCAGGAATGGCCAAACGGTAGTACTCAGTCTACCGTTCGCCCGGTACTCATAGGCGCCCTCCACCTGGTCTAGGATGGTGACACTATCCAAACACAATGGATTAAGATGTTAAACTAAATATTTATATAAATAAATAAATAAAAAATAACTAAAAATTTATATAAATAAATAAATAAAAGTTTTCGTTTAAATATGTTTCTCAGATTGTTAGTTATTTAGGTATATCATTTGTTAAATAACCAATTGAAAATTCTGGAAACATCCGGCATAAGGTTTCGAAAATCAATAAAAACTAAATTTTTGGAGAAAACTTCGATTTTGAAGACTGCGAATGCGAATGAATTATGAATAATAGAATTATGCTCTATTTTGCAGACGGGTGGAAGCTGTCGGTATAATTCATCGAGTTGTTTGGTTTACTTGTTGCATTTCTGATATGTATTTTGCTTTGGGAGAAAAATCCCAAATTTCGTTCCAAACTACGCAATTGACCGTTCGATTCAATTTACATAAAAATAAATGTTTCTTCAGAGGGGCAATTTTCTTAAAAAAAATCAACGGTATCGATTGATGAAATTTTACACAAAATAAAGTATTATTTATCAATGATTTAGTAACCGATAATTATTTTTATTTTATAGAATAATTGATTATTGAGTTTTTATTAGTATGACATATTTTTTCCTCACAGACCGGGAATCAATAATTCTGTTCTGAAAGGTCGAATTAAATGACTATTGAAACTGAATGAAGTTGAAGAAAAAATATTTTCTGAAGTTTGAAGATTCAATTATATATGTTTTTTTTTACTTAAATTAAATACCATCACGCCTAGAAAAACAATAACAAAATTACAGTCTGTGACACCGTGCGCGAATATACGAGTTATGATTTTGTGTGCGAGTACAGGAAAGTTAAAACTAGAGATGAAAAGGACATCCGGTAGCTATCCGGCCAATATTCGCTACCCGGTCGGGTACAATAAAAAAACAAACAAAAAAAATCTTATTAACTTAAGATAAATCATAAGACAATAAACAAAAAAAATCTTTCACAAGTAAATAAGGTGTGATTACTGACATGTCAGAAATGTTATTATGTTATTAATGTGTTATAATTTTATTATATATTAAATATTAATTATTATCAACTCATAACAGTATTAACTTTATAACAGTACTCAACATTAATCAGTGGTAAATCATGATGAATAATGATGATGATGAAATAATTAATTTCCAGCAGAACACCGAAGTGAAATCGGTGTTCTTTGGGCGGTCTCGTCTCTGTCCAGATACTGTTTTGATGCAACAACATGCAAAATTACCTCGAATATATAAAAGCTATAATGAAAATATAAAAGCTTTAATAAAATATATAAAAGCGAAATACTTCAACCGCCGGTCGCCAGTCATAATAATTATAATTTGATACAGTCAACGTTGGTAGATCGCAGCCTTACATTTGAACAATTAGTCGTCCTTAATGCCCAAAAGTTTGGCCACCCCTGTCGCATATGAATAATTATTCTGCTCGTGATCGTGACACAAATAATTATGACTTCGGCGTATTCTATCAAACGTCACGAACTGCATTGATCAAGCAGGCATTTCAAATTGTTCCTGACTTGATCAAATTTGACGATGATTATATTGATCCAGTAGCTAGACAACAGGAGGAAAAAAATCCACTGGACGATGCGAAACCTGCAATTGAGCATCAAGGAAAAACTTGAACGACGATTGCAACAATCAAAGGTATCAAAGTCCAGCCCAAGCTTAATGTCTATAATCGAATTGATGAAAACCCTCGGACAAGAGTTTTCGTACAGAGGGCATCAAATGCGAATATATGACAATGGTATTCGGTACTCTTCGTACTGTACGCCCAACATAATGAGATCCGATCTAGATTAGAAGACGACAGAATTAACATTCTTTGTGTCCTTAGGTATTACTTTAACCAACAAAAACGTGCAAAATGTTTTTTTATAAACTAATCATTCTAAATAAAAGCCGTTTCTTCAAGAAAATTGGGTATTTTAAAGTATGTTTTTTACCGGTGATTTACCGGTTTTACCGGTAATGAAGTTTTCATTACCGAATAACCGGTTATTGACATTTTGGCACGGTAATGCAATCCCTAGTTTTTAACATAACAGTTCTGAATTCGTACCACCTACGATATTGTGCAACTTGCTTAATGCTAATGCTAGATGTTTTCCCGGCTGCCTACTTGGGCCCAGCTCAAGCTTATGCTCATGCTCATTATTATGGAAATAGTCATATCCTACTTTGAAATAATTGTGATGATCGGTTCATTCGATTTGAAACTATTGATATGATGTTGTAGACAAAGTGGGGGA
Source organism: Toxorhynchites rutilus septentrionalis (assembly GCF_029784135.1). NCBI lineage: Eukaryota > Metazoa > Arthropoda > Insecta > Diptera > Culicidae > Toxorhynchites > Toxorhynchites rutilus. The sequence continues at coordinate 302,433,515 of NC_073746.1, read as the reverse complement.
AAATCCCCCGAAACCCCCCGAAACATGATCACAATGGTTTGGAATATTAAATGTAGCTAAAAATGTTTTAGCATGCTTTTACATGCGATGGAGAAAATCAAAACGAATGATAATGGGTACCACACGATTTGATTGAACAGTTCAATATTAATTTCTAAGCTAAACATATTATGATGTATTATAACTGATGGAATGTGGTAAAATATGGTTTGATTGACTGTAAGCATTATGGTGAACATACTCAAACTACATTTTGAAGTTCGAATTATCATAACTCTCATTTAGAAAATGGAATACTACACTCAGACGACATCTTACTTCTTTCTCAAAACAATTTTTAGGTAACATTAACGTTATAATTCTTTCTTTTTCCAGGTAAGTCTCAATCATCCATCCCACCGGAACCTTCACGTAAGTCTTGGAAAACTTTGAAAATGGCACATGCTTCGACCTACAAGAGTCTCCTCACAGAATTCACCGCAAAACGATATGAGTTATTGACGGCAGTCCGCACGTCATCCGCAGAAGTGTATCGTCGGGCGGAACAGCAAAAACAAAAAAAAACACAAAGATACTGCTCTTCGGAGAGCGCTTAAACGACACAAATTTGATGTCGCAACGCCCCATTCCACCGCCACTGAATGGAAAACACACAGTGTTTCAGTTGGGTAACTTTTCAAACCGCGTTTCACATTTAAAATCCCGTAAGAAATGTATCAGATCCACCGATATTATACCCAGGGGACCGCACACTCTTTATGCTTCCCAAAAGCAGCAAAACCACAACCGACCCAACATTCACCGCGCGGTAACGGTGATCAATGACTGTAAACGCGTTTGTTTTTTTTTTTATTTTTGCTTTGTTTTGTTAGCTCTGTTGCTCTCTCTCCCAAACATAACCTTATTTCCCCCCTTCCCTCCTTTACGGATTCCAAAAACCTTCTCGCTCGAAAGTGGAAAAAACTCATTGTCCCCAGGAGAAGCCAAGCGGAGATATGAGTTATACGTCCGATCCTTTTATGGTTTCACCCTGGTGTGTTCCTTCCCGGGGAAAGGGTTTCGCTTACCTCCGTCTGCGTAAATTATTAAAATTATTCAAAACAAATTACAATTAACGATCAGAGATGCTAAATCCTCTTCCTCCACCGGACAACGGACGAAAATCCGCATCCGATTCGAGGGGGCGAACGGTCACTCGTCGTCTCCAGCAGCAGCAACTGCCCACCTCTTCTCATTTACCACTTACGAGAGGAGGAATGTGCGTGTAATTTATGTTATAAAAAGCGGCACAAATAAATAAAAACACAACCACATAAAATTCGTCGTAACTTCCGCCGTTTTGCGGAGAATCCGAGTCCGATCGTCGTCCCCCGCATCTCGGTTCGGGTGGAAAATTTTTAATTGAAGTCCAGGAGATATGGAAATTTCATCCTCGGTCCATTCGGTCACCGCTGCCTACTGCCCGAGAATAAAAACGGCCAACAATACATCCGATAAATATTTTATTATAATAAATTTCCTCACTCCGATATTCCACTGCCTCCCCCTCCACGCCGCACCACCCACCCCCGATATGGACAGCTGCCACCGGTTCGAGAGGAAATTTATTTTTATTTTAAAATTGTTTCACAAACGAAGCTTTTCTCTAGATGCGTGTGTTCGACCCTTACCTGTCAGATGACCCCCCATCCCCACCTAAAACGGACCGCCACTGACCGGTAATTTAGTATTTTTCGAATGGTCATCACATATAATATGTGTAAAATATATACATACACATGTACCGTTCGCCTGAAAGTAGCCGAGGATTTTTCTATTTTTGCTTGATTCATAAATTTATTATTATATTTGGCCGTTTTTATTCCCCACCCTCGCTCCACTCTTCTAGCCCGAAACTCTATCAAACTGTGTGCGCAGCCAAGCCGGAAAAACCATTCGCAGAAAAGGTTTCTCCGGTTATCGTTCGCCATTGTTTGCGACTGACCGAAAAGTAATCCTTTTCCTTGCATTCCGTAATCTGGCCGCCTACGCTCCGCCCAACGTTCGCTTTTCCACCAACAAAAGAATATCGAAGCGAGAAACAAATGAAAAATCATTTTTCCTCCGAAATCTAAACTCCTAATTCAGGTTTTCCATCGTGTATGGTCCCACAATACACCCCCCGCCTCAGGCCGAGAGGACAACGGATTCATAACATATATTATGTAAATTCCCCCGCACCAGCCAGCCCTTCTCTACACGCCGGCTACAACTTCCACGTTCATATATGTGAGCGTACAAATATATGCAAATAGAGCCTGGTTGGAAAAATATTTTTGTTGCTTTGAAACGGCGAAGCCAAAGGATTGTAGGGAAATGACCGGGCGCCATCCGCACCGCCACCGCGCGCTTTCCGAGGGGAAAGTCAATCCATCAAAAGGAAAGACTCCCCCAAACCATACCTTTCCGAAAAAGAACCCAGCTAAACGATAAGCTCTGCTACTTTTTGAGACCAAAAAGGAGTGAGGGAACCTCACCCGAGGGCTAATTGGCGTCAGCAATCAGAAATATACGGGACTCGGATCATCTTTGTCCCGTATGTGTGTGTTCTACCGGATCGAAAAAATCGATCTACTTCAAACCGGGTCCTCTGGTTCAAACCTGTTTCATATGCATATTTTTGAGAAAAACCATCATCCTCGTCCTCCTCCAATTATACAGGCTAATTATCTGCATGAAGCGAGTTTTGTCCGCCTCACCTTCCTCCCCTGGAAGAGAGCAACTACTTTCCATATGCTGCAAGACGGCATCCGTATGATTTTCCGATATCACAACAGCAAACACTCGGAAATGCCATGCTGAAAGCCTCCTCCTCCGCATTCATTATCATCATCATAGATCAGAGTATGCTTTTTAAAACATTCTCCGCAACCATCTTTTTGATCTACTGACCAAAAATCTTCCCTCCCGCCGTCGCGTCGCCACCATTCGAAGTCGAAGCGAACGATTTCTCTCTCCGGTTCATATTTCAACCCTTTTCACTCTTTTGCAATTTCGGAAAAACCAAACCCAAAAAAAACGAGTGCTGGTCAAAAAACCGGCTACGATGATGTGTACGCTTGATGCTACCACGGTAAAATATTAATTCCGTACCCAGGTATGATATTAATTCGTAATATATGTACCAAAGCGCACATCAGAAAACGGGTGAGCTCGGTATCAAACCGAACCTGTGCCCCTGCCCTCCCTCACAGAAGCCCGGTCTTTCTGTCTTCCGTTTTCTAATCCTTGTTTCTCCGAAGCTAACCCCTCCCCCACGATCCGTGCGCGCGCGATTTCAGCGATGTCATCCAGCAGCGGCGGGAGGAAACCCGTGGCGGTCAGCAGCATCCATCCAGCATCTCGTCGGGATCGTAGGAATGCTCTGTGGTATAACCTGACCGGACCACCTACTGCTGCGTCTGATTTTCGGTAGCGGTTCGGTACGGGGTGGAGAATGTAACCACAAATATTTTAAATGTAGATAGTTGCGCTCCGCCAACGGATACAATTCGCAGCTTTTTTTTTTTTTGTTTTTGTGGAATTTGATCAGAAACTAAGTGGAAAGTTGTTTTCGATAGCAGAACCTAAAAAACACCTAAAACGAGACCCGTCAATAGATGAGTCGGATCAAAATCGACTCCTGATGGTTGATTTTTGCAAACAAAAATGGTTTTCTACACCCAAAAAATTTTGTAAATTTTTTGACATCCTCATACATTACATAAATAAGCTTAAAAGTAACAACAAATATGTTAACTACCCATACCGCATTAACTCAGGCGAGAGGAGAATTTGTATAATACATATATATGCAATATAATATAAGCAATATGCAATAAGAACAATAAAACAGAACAAAATAAGAGATCAGTTGGCACATTTTCGTCTCTATTCAATATTATCTCAAGCATCCTTTTCAGATCTAGGATTTCACAAACTTCTAGCAAATTTTTGAATGATACACCAACAAGATTTCGCAATTCAGATTCAATATATACCAAATTATATGAAAGTTGCTTTTGATTTTACATTTAGTTAATTCTGTCAACTGAGGCATTGTCGATGAATGAAACATAAATTTGCTCACAAAAAAAAATCTTTTGACACATATAACCTTTTTGAAGTAAGAGTATTCCCTTTGTTCCATTGTTTAGTTGGACCGTACAGTGGAACAGTTGAGATTTCCATAGTATTCCACATAAAATTCCAAATCTCAGATTATTGATTCCAAATCAAAGATTCAATTGAAAATTTTTCGTATTTTTCTAATAGCAAATACTACATCCAGACACATATTTCTGTTTCAAAATATACAATCAAATTATTGATTCCAGATTCGGATTCCATCCAGATTCAGATTCCAGATTCAGATTCCAGATTCAGATTCCATTCAGATTCAGATTCCATTCAGATTCAGATTCCATTCAGATTCAGATTCCAGATTCAGATTCCTGATTCAAATTCCAGATTCAGATTCCAGATTCAGATTCCAGATTCAGATTCCAGATTCAGATTCCAGATGCAGATTCCAGATTCAGATTCAGATTCCAGATTCAGATTCCAGATTCAGATTCCAGATTCCAGATTCCAGATTCCAGATTCCAGATTCCAGATTCCAGATTCCAGATTCCAGATTCCAGATTCCAGATTCAGATTCCAGATTCAGATTCCAGATTCAGATTCCAGATTCAGATTCCAGATTCAGATTCCAGATTCAGATTCCAGATTCAGATTCCAGATTCAGATTCCAGATTCAGATTCCAGATTCAGATTCCAGATTCAGATTCCAGATTCAGATTCCAGATTCAGATTCCAGATTCAGATTCCAGATTCAGATTCCAGATTCAGATTCCAGATTCAGATTCCAGATTCCAGATTTAGATTCCAGATTTAGATTCCAGATTTAGATTCCAGATTCGGATTCCAGATTCAGATTCCTGATCCAGATTCCAAATTCCAGATTCCAGATTCCTGTTTCAGATTCCAGTTTCATATTCCCAAACAAAGAGTCTCTGAAATCTGACCAAATATCCCGCATCCAGCCGAACCACTATCCGTTTTAACACTAATATGTAGTATAAAATGAAAATTCTCAAAACTGTACATGTATGAAATAATGAATGATTTCTAACTCTTATAACTCGACTCGACTTAATGGATCGCGAAGATGTTTGCATCAATCGTTTGGATATATTTATGCTATTTATTTTTTATTTTTTTTATAATATTTATGATTGCGCCGGCTAGTGACCATTCTATCCTGGATTCCTCGAGTCGAGAAAGACGCACCACGCTAGATATGGGGTACAGACTAGGGGGGGCGTTGCTGATTAATGGTCAGCTGCATCCCAATAGGAAGTATCCCGTGTCGGGCACACGTACAGAGCATTGGAGACAGCAACATCCCAATTACGAAAACACTTGTAATACTAACCTTGAGCCAACCGCGAGTAATCGGTGACCAAAATTGTCCATGAAAGAAAAAAAAACTAACTTTCTTATCTTTATAGATAGAGGTAAATATAGTTGGACAATGTTGTAGTTTTAGTTTTTTAGACATCTTTGTAGAACAACGTTTTTTTCTATCTATTGAAATAACCGATATAGCAATATAAAATTGTCCATGAAAGAAAAAAAACCTAACTTTCTTATCTTTATAGATAGAGGTAAATATAGTTGGACAATGTTGTAGTTTTAGTTTTTTAGACATCTTTGTAGAACAACGTTTTTTTCTATCTATTGAAATAACCGATATAGCGCCTTTTTTCTAAGTTACGTTAGGGTCACCATGAAAAAAAACTGTTTTTAGCTCTAACTTTTACATTTCAAATTCTACATACAAGACAGTTTCAGAAGACTTTTAGAGCTTGCTAATACAAATATTTTGCGATGCAGAACTTGTCAATATCTCAACTTTACTCAAAGTTATTGATATTTCTTCCCAAAAAATACGCTCTCTTCAATTGTTTGCCATTCTTTCTGGGGCAAACATAAATAATGTTTATTGACGGCATTTGAAAGAGCATATTTCACTCTACATGGTATGTGATTTTCAATACCATTTTATTTTTTGTGTTTGAGTAAATTTAAATTGAAATCAAGAGTTTTTGGGTAAAGAAACATCAATAACTTTATGAAGGATTAAGATATTGACAAGTTCTGCATCGCAAAATGTTGGAATTGATAAGCTCTAAGAGTCGTACGAAGACAGCTTTGATGTAGAATTTGAAATATAAAAGTTAAAGCAAAAAAACTTGTTTTTTCATGGTCACCCTAATGCAACTTAGAAAAAAACGCGCTAAATCGTTTATATTGAAAGATAGAAAAAAGCTTTGTTCTGCAAAGTTGTGAAAAATGATTGGGGCTACAACATTGTTCAACTATGTTTATCTCTATGTATAAAGATAAGAAAGTTAGATTTTTTACTTCACCGACAATTTTGGTCACCCTATTTTTGATTACATAAAAATGAGCGCTCTCTCATATGTAACAACTTTGTTGAAGACAGTTTTTGTCTTTTTTTGCTTAAACTTTTATATTTCATCAAAACATCAAAACTGTCTTCGTACGACTTAAAGAGCGTATTAATACAAACATTTTGCGAAGCAGAACTTGTCAATATCTTAATACTACTTAAAGTTATTGATGTTTTTTTCCAAAAACTCATGATTTCAATTTTAGTTTACTCAAACACAAAAAATAACAAAGTTTTGAAACTCACGCATTATATAGAATGATTTTTTTTCTTTCAAATTCCGCCAACAAATTTTTTTTGACAAATGAAAAGAGCGTGTTTTTTGGTAAAAATATCAATAACTTTGAGCGAAGTTGAGGTATTGGCAAGTTCTGCATCGCAAAATGTTTGTATTAGTGAGTTCTAAAAGTCTTCTGAAGACAGTTTGTATGTAGAATTTGACATATAAAATGTATGTATGTTGTACGTAGAATTTGACATGAAAAAATGCGCTATATCGGTTATTTCAAGGGATAGAAAAAAACTTTGTTCTACAAAGACGTCTCAAATAACTAGGACTACAACATTGTCGAACTAAATTTTCCTCTATAAAGATAAGAAAGTTAGATTTTTGATTTCATCGACAATTTTGGTCACCCTATTTTTGATAACATATAAATGAGCGCTCTATTGTATGTAACAACTTTGTCGAAGACAGTTTTTGTCTAGAGAATAACTGTCGAGCTCTAAATGCTAATTTCCACTTAAATGCATCCCCTGGACCATTGTGCAAATGAGTTTCAATTTGACTTTCATATTTTTTCAGAACCCAAAAACCCATTTTCACCGAAGAACCATGAACCTTCGCTCTCGTGCTATCGATCCAACGCACACAGTGATACAATTTTATTCGGTGAAGGCACTGCGTTGATTCTCAAGCCGTCTGGTGGAGAATGCTTCTATATATGTTTGCACCACATGCACTCAGTGTTCTTGTTTTCATGCGTTGTCAAAAGGAGATTTAGGTAATTAAGATGTGGAATTGGAAATAATGAAGCAAAATATAATCGCCTCATTCATGATTCATCAGTCAGCCAGTTAGCGAACAAAAGGCAGGGTTCCCAAATTCTCTTTCTCGAAGAAGATAATTAGAGTTTAGCGTTAGTTTTCTGAAGAGGCATTTTTCAAGGTTAGAGGCGAAATTTAAAGCCTTTCAAGTTGAAGTTACTATTTTTCTACTGTATTGAACCTATATGCATTTTTTATTCTGAACGTATTCTCAGAATATGTACAAAGCAAGCATAGTGCAAAGTTTACACTGACGCGCAGAAGAGACTTAATATATATCTAAAAAAATATTAAATTTTCAGCCAGGGAGCAGAGATTTTTTCTCGGGAGGGAGTTCTTAAATCTGGGTTGGAGAACAGATAGTACTTCGCGTCGGTTTTGCATACCGTTAGGTGAAAAGTGTTTATGTATGATAACACTAAATTATTTTTGATTTTATGCGTTGATAATGGTAGTGGTGGTACAAATATGTAAACGCCCGTGACTGCAGTATGCAGTTTAGAAAAATAGATGTATCACGTGCATTGGAAATAAGGATACAAATCTAGACAATTGTCCAGCTTGTGTATTGTTCTTGCGAGAACAAACATGAATCATGTCTCAACTATCTTCAGCTGCGTCTATAAAACCCTGCAAACTAACGGTTCTTTTCAGGGTCATCAAACCTTTCCACTGAAGATTCATTTCAAAAAGTTCAATGCTTTCTAAAGTAATATCCTTCATGATAGATAACAAATTAGTTTTTGCAATTTGTTGCCGGGAAAAAGCTTGTGTAAATTTAGGAGTTTTCTCGTACTTATTAGAATTCCGATCGATCATTAAGTTTTTATGCAATCCGGGATTTTTTCCGGATTAAAAATGGCGTAAAAGTGCAGTGCATTTCAAGCCTGATGTGAATAACGTGTTTTGCAGCGGTGAGGGCTATGTTCATCGGTGGATTTTCTGATACTGCCTGGCATAATTTGTGAATTATTTCTTTGGAAAATAGTGTTTCTGGGAGCGTTGGACATGTAGATTTGCTAAAACACTGAGCTACTGAAAACCAATTTGGATATTCAATAAGGTCAGTGTTTCAGTGTCGCTATAGACAGCGAAAATGTATATGATGAGAGTTAAATTGAAAATTCTGAAAGTATTGAACCTATATGCATTTTTTATTCTGAACGTATTCTCAGAATATGTACAAAGCAAGCATAGTGCAAAGTTTACACTGACGCGCAGAAGAGACTTAATATATATCTAAAAAAATATTAAATTTTCAGCCAGGGAGCAGAGATTTTTTCTCGGGAGGGAGTTCTTAAATCTGGGTTGGAGAACAGATAGTACTTCGCGTCGGTTTTGCATACCGTTAGGTGAAAAGTGTTTATGTATGATAACACTAAATTATTTTTGATTTTATGCGTTGATAATGGTAGTGGTGGTACAAATATGTAAACGCCCGTGACTGCAGTATGCAGTTTAGAAAAATAGATGTATCACGTGCATTGGAAATAAGGATACAAATCTAGACAATTGTCCAGCTTGTGTATTGTTCTTGCGAGAACAAACATGAATCATGTCTCAACTATCTTCAGCTGCGTCTATAAAACCATGCAAACTAACGGTTCTTTTCAGGGTCATCAAACCTTTCCACTGAAGATTCATTTCAAAAAGTTCAATGCTTTCTAAAGTAATATCCTTCATGATAGATAACAAATTAGTTTTTGCAATTTGTTGCCGGGAAAAAGCTTGTGTAAATTTAGGAGTTTTCTCGTACTTATTAGAATTCCGATCGATCATTAAGTTTTTATGCAATCCGGGATTTTTTCCGGATTAAAAATGGCGTAAAAGTGCAGTGCATTTCAAGCCTGATGTGAATAACGTGTTTTGCAGCGGTGAGGGCTATGTTCATCGGTGGATTTTCTGATACTGCCTGGCATAATTTGTGAATTATTTCTTTGGAAAATAGTGTTTTTGGGAGCGTTGGACATGTAGATTTGCTAAAACACTGAGCTACTGAAAACCAATTTGGATATTCAATAAGGTCAGTGTTTCAGTGTCGCTATAGACAGCGAAAATGTATATGATGAGAGTTAAATTGAAAATTCTTATTTATTATGTTCTTTTTGCATTTGTTGCGTGTTGCTGAGAAAAATAATAGTTTCAAATAAGCTTAATTGAAGGCAAACAAAAACATTTCAATAATTGATATGGCCTCCTTTAGCCTTCAAGGCGTTTCAGCAAGTTCTCTACAAGGTTTTTCAGGTGTTATGCGTCCAGTACTACTCACGAGCGCTCCATTTTTGTTATTGGTGACACCGGTTTGATCGACTCTAGCGTCGAGGTTGGCCCCCAGGATTCCAATTGGGTTGAAATCCGGGCTTTGTGGGGGCCATTCTTGGGGATTAATGCGACACGACCGAAAGAATGTTCAAGGCCCGTGTTGTTGAGGGAGACCTCGAGATTTTCACGCAGGATGTTGCAGCACTACTTCCGTCAATCCAAGATACTCACCTAACCCCGATGCGAAACCGAAAGCTGAAGCTCTTCCTGGATCTGCCGGACAGGAACCTTTCAGATTTTCCTTCTTTTCCCGGATGATCTTCCTGTCTGTTCTAGTACCTGTTTTGAGTTTTCTTCCTCTACGTGGGCGATCCACCATCGATCCAAACGTCTACAGCTTCTTAAGATTTTTCCGACCGCAGCCTTGCTGATGTCGTACTTCGTGGCAACCGCCAGGTGCGATTCGCCGTTCTCAACATCTCAAACTACCAACTTTCGGATGCACAAGAGAATCGGTTTTGAAATAACTTCACCAAGTGCGAACACGTATACAAATGCTGCAGAGTCAAGCCAGTTGTTTATAAACGTCAAAATACTCAAAACATAAACAATAGAGGGGTCCCACAATGGAAACTTATCGAAAATCTATTGATTTTCAAAGTGGGTACTTTTTCATAAACAAAACTTTTATTTTCCTCAGTGCAACATGAAGGAAACTTAAAATAGACATAATAAATAAAATTTTAAGAATGATTACGATGTGTTCACTTTTTATTTTAACCAGAAAAAAGCAAGAAATGAAAAAAATGATTTTATTTTTACCAATCACTGTACATGCAAAATAAACAACCTCTTTATTAGCGAGCACTACCCACTAGAATCACATCCATTTCACATTCAGCTCCCCCACAGATAAAAGATAATACTAATTCAATTACACTAACGAACCTACTGGAAAAATCAGGAACCTGCGCCATGAAAGCTCTGTGTGTGTACTTTTGTGACACTTCCCCCCCAAGTGCATTCTGTCTTTTTTTTTCTCCCCATTTTTTGTTTGTACCGTATCTAGCGAAGATTTTTTTCTAATTAATTAATTTGCGCCGGGTGAAATGTCACCCGGACGAATGCGCCGAGGCTCGAAAATCTCCAATCAGTTTGCGATATACAGAAATAATAACACCGTGTGACACAGCGACCACACACACACACACGCACACGGCACTGCGGGTGTCGCGGAGTACTTGAAAGAAAAATTATCCGGGGTCTACCAACGGTAATTAGAGGGAAAAACAAAAACATACGCGCGAGATATACGCTACCTCGCGCGACGACGAACGGCAGTTGATGTTCCGGGTTCGGTTCTTAATTCAATTCGAATAACATCCGTAGGAACGCACTCGCACCCGCGCTGAGCCACGAGATGATTTCCCTCAGCGAATTTGTATCAAACACAAAAAAAATAATGATAATAAAAATATTCACAGCTGAATACGAGGTGTATCTTAATTAAAAAAAAAGAAAATAAACACACGGAACGCCATCTTGATGTGAGTTTGCCGTCTTTAGTTGAATGGAAATGCTGAAAAAGTAGGCACAGGAAGAAGCGTTGCCTTTCCAGACTCATCTAATTAACGATTACTGCTTGAGCCCCTTTGCCGTTGATTATTGAAAAGAAGCACTCGCGTCAAATTGGATGATGAGTCGCGAGTTGACAGTTGGTGTGTGTTGGGATTTTCCCTCCCTCTCTCTCTCTCGCCCATTTTCACGCTTGTGTGCCACGAACTTTTTCTTTTTGTTTACGCCAAAGGAAAACCCTTTCATCTGAAGGGGAGTGGGATGCGGCACATATATGGTCGGTATGTTTTACAGAACGAATGAACGCTCACAATGCGGTGCAACTTGGCGCTCTTATTCCACAATATCAGCCCATAAATGAAGAGTCAATGACGTTTGTCGTATCTACCACCCTTCTCCCCCCTATCAAACCTAATGCTCGCGCCGCACGCTGACGGCACCTGTCACTTGAGACCTCTTGATTTTCACTAGTTTTTGTTGTTGTTGTTGTTGTTGTTGTTTTTGTGTATTCCTCCTATGTGCGTCCGCACTTTCTCGCTCTCGCGATCTGTTTCTGTATCGCATTGTTATGATTTTGCATAGATTTTTAAGGGCCCCTTTGAGACTCTCGCGCACACAGTAGGCCGGGATGCAGTTCCTGAGCACGTTCCGCCACTCACTCGTTTTTTGACAGATGACGCGATGAGCCCCTTCCCGTCCCACACATCCCGCTGCCAAAGCTATGTCAAAGCCATTAGGTCTCACGTTTGTTGTTTTTGTTAGCAAACATCGCGCGCGCTAGCTATATTGCCATTCGGCATCAGAGGAGAAGTGCACTTTTCAAATCCAGTCGAGATTGGTAATGAACGCGCGAGCCGCCGAGGGGTGCTTTGTTTCGTCGCAGAGCTTCTTTTCAGCCACAAACGCTCAAGCAGGCTTATTGGGGAAGCGCAGCATGTACAATTTTCATACTTTTGAAAAGCAATCGGGAAAATTACTTCCCGTTGTATAGTATCTTACCCCTTACGGAGCGATAATAATATTTTTTTTCCTCTGTCTTTCCTCACAGGTAAGTCGCTACAACGGGCGCCAACCGGAAACAAAAGGCGGGGACCCCCCGGTGGGGGGACGTGCCGAATAATAGCGCGGTGCGCTTGTACAGCTAGCAATATCAGGTGATTTCCAAATAATACCTTTAATTTCGAGGCGACTGACTGTGGTGTGGCGTTTATGCAGATATACTTCGACTCGTTTGGTGATGGGTTCTTTTTTTTCGGGTGCGAGAAGTGAGCGAGAATAGCATGGCAGGAGGAAAAAATTGTAAACAATGAGCACCCCTGACGCTGACAGGACGCTACCGCCGCCACTGGCACTAACTCTCCTCACTGCAGCCCCATTAGGGTTGATATATTATCGCAATTTTGAATATTATTTTTTAATGAAAGATGTCATTAGCGGTAATGGATTCAATATGGCGGTCGACGACGAAGGAAGGTCCCACAGCTGCTGGTAGCCTCTTCCGGATAATTTCGGAAAGAGAGGCGCCCGCATTCTTCGCACTCGAAACGCAATAATCCAAACCACTTAATTATTGCATCATAATTTGTTTTTTTTTTCAATACATTAAGTGGTGGTTCCTGCTGATAGTGCCGCACGAAGCGGTATCAACCCGAGTGGAACGAACGGAACGAGCCGTTCGATCGGCGCCGCGTCATCGAGATTCGATCATATTCTAATCGAAACGGACACATAGCGAACGAAAATTGACACTTGACCCGCGGGACGTGAGCATTCGATCGATTGGTTGTTTGTCTGAATTGGGAATTCTAAATTTATTAGGTTATCAGCCCGCGGAGGGAGGGGGTGAGGGACGAGAACCACGGGAGTCAGCTATCGATCGCGTTTATTTTTAATGATTTTGCGGTATGAATGGTTCGACTGGGGAGACTGATCGTGACTTGTGGTTTGTCGGAAAAAAGATTTAAAAGTTCAAACCCAAAACAACGCTTCAACAAACGAGGATCGATCGGCTTATGTATACCAAATGCTTCACTAAATTCTTTTTGAAAACGTCCCTACTACATCGATTCAATTATTTTCAGCCTCAAATCACTAACGTAAGCATTACGTGACATTATTATGTTAATAAAGAAAACCAACTAAACTGAAATTCGAGAAAGTTCTATCAGTTCAAAGAGTTTCGAGGCCAAAATATAATTACGCAGCAGGATTTGCAATTTCATAACAACTACACACCGCTCTGTTCTCTATCTTGACAGTTGCTTAACTTTTACAGTGCAGTGCTGCCAAGATGATTGATGCAATATTTTTCTGCACATTGATGTAAAATCGCTTGTTGCTACTGATACCATTTGATTGATATCAACAGCCTCGACATAATTGGATTCAAATAAATAACAGTGATTAGTAATTCAACTGCACGGTTGCCTAACTTTTGGGCGACACTGTGAATAACACATCACTCTAAGATTTTGTAAGACAACTATTAGAACAACCACTTTTATTCAAAACACGACTTGATTCATAAAAATAAACCATACAATCATCCCAATGCTTCTGTAGCCTTCCGATACTTTTTGTAAAAAATAAAATCTCTTCGCATTATTTGTTGGAGTCAAATCAGCAGCGTACGGAACATTGTCTTGTGACTAATCGTCAAAATACAGAGGTAAAACCTGATCAGAAGATGTTTTTATTTTTAGTAGCTTTGCGCGGTTTCACCTTGGTTGTCAACTCAACTGATGACTGTTGTGATTCTGTGGTGTAGGGCTCAATTCAAACAAAAAAATCTTCATTACATTGAGTACACACCCAATTGAACTCTGAATCTAATGCAGTGTAATGATATTTCCCAGCATCTGTGAATAAACGTGATATCAACTTTGGAAGGAACGAGGAGGTCAAATGGTCAAATATCTGATCATAAATAAACTATTGAAAGCATCAGAAAAAATCATCAAATCAGGATCTTTTTCTGATGTTTTGAAGTTGTTCGCAATCTCACAGAATTTTATTTACTCTCGGACGAAAACGTTTTGTGGTTATTCTTTCAATTTTCTTGAACAGCCAGCGAATTTGAGCGACCAAAGTTTCAACATCATCGCGAACACAGTTGTGTTTAACTAATGGGTATAACTCACAATACTGTTGTCATCCATTGAACATAAAACAGTTATTATTTCATGGGCATTTTGGCTGAAGACACTATGAAACAGTGAGTATTTTAAATATTTATTTGCTTCTTCCATATAAACTTCATATTCAGTTCAAAAAATTGCGATGCCATTTTTCAATTCGACCCTGATGGATTCGGTGAATTCAGGTGGATTCGTCAATAGCGTCACCATCTATATGCAAGAAAAACGATCAAACAGGCTCAAATCGCATATCATGGTGGCCATTCATCGGTATTATGTTACATTGGATTCGAAGTGCTCCCAAAGCAAATCCCCAGCTCTATGTAAAGTTTTGTATAGGGTCCCAAATAAGAAATTTTAGTTTTTTTTTCAAATCCTTAGATGGTTTACCATAGGATCCATGGTGAAGTACGTACTTTTTTGTTTTTTCCATGCCATTCTCAATAGATTTTAGTTATAAATTAAAAAAAATACTGGTAATGCATCCTACTATGGTGCAGGGTTGCCACATATACAGAATATTCTGTATTTTATAGATTTTTCGCCAAATTTCAGTTACAGAATCTGTATATACAGAATTACAGATTTTCAGCAAAAATATTGAATATTGCAAAAATATTGAATATATAACAAGCATACATAGATACCTTTATTCATAAAAATGTTGAACGCAACGCAACGAGATGGCTTTCGTTAAGCGAAATCTTGAGCGATTTGAAGAGCTTAAACTATTCTTTTTGTTTCAGGTACGACCATAATCAATCAGCCAATCATATAGAGATTTTTTAACAATTTTCTTAAAATTCTGAAAAAAAAATCGCGATGGAAAAAAATGTTGACATTTCAATTTTTTCAGTATAAACTTTTTCGTTTTTTTAACGCCATTCTCAATAGTTCAGAAATGAAAATATGAAGAAAAACATCTCAAAGTTAATCTTACAATGGTGTATCGCAATAAATGGTAAAACAATTTATCGAAAATTCATATTTTTTAGTACATATTTCGAAATTTTGTAAAAAAAATATTTGTTTTCAATTTTTGGATCCGCTATTGCTATGATTTTCATTACTAAAGGGTGTGTCACATCAAATTGCATCACGGAAAAAAACGCTGTAGAAATTCGCCCAGTAGACCGATCCTTTTGAAAATTTTAGACAGTAAAATAAAAACTATTAAACAACTTTTGGCATTTTCTTTATATTCATACTTCGAGCCCAAGCCCGTATGCTCGCACCTTCCTCTTTACCCCGTCCATAAGGTTCTGTACAACGTCAGGTTGTAGTTTTTTTTGAACAGAAATCCATTTTCTCTTGAAGTCCGCCTCCGATTTGACAACTTTTGGGTTCTTCCGGAGGGCCTGCTTCATAATCGCCCAATGGTGACCCCGTTGGCTTCGTACCACTCCAACACGTCCTTTGAATAGTGGCACGAAGCGAGATCCGGCCAGAAGATGGTCGGGCCGTCGTGCTGCTTCAATAGTGGTAGTAAGCGCTTCTGTAGGCACTCCTTAAGGTAAACCTGCCCGTTTACCGTGCCGGTCATCACGAAGGGGGCGCTCCGCTTTCCGCAAGGGCAGATCGCTTGCCACACCATGTACTTTTTGGCAAACTTGGATAGTTTCTGCTTGCGAATCTCCTCCGGAACGCTGAATTTGTCCTCTGCGGAGAAGAACAACAGGCCCGGCAGCTGACGAAAGTCCGCTTTAACGTAGGTTTCGTCGTCCATTACCAGGCAATGCGGCTTCGTCAGCATTTCGGTGTACAGCTTACGGGCTCGCGTCTTCACCACCATGTTTTGCCTTTCGTCGCGGTTAGGAGCCTTCTGAACCTTGTATGTACGCAGGCCCTCCCGCTGCTTGGTCCGCTGGACGAACGAACTTGACAAATTCAGCTTATTGGCGACATCCCGGACCGAACTTCTCGGATCACGTCTAAACTGCTTAACTACGCGCTTGTGATCTTTTTCACTGACGGAGCATCCATTTTTGCCGTTCTTCACCTTCCGGTCGATGGTTAGGTTCTGGAAGTATCGTTTTAGTACTCTGCTGACCGTGGATTGGACGATTCCCAGCATCTTACCGATGTTCCGATGTGACAACTCCGGATTCTCGAAATGAGTGCACAGGATTAATTCACGACGCTCTTTTTCGTTCGACGACATTTTTCCAAATTTACGAAAAATTGACAGTGAAGCATGGCCAACGTGATCTATACACTCTTATCTGATTATAAGCGAAAGCTGAAGATATAATTCCTAAAAATTAAATTTCTACAGCGTTTTTTCCGTGATGCAATTTGATGTGACACACCCTTTATGTACGTGTTTTGATTTGTGATCTATTTCGAATTGCTAGAGCACGGAACAAATTTTTCTTTAAATTTTTTGGATGCTTCGAAACTCAGGCAATTCAAATATATTTAACAGTACAGCTGAGCACTTTAAACAGTACAGCTGTTAAATATATTCGTATTGTGTTTTGTGTGTGATTTTTTTAGAATGTTTCGAGAATTGAGCGGCGTAATTTTTTTTTCAATGTTTATACCCATCGTCTGTATTTTTGTCGTTTCCCCTAAATCGACGATTTTATTGTATCCGTGGATGTAACTTTGTTAGATTGAACATATCGACATCTGAAATATCGAGTTTTGTTTTATTGGTTTTTTGTTCGGTTTAAACAATTCTTTCATTCTGACACTCTTCTCAAATGTGTAAGGAAAGCAAAGGGCTTTTTTTAAATATATGTAAATATAATATAAGAAAATATTATTGGCCATTTATCGAATCAGAGAAGTTACTGAAAATCTAAACATATCGATTGGCTCGTGCCATTGGATTTTTACAAGTGATTTGGGCATTACCCAATTTTGATCAAAAACAACATTGCAATAATATTGCTAAGGATCTGTTGGACTCTTGAATGGTTAAAACAAGTGTACTGCCCACTGTTTCATCAAATTTAGCATTACAATATCATTTTCGGAGGTCTTCTTCGTAGAGGGGATTAATCGAGCGTTCGCTTATTAGAGCGCCCAGAGACTGCAGACTTTCTCTAGGCCGATAGTTTGGTCGAGTTGGGCTCCTAGTGCAAACACCGACTGAATCGGTGTAATGTTCGCATATGCATATCTCTCCGTACTGATTAAGAAGCTACCCAAACTATCGGTCAATAAAAAGTCTGCAGTCTGTGAGGGCTTTTACTAAGCGAACAATCGCAGTTTCATTATCGGATCCCAAGCTAGCTTTTTCAAGAATAGATTTAATGGTATGAAGCCGTACACAGAAAATTTTAAATATCAATTTATCTAACTGTCTTCGTAGCCACACTGGTTGCGCGTTCGCTTAGTAAGCGATCGATCGTGAGTTCAAAACTCAGGGCCCTCATTGATCATCTTTGTGTTGCTACAGAATAACTACATCCACGCAACAATCATCAGCGATGGAGATCGATCCACGGTCGAATGAAGATCGATTCATCCATACAACTGCTCTGCTCTGCTAGAAACATCGAACAGCAAATTTGATAATTTTTCATGCCTTGTATGGTAACTTGTATTGCACCAAAAGATAGCAAAAATCATTCGATTAAGCCTCCTACAGTAAAATAACAGCCGGGGAAATTGAGTGTTCGAACCGAACGAGAATCGAACGTTTGCCATAACGAACTTTTTTTTCTGCTAAATCAATACCAACACATCTAACCTCCGCAGCACTTTGGTAAACGGAACGTTTTTCATTTATTTTTGCCTTTTCAATTGTGAATGTTTGCAAATAACGATTAATTTAGCAAATATTATTGAAAATCTGTATGATTTTTGTCCACAATAACCTTAGGTGATGGCGGCCCGTAGAATTTCGTGTGTGGAGGAGTTGGAGGAACTGATCAGCACTTGTAACGAGGATTCTAATGAGATTGCTGATTTGAATTTTGTATTGATTAGACATTGATATGTTTTCCAAAAGTAGTGGAAAATTCTTTGACGAGAATTTTGTCTGACAATGATTATGAATAAAAATGAGTTTTTAGTGGAAATTCTTAGAAAAATTGTTAAGGGAGGGACTGGGCTACGAACTTTGTATGCATACGTGTAAGGACTACGTGGACTATGTGTATCAAGTGATCATCGAGTTAGGAAGGTATCAAGTTATGGAGAGAAGAATGCTTGTAAAATCAATCAAAGGTGCCATTAAATTGTTGTGATTAATTCTCTCATTGAATGGTTTCGCAGCTATATGGCACCCGCCATGTTTTGGCGCCAACATCTCAAACGTCAAAACTATTTGTTTTCTTCAAAACAGCGACCCGCATTGTCGGCATTGAGCTTCGTTTACTAGTTTAGAAGAGCGTCAAAGAACAGCTGTTTTCCAGTCGGAATGAACGTTTTCAAGATTAAAATTATGAATGAAAATTAGCTTTTCCATATCAAATTAATATTCTATTGAAATTAAAAACATTTTTGTTTGCAGGTGGGGAAAAAGTCTCATACGAAAATTGTTTATGAAGACAACTTTATATTATAATGAAAAAAATCAGTAAAAATGTTGGAATTGTATAGCCATATGGTTGAATGAAAGTCAGAAATACGTGTTTCAAGTAATTAAATAACATGATGTAACAAATTTAATATTGAATAACCGGCTTCGTGTTTTCCAATCTGATAGAGATTATACTAACGAGTTTGGGACCCAATTTATGGCCCTAATTCGAAGTCGCCACCAGACGTCGACACCATGCCACTGTCATCGCGAATTACCAATTTACCACCATCTGACATATCGTGATGTCGATGATGAACTCTTACAGCAGAGTGATAGTGAGATAGGCGGTGACGGTAGGTAGAGTGAGATAGCGAGAATCGTGCCATACACCTGGGTTTCGTGGAGTGAAAGCTTTTGAGCTTCATGAACCTACCGGGTGAATTTAGTTCGATACTTGGTATACTACTGTGGTGCATGTAGTAGTACTGTGCAATTCTGTTGGAATAGTCATTAAATTAACTCGTCTTGCTAAATATTCGCTTTTGACTTTTAACATAATGAATGAAATTATTGTTTGTGGTGTATGCAAAAAACAAGAGACTGACTCAAATAAGATTGTTACGTGCATGTACTGTTTTTCTGATGCACATTTTAAACGCAGAAACATAATCGGTGCTGCCATTAATAGAACTAAAGCGAACATTTTTTTTTGTACTTCAGATTGTTCTGCAATTTATAAGCGTATAGTCGAAATGCAGGATGGTAGATCTTCAATGAACAGCTCGTTGATTGCTGAACTGAAACAGACTGTCTCCAGTGCTGTAGCAGATCAAATGGCTAATATGAAATCCGAGGTGCGTTCAGTAACCGAAGCAATTGAGAAATCTCAGAACTTCCTTTCTGCTAAATTCGATGACATTGTAGTGGAACTCAAAACTTTGAAAATCAAAAACGATAATTTGAAGCATCAGATCCAGGAGTTAACGAAGTCTCATAATGATTTGACCAGAATTGTTCATAAACTGGAGGCAAACGTAGACCAATCTGATCGCAAAGCAATCACGAACAACGCTGTCTTGTCTGGGATTCCATTTGAATCCGGTGAGAATGTCATGAACGTAGTCAGTAAAACCCTTGCTCATATTGGAGTTAATTTAGAAACGGATTCCATTGTATCGGCCACAAGATTGTATTTTAGCAATAAACCTAAAGCACTAATATCTATACAAATTGCTTTTAAGAATAGATGTTTCAAAGAAGAAGTGCTCTCGAAAAAAATAAATTGGCAGAATTCTATCGACTAGTATCGCTCAATCTTTTCTGGTTAACTTCAAACCAACAAATGTTACACTTAGAGATGAGTTAACCCCATTGTCGGTCGAACTGATTAGTAAAATGCGTCAATACCAAGAATCTTTCAATATAAAATACGTGTGGCCGGGGAGAAGCGGAGTCATTCTTGTTAAGCATCCTTCTTATGTTTATATGTCTAAACCGGATTTGATCAGGACAAGAAAAGAGCTGAATCGGTTGAATGCGCACTATTCTACTTCTCTCAAAGAATCGCCATCACCGAAGCGCAAGAAGAAGTAACTATGTTTTTGTTAACCTGTGTAATATTTGTGTAATGTCTCAATATAGAAATGGATACAATTTTTAATCATTACCACGAAAGCATTGATGATTTCAATACAGCCTATGAGGAAAGCTCAGTCAAACACCTGCGTGTTTTACAGTGGAATGACCGTGAAATCAATGATTTACACAAATTCGACGATATTTTGATAGCAATTGATCACTTAGTGGTTCCTATTGATGTGATCGTTTTGGGAGAAACGTGGATAAAAGAAGGAAACTCTTCGTTGTACAAAATTGATGGTTATAACAGTATTTTTTCGGGAGTCTTCGTAGCCACTTGGTTACGCGTTCGCTTACCAAGCGATCGATCGTGAGTTCAAACTCCGGGCCCTCAATTGACCATCCTTTTGTTGTTATAGAATAACTACGTCCACGCAACAATCATCAGCGATGGAAATCGATCCACGGTCGAAATAAGATCGATTCATCCATACAACTGCTCTGCTCTGCAAGACACATCGGGCTGCTGTTCTATTAATAACTCAACAATGATCAATATCAACTGTCTCCGCTGTCCGGTCTGCTGAACAATGGATGAACAGAAAGAATACCCTTACGCCTAAATGGCTAGTACTGTGTAATTTACCATAATGTAATGGAACAGAAAACTTAACGCCTAAATGGCTACTACTAACTACTGTGTAATTTACAATTTATAGAAACATAAACATATGTACATGTACACGATTAAAACCCGGCTCTGTTACAGCTGAAAAATGCTGATGAGCCTAATAAATAAATGAATGAGATAAAAAAAACAGTATTTTTTCATGCAGAGACAGTTCGTTTGCGGGCTTAGCAATATATATAAGAAATGAAATTGAGTATATAATTGTTGAAAATATTTGCACCGATGGTTTCCATCATATATTCGTTGAGTTGTCGTCAAATGGTGCAGTGTACGATGGTCATGGTTTATATCGACCCCCTTCATATGATTTTAATATGTTCCATGACAGACTGGAAAGTTGGTTGATGAGTAACAATGCGAATCGACATTGTTTCATATTTGGTGATATAAATATACCTGTGAATCTGGCCAACAATTAGTAACAAATTACAAGTACTTACTGCAGTCTTATGGGTTTACTTGTTCCAATGTATTTGTTACAAGATCTGTTAGCTCTAATATTTTGGATCATGTTCTTTGTAAAATGGCTGATGCTCATCGGCTTTGCAATCATACTCTTTTTAGTGACCTCAGTGACCATTTTCCAATCATATCATATCAGGCTCCAACCGGATTCTTCTATCGAAAAAATAATTTATCATGATAAACTTGAGAACGACTTCAAAAGATATTTGGATAGCATAGAAAAATGTGACCAAACACCAAAGAGGCACTGTGTGTCTTTGGATGAACTTGTATTTATGGCGACTTATGAAAACTAAAACTAATTATTTGAAGAAATGTCGCAGAAATCCAAATAATGTGCGAGCAGCTGAGCTTTTGGAACACGTCTCAAAAAAATTAGACTCAGCCAAAAAAACAAGCCAAGCGAAATTATTTTGAAAATCTACTATGTCGAGATGCAAACGTGGAAATATTGTCTTGATGTAAAAAGAACGTCTGAACAATTCATCCATATTTCTTTCATCAAGTTTAGTACAAATTTTTTCCAACACTTGCAGAAAATGTGATACTCATATTCTATGCAGAAAAGCTATATTCATTCATATTTCCTGTTCTAAAACTACCCAGAAATCCATTATAAATTTCCTGAAGAAATGGAACACGACGCTCACTGTCGTCAATGTAGAACTGTGCGGCAAAGTCGACACGTTTGCACAACTCGATTGGATTTAAATCGAATGGGTTCCACAATGCAAAATTGCTTTCAATTCGGATGATCCTGACTCGATCGGGTTCTAGAATGAAGGCGATCGACACTGTACCTTTGTTATCGCGCATTCAAGCATTCGCTTTTTCAATTACTTCCTTCGCAAACCAAGGAAAGTTGTATCCACAAGCGAACAATTCCAGCGCTTATCATGCGTCCCCGTCTAAGGAACCGTACCCGACCGAAAACCTATCAATGAAATTTCCTTCATACGCATATTGACCCGCTGAACTAGCTAAACGCCACGAGCACATGCCGTTAGACTCCGTGCGACGAATACGCGGCGACTCTCTTTCTCACACACACGGGCGACCGCGTTCCCCGGCTATCGCGTTTTTGCTGTGTGGTGCCATCGGTTAACGAGTGCCGAAAAAATGAATGTTGTTAGAATCGGTTATTAGTTACTGATAGTGCGCGGAACGCGCTCGATCGCGGGAACGTCTATTCACTGTTGAGTTCCGAATAATAGAAGAGTAAAAAAACCACGCAAAAATAATAGCGAGTTGTCAAATTGTAATTAACCCCTTCCTGTGGCCGCCCTCGGTTCGGTTTTATTGGAAACCCGAGACGGCGTCCTTCGCCGATGCTCACCATTGTGTCATTCTTCCCAACAGAAGCACCACTACCGGGCGAAGAGTCAAGTGGAAACAAAGTGTAGTGAATGACATCGATAGCTGGTGTCGAGTTTTATTTTTTGTTTTGTTTTGTTTTGTCCCATGCTCTCTTGTTGTGCGGAAACTATAGACAATAGAGGAAGCTACAGGTGTTCAATTTCTCCCTCCAACCCCAACGACGACGACATCGACGACGGGACCCAATTCACCAACAAGTGTGTGCACAGCAATCAGAACACGATCGGCAATCGTCCGGCGCCCCACCGCCCCACAGAAGGAAGGAAGCGCAACATTGACACATGGACTGAAACAACCGCCTGCAACCGCCCCCAAACCCGCAACTGATAGCCAGCTGAATGGGAAACTCATCGATACGGTAGAGCTACTGCTGCTGCTGCTGCTTGCCCCTCATCTAGCCCCTTTTTTTGCCGTTTGTTGTCGCTGGATTGCAACCTGCCGCAGCTCATTCCGTATTCATTGGAAACCAACAGGTAGATAAAACCACACATCATGTCATTTTGGGCTTTTGTTTTTGATTCTTACTGCCGCCGTGTTTTGTTATTCAATAACGTTGGTTTTGTCATTTTTTTTTGCGCTATCGTAACGATATAATTCACACAAACAAAAAAAAAACACAACACAACAAACGAAGCGTGGAGTGCGAGTTCGATCGTTCGATGCGGGGCACATGTTTGCACACCTCGCCCGCAAAACTTGTGACTCATGGGGGGAACTTAACGAAAACTCAACGGCCAGGCGATCCACAGCCAGGCAGGAGAGGTCCCCACGTGGAAACAGCGATTCCCTCTTTTCACAGTGATCACGATGATGATTTGTGTGTGATGCCGACTCGTTTAGATGAATTGACGAACCGTGTCGGATGTGTTTTTATTATGGAACACACAAAATTGGCCTACCCCTCCCCGCCCCCCTCGCTTCCGTTCCCAATGTCCCGCAGCTATTGTGTGACAGGTACACACTGGAACCGCACGATCAGAATTAAGTTTCATTCGATAGTGCGCATAAATTATTGCTGCGACGATGAAAAAAAATTATAACAAGAGAAGCCCCCGCGAGCGCACACAAAAAAAGCCACAGACACAGAGACCGGGAGATTCATCATCCGCACACATCGAGCGAAGCCTCATTACAGAATTATGTTCGAATGATCACGTTGATGATGATGATCGTTTTATTTCGATTCGTTCGACTGACTTTCCGATAGATCGGAAGCTCAACGAACCCCTTCGGGGGACAGCCCCGTCATCCGGACCTGACTCCTGCAGGTAGCCTCGAGCCTCGAGGTTTTTTTTGTCGAGGGCACCCAATCGATCCGGCCACGTGAATAAGTGTGCGCTGCTTCACGCATCGCAAACCACCACTCTAATTCTCTGCGTTCGACTCAGACCCCGGGATTCCTCGCGCTTCGATTTCAGCTTCTCAATCGGGTGAATTTCGTACACGATATACACCCAGGAACTCCCGGAATGCCACGGAGTTCCGAGCATTTCCCTTTCTGCGCGTGGTGGAATGCATTTGCACCACGCATACATTAATTCCCCCGATGTTTCCTTTTTTCTCGGCCCGCGGGCTGTAATTAATCGAACGGCCAGCGAAATTGCGGTGCGGTTTTGTATTTCCCCCAGGCTTGCACTCATCGCTGCGCTCCGATGGTTATAGATTAATAGGATTTTTATTGATCGAAGATTGCCCCGTCGGTCTGTCCGGTCGAGGCGAGAGAGGGTGGGCTGAAGAATCGCCCCATTAATGAGCGATGATTTTGCTTCGGCGGATTCTGATTGTTTCGGTTGACTAAGAAAGAGTGTTTTTTATAGTAGCCTCTCTGTGTCGGGTTGATCACCTTGGGGCGCTGCTAATGCGGCTGCGGGTGTAAGTAGCTGATGGAGAGTGGTGGGGAGCACCCCGTCGATTTGGGAGCGAATTGGAGTGCAGTCAGCCGCGCGGTGTGGCGATTCTTATCTCGAGGTCGTTGCACGATTCGTTCCGGATGATCACCGGAAGTTGTTTGCGAGAGTAACGACCCGAGCGTGCCCTAAATCACTTTCACGGAACACTTTGTATTCCGATGAGAGTTTGAGCTCCACTTCACTTCCACTTCCACCTTGAGCTCAGTTTTGCTGTCTGATGAGAATTTTAAGAAATGAATAATGTCGATATTGTTGACTCCGATGTCATATAACACGCATTTATTGTACGGTAGTGATTCATGTTCTCAACACGGTAAATGATTTTTTTTTTTTTTGAGTTCTGACTTCTAGAGACGGTTGATCTGGATCAACCCAGGAGTTCTAAGAGTTCTAGAAAACTAATGAGGAGATGAATTCGACCTTCCACAAGTCAACTAAAAGGTTTGCAGTTTTTTTTTCCTTTATTTATTTAATTAGGCTCAAGTGGATATAGAGCCATCAACTAGCAGTGCATTTTAAAACTTAAATCTAAATAGATCATAACTACATAAAATATTGACCTAAGTCTAATTAGCCTATAACTACAGAACAATATTGCATCAAAAATATAATTTATTCCTGTGTTGCCTCGTCAGTACTATCCTAGTCTCTAATAGCACCTGTAGTCGGTCGTAACAACTACATTGCCAGGTGATGTAGCATCGGTATCTTCTGTTATGTTTAAAACTTCTGTAGTGATATGATTTCAACGTGTACTAAGTTCTGCTAAGTTCTGATTTTGCTGATGTAGGGGAAAGTCGGGAAAGGAGGGTAAGATGGACACTTATATATGATTGATGAATTACATTTCATATTTGTATGCTGTACAAGCTAACAATACAGTGTATCAATTGATTTGACACTCACTGGTACACCTGTGTACAAAATTGCAAGTAAAAACATAAAAGTGATCCGCAAAGGACAGTTCGATGAAATTTTTTATCTGCAGGAAATATGGTTCTCATTCCTAACAAGTATAATAATTTTTTGGACATTTTTCGTTACGTGAGGGTTTTAGCATCACTTTCTTTCCATTTTATCGAACCAGCGGTAGGTTTTCTCATTTTTACTCCAGAAATATTGATGTTAAAAAATACTAATCGAGTCGGGTAAGACGGACACTCCACCGAAGGAAAAGAAAAGCATTTTGTTTCGGAAACAATTTGATTATCTTCTCCTTCTTTTTTGGCAGATGCCCACTAACTACGTTTGCAAGAGCAACCAGATATCATGAACGAATCTGCAGAGCGGTTATTGTAACGTAATTCGAACCTGTCATTACGAATTCCGGAAACTATTTTAGACATAATGAAGAAAAACCACAAGCCCTTCTAGGTGATTTTAGACAACCCTTTTGTTCGATTATTTTTAAGGCCTTTCTGAAGACCCCACAAACTTATCGAGTACATAAACTTGAATTTTCAGATAGTATCCATCTTTCCGTATCCGTGTTTCCCGACTCTTTCTTATTGTTCTAAAGATGCCGGACACATTAATCTTGCAAAATTTCTTCCTCAAAAACAATTTTTATTATAAACAGAAACCTAGACTATTGATTCGTTGTGATATATTATTGTGTGAAATTCACGAAAAAAATCAACATTTACTTAAGGTATCCGTCTTTGCCACTCTTCCCCTAATAGGAAAAGGTGGGAAGTGGGGGTACGAGAAGCGGCCAAATAATAACATAAGCGCTTCTTAGGAATATATGGGGAACATAAAATTAAGATCGCGATTAGCTAAGATATGACAAACTGTCATGCATGAGTGTACACCTCGAGCCCCTAAATCGGCAACTAGTCGGATTCATTCGTTGCAAAATTCACTACATGACCAAACAACGTGCTCGATGTCATGTCATGTCATATACTTGATTACAATTGCATAAATTGTTAAAAGCAACCATTTCCGATAGAAATGCGCATTTAGCGCGGTCATCAATCAGGACATAATTCTAATAAAATCTCTATCAATATCTACCCTAGGGTGGCAGCGAAAATGTTCATGTCAAATTTCAAAAACCGACCATGTACATTTTATCCATAGGACTCAATCGGACGTGATTTAGGGGTGCCTCAAAATGCTCGAAGCTTTTTGGTTCCCGTTGAATATGAGTATAATGTGGCAGTGTGCAGTGGATATTTGTGGAATCATGTCAGAGAAGATGAATAAAAGTAATATTTTTGTGTGTCTTTTCACTCTCTCACCTTCATAGAAACGATCAAATTTTCATTGTTTTTGCGATAGCATGACGATATTTTCAAGGCTCACAGTGTCGATGCATGTGATTTGAGAAAATAGTTCACAATTAGGCAGCATTTCATTGAAAATCCTGCTATTTATGAGGACTAAGAATAGGACTGTTCTCTGGTCCTTTTTACCTTATAAATGATCGAAATAAGTCACAGTACAATTGTCATCTATTAAAGTACAATCAGTTACAAGATTTCATGACCAATTTGGCTCATTGTTTCCTCCATAAACATTCCATATCGAACACAAATAATGACGACACCATATTTTGTTTGCCAATCCAATTACTGTTCCTACTGCTCCACCTCATATGTACCTCATTGATACTGAGATATGTAGTAGGTAGTTGGTTACTTTGATGTATTTTCAAAACAAAAAATAACGATGTTTTCATGAAGTTCGAAATCAACAATAGGCTTTGGAGTTTTATTTTTCTAATCTGTAATAAATTAACAATAGTTTGGGAGAAATATAAATTTTGTTCGCATCTTTGTGACGATCACTGTAGTCTTCATTATAACTTTGATCTATATTAATGAATTATATTGTTTATCTTTTACACTTTCTCTTGAGTTGTCTTTAACCCAAGTTAAACCACAAAATTTCATTAATTGGAACATCTTGACAAACGTTTATAAATCTTCTTGTTCTAGCTTTTCGATACATTGTCATATATTTTACATTTGTCTACGTCTGGATTTTGTTTTTTTGAAAAATTATTCGAATCACAGGGAATATCAGGGAATTTTATTCCGGCATTTGAGTCGACACCCTGAATAGAGTATAGCCATTTTCCAAGATCATCTATGTTCCATTGAATTTAACAAATGGTTAGTTTTTTTTGTTATATGTCTTTCAAAAACTACCCAATGGAAGGAATCCAAATGAAAGTGATTCGAAAGCCTTTATCAACAAGAATATTCAATGCATTCCTAACTTTGATAGTGAAATATGATACTTTCGCCTTTTGTTTCAAGGATTGAATGGCTTGTATACTGCTAAACTATGAAAGAGAAAATGAAATAGTGATCAGGTGATAAAGACTCAATGGTCTTAATTTCGTTTAGCCAACAATGGAATGGTTTAATGGTTTATGGAATCTGATGGAAGCTTATGGATGTTCACCGTAGATGATCTGGAATTACACAAATTTCTTCCATCATAGAAAGATCGAAATCAACAGAAATCAACACCTGCAGAAGTTCGGAAAGCTAACATAATTGATTTGAAGGTTTTATTCCTTGAGAAATGTAGTGAGAGTATAGATCCACGGATCTCAACAGTTGGTTCAATTCGAGAAGCTTCTTACAAATTTCGATTATTATTGGGTTCATGAATTCGCTCCGGATAATAAAGCGAATGGATAGTTCCCATAATCGAACCTGCAATGCGCCTCCACAACAAACCTAAACTTGGAATTGTAATACTAATATATCCAAACTCATCCGGATTCTTGGCATATGCTCACGGAATTCACGAAATACTCAAATGGTTAATATAAAAATTATACAGAAGAGGACTTCAGCAAGAGCCTTTTTTTTCCCAAAAAATATATTTTTTATTAAGGCACATGTGGCGTTAGCCTGACGGGGCCGGGAGTCCAATATTTTGACAATTTTTGTCTTACAACTATGTTAGTAATATGTAACCGATTACTCGCGGTTGGCTCGAGGTTAGTATTACAAGTGTTCTCATAATTGGTATGTTGCAGTCTTCGATGCTCTGTACGTGTGCCCGACACGGGATACTTCCTATTGGGATGCAGCTGACCATTAATCAGCAACGCCCCCCCTAGTCTGTACCCCATATCTAGCGTGGTGCGTCTTTCTCGACTCGAGGAATCCAGGATAGAATGGTCACTAGCCGGCGCAATCATCAGCTCGTGTAGAGTTGTCATGAGCGGTACAACCTTTGGCAGCAAGAGCCTTGAGGGAGACCCATGAAGCTGATCCTAGAAACGGCACAATTTCCATGCGAAAAGTGCATGTGCTTTTCGGGTAGCAGATTAAACAGAAAGTTGTTTAAAATTGGTGAAAATTATCGGCTTTGAAGTTTGTCGGATATAATTCTTATAGATACACCCTTTTTATGTCTAGGAAAACAGAAGCCATCTGTTTTTATGGCCAAAGGTCGTCTGAACTTCGGAAGCAAGCAACGCGAGACAATCATCTGTCCCTTTCGGAGGATCATTTTCTCCAATAACATACGGGTGCAAGATAGCATGACAATTGGTCTGTATGAGTCATGGTGAGAAACTATTATATTCGGTTTTTGAATGGCTATCATTTTCACTGGTTTTTGTTCAATGATAAATTTTTTAAACCGTCTTAGCGGTGTTTGGAAGGTTCTTCAAAAGATTAAATTTGATTCCATCGGAACTAGGAGCTGAATTATTGCACCAAAGAAGTGCAAGTGAGAATTCTGTCATTGAAAACAATAACTCGGTATTACTATTGAGAGACGATGTATTACGAGATATGTCTTCTGCAGGGACGAAATCCGGACATACTTTTTTTTGCAAATTCTAGAACCCATCGGTCGGAATACTCTTTGTTTTCGTTCGTATGATTTTTGTTTCGCTCGACAAACCATAAACATTGTCGCCAGTAACTACGTTTTTCGGCTCCAATAAGATTTTTGAATTTGATCTCCTTATCATTCATCCTTATCAAAATTTTCCATGGGGTCATTTTAGCGAAAATTTTTGAAAGCAGAGGAAGTTTTGTGGTTTTTTCGTAGCAATTCACCGGGACATCGTTAACTTCCTTGGAATAATTCACCCTTAACGTCCGTGTTTCCCTAGACTAGACGTTAAATTAGTCTAATACGATTTAAATGGTGTCACCTCGGAGGGAGCTTCTTCAAATTCAATAACATCGTTTGATTGAAAGCGGACTCCTCTGGTGATTTCCTCCAACCATTTTCACCGTCCCGGGCAGGGGCAGGAGGACGAATCCAATTTGGTCTCACATCCGATTAGAGCCAAGATTTGTTTAATCATCCGAGGTATTGCCTCGCTCTCTCTCCGATCGGGGGCCCGATTTCTAAGGAATGGTACGCTTCCATTTCTTGAAAATCGCTCAAGTGAAGCTTGATTTCAACAAGCCCCGAGGCGGGGGCTAAGAAGCCACCTCATGCTGTCTAATGATGGTTCATCTGGAAATCATCACCAGAGAGTGGCAACCGCTGGCAATAGTTCTGTCGGGGAATGGAGTCAATCGATTGGGGATTAGCATTTGCTGACGGAGACGACGCCGAACGGTGCCGAGAGGGTAAGCAAATTTTTAATTACCCCCTTCCAGCGATACGAGAAGACGATGAGGCCGATCCGAGTCGAGTCGAGTACGTAATCGAAAGTAATCAAAATTCGAAATACGTACACCCATAGCTCACCGGAGGCCGCAAAGTTTTATCTAGTTTCCCAAACAAGCCTCCCCTCCCCTCTCCGCGCTCGACACAGTACTTCTTGCACTTGGTACAGTGTAACATGAATCATCTTCCTCTGCCGGCAAAAAACCGGGTCGGCCGGCCAAATGTTGTACGATTTTAATTCTATTTATTCATCAATTGGGAGCCGCTTTCGAGCTTCGATTCGCCCGGGGCCGAGTTGGCGAAACGGGACGGCGGATGATTCAAAGAAAATCAATAAATTTAATTAGATTCAATTTTAATAGTTGCCTTTTTGTAAGCGCCACTATCGCACTCGACTCCGACAGTGTGAGGATGGGAAACCTGCTGCATTCAGCGGATAATGACGTCGCTCGTAAAAAAAAACAGTACAGCACAATCCGGTATCGAATAATGATTCCTGAGAGGTGCAGCAGGCGCACGGCGGTGGGGTGGAGAAGATGCGGGGGTGGAGATCACGATTGATGTTGCTGATGTGTGTAGTCGAAGCACTCGTTAATCGTTTATTGCTGCGTTATTTCTTTTTTTTTCCGGGTACTTTTCTCTCTTATTCGACCAGTAATGGCCCCGGTCGTAATTGAATTTCAATGAAATGTGTTTCGATGGACCTCCCGGTGTGTGCGGGCGTTGTGCAATGTTACTATATAATTGAAGTAGCGTTTATTCCCCTGACTTAACGATCGAATCTAAGCGCAAGAAAAACGGGCGAAATTGATTCGATGAATCGGGGCGATCTCTCATTTCTGGCGAAGCATCGATTAGAAGTGAGTGAGTTTTGGTTTAATGAAGGAGGTGCACCTTAAAGGTTAATTAGAAGAAATTTGTTCTTAATTTTGATCGAAATATCTCCAAAGACCTACCTTTTTGTAGATATATTTTAAAGGGGTGTCTTCGTGGAAGTGGAACCAATAACAATTACCATCAAAAGGGCGCAATTAGGAAGGCTTTACTTCTTTCTAGATTTCCACAAATGTTTCAGAGCTCCTTTTCATTCGACGAAAAATCTCTTTGTATTCAAGTATGCATAGTATCCAATTACAGGCCCACAAAAGCATACTTATATGTGTTCTTCAAATATTTTGTCTTATCCTTTATGTGAAAAGAATCGTTAATCAATTTATTAACTATTTTCTTACAAACGATGATCATAATGGAAATGTTTTTAATCTATTAACACTGTCGACGCTCTTATTCTTGATTCATCGAGTCCATGGCTATTTACTGAGTGGTATCTCATATCCATGATTTGAAAAATATACAACCACATCTAAGAAATGATATGCTTTCATGAGCTATGTTTCAAAAGCAGGATGAAGCTATCACTTTGGACATGAAACCAACAAAATTCCTAAGCTCTCAGCCGCAACTATGTACACGCGACAATTATCCCCGTCTCTTTTTGTCCTCACATATCCTGCTACTTGCAACAAGAAACATCGTATTATTTGTGCTATAGATAACACAACAGCAGAACCATGAGATAGGGGTTTGACTCAGAACAGAGTCGAGCTTAATTGATGCGATTAAGCGGAACGCTGTGCTAAAAGCAGTCACAATACGAGCAGAGGCACAACAATGTGATTATACAGCATGACAACGCTCGGCACCTTGCGAAATCCGTAGAAAAAAAAAACTTGGAAACGCTCAGCTTGGGAGTTTTACGTCATCCGTTATATTCCCAAAATATTGCACCATATGGTCTGGCTGATATGCAGTTCCGCTCGTATGAAGGTGAAAAAAAGGCTTGATAGCCCCAAAAGAGGAAGATTTTCACCGTAACGGTAACCTAGTTCTGCCAGAAGGACAATTCAAAAATTTCGGTAGCATTTTTACCAATTTTTCACAAATACTTTTGTCGTTCAATGCGTTTTTTTTCCCATTGAACGAAATGTCTTCCAATAATAACTATTTTGAGGTTGCTGACAAATAGACCTAGCTGTCTAAGTTTATTTTTTCAAAAATCTACGTTTTGTTTTGTGTCAATATTGCCACGTGCCTCCATCGGTCCAGTCAAGTTACATTTGTCAAATAGGAATACATGGTTGTTCTGAAGAAAAGGCAAATTTTTTCATGTATTTTCATCGAATTACAAAATTCGGCTTCATGTTTATTTTCGAAGTATCATTGTTTATATTTCGTGAATTCAGGGGACACCGAGGATAACAAAGAAATTGAGATAAAGAAGGAGACAGAAATTATTATGAATTGTGATATTTTTTTCCGTTTCATCCACTAAACTTTAATCTATATCTATCGCAAGAAGGTAAACGAGCTGTCAACTTCTGCGACATATATCGGCAAAAAAAAGTCAGTGTATATGTAATAGGAGTACCGGTACCGGTTAATGCTTTATTCTGCAAAAATGGGTATAAATTTAATATTCAAAGTATTGCCCATCGGTAGTCACAACTTTTTCCCTTCGTTCTGGCAATTAACGGATCCCTCTGCGAAAATAATCGGACGGTTTGTCGGCTAGCCACGAATCGATCCAATTTTTGACTTCATCAAAATTGGAGAAATGCTGGTCAACCAGGCCATGTTGCATCGATCGAAAAATGTAGTAAGCGGTCGGAGCGATGTCTGGAGAATACGGCGAGTATGATACGACCTCCCATTTCAGAGTTTCCAATTATGTTTTGACCAGTTTCGAGATATGCGGCCGAGCATTGTCGTGTTGCAAAATAACTTTATCGTGTCTTTGCTCGTATTGTGGCCGTTTTCTCCTTCAGTGCACGGCTCAAACGCGTCAATTGTCGTCGGTAGAGGTCCCCCGTAATGGTCTCATTCGGTTTTAGCAGCTCATAGTACACCACACCCAGCTGGTCCCACCAAATAGACAGCATACCCTTCTGGCCGTGAATATTCCGCGCGGCCGTCGATGTTAATGCATGACCGGAATATCCATACGTTGCCGGACGTTTAGGATTGTCGTAATAGACCCACTTTTGACCGCCAGTAACGATTCGATGCAAAAAACCCTTCTTTTTATGCCGTTGGAGCAGTTGTTTGCACGTGAAAAACCGGCTTTCGACGTCTCGTGGCTTCAACTCATACGGCACCCAATGTCCTATCTTTCGGATCATTCCCATTGCTTCTGAACGATCGGATATGGTTATCTGAGCTACTCCAAGTGTACCTGCAGGTTCTTGTTGCGTTTGTGACGAATCTTGATCAAGTAAAGCCTCCAATTCTTCATCTTTAAACTTGTTTGGCCGTCCGGAACGTTCTTCGTCATCCAAGTCAAAATTACCACTTTTCAACCGTGCAAACCACGTCTGACAAGTCCGTCAGTTAAAGCTTCTGTTCGCAATTTACGAACGCACGATTATTCCATTGACGACTGCTTCACTCATGATTTCATTAAAAAAACGAAACAAATCAGAAGCGCATTCAGCCGCTTCCACCAATGGCGCCGCCGATGCCCGGCATCTTTAGCTTTTTGCCGTTGCAAATCATGAATCTTTCAAAAATAACAAACTTTTCCAACTTTGACAACAACCTCCACAATCCTCCGCCGATGATTTGCTGTCGGAGCTGTCAATGTCACATACCCGACGAGTCCCGAGCCGTCGCTCCTCTATCTGTCATTCAAAGCGCGCCGCCTTCCGTTGCGTATTGTCAAAACTTTTCGCTCACAATTTTGAGCCCCTTGACGCAAGGCATATGTAAATCCAGTGTCATTCCGCCGAAATCGAAATCGGAAAAGTGGATGTGTGTGTATGTATGTGGGTGCACTCAAATCCTGTCCCCGAGCGAATGGGAGAGGGTTGAGGATAAGGTTAAGAAATCAAACTTTTCTTCGGGTTGTTGGTTTCTGGTTCCGTTCTCGAAGCCCGACTGTCGATGTTTTATTTTTTTTTCTGTTTCGTTGCTGACTGACAGCATATGTTTGGGGTTTGACAGTGACGGGCGGCGACCTGCAGACCGCGCCTGATTCGGCGCCCCCAAAACAATGTAAATATTTTTCGACGGGGGTTGTGTATTTCGCCAATATCGGATAGAATTGGGTGTTGAAATCTCGCGGTGGGGTATTGATTTTGTTCCCCGCGCGCGTTCTTCACGCATTCGGCTGTGTAAATTAATTTAATCTGGAAGACAAATTCAATTAGCAATTTGGGAGAGTATTCTTCCGGACGGATGGATTAATTGGGGAATGTTTGGGAGCGCAGCGCACCGCGCGGGAAGGGTTCGATAGATCGGGAAAATTGAAACATTCAATTGTGATTCAATTGAGCCGGAGAGAAGAAGAAGCTTCAATCGCGCTAGTTTTGAGATTTTAATCCGACAAATCTCCCGCTCGAAGCGAACGACCGAAGGAATTAGATTTACCATTCGCTTTCCTCGGCCAGGGCAAGCGAAAACTATTTCGCAGTAGCAACTCGTCTTTCCTGCAACAATGTCATTACACAGTGCTGTGCTTCGCTTAGCCGTGCAAGAAAAGCAGTACGCAAAAATTAATTCAATTGTAATGAAAATTCACGGAAAAAATAGGAAACAAATCCCTATCCGCTGGCGCCCGCGTTTGGAGTGTGAGCCAAGTCGTACTCTTCGTCCCTCCCGAGAGCACTGCTGAAGTGTTTAATGAAACATGACGTAAGATATAAATCAAATTAATATCCTTTTCGTAATTATTCATTGTATCAGTTCGGAGACTGTGCGAGCGCAGCGGACGAAGGATCGGCATTGTGTTCGCCCCAAAGAAGTGCTGCTGCGAAAGCTCCACATTTTTCCGAACCAAGACAAATATACTGCTCTGGCTCGGTGTACCGGAATGGGAAACAACTGTCGCCTGCGTCCCACCGCCACTTCCTACCGGGGAATCATCCCACCGCCGCTGTACATAAATAATTCCAATCAAATTATCCAATCATTCGCTACATTTAATTCTCGTGTTTTTCGGGAGTTTTTCCGTACTTGCCTGCAACTCTCTTGCCAAACGGCGGAGTCTCAGTCGTGCTATTGTTTCCGGTTGTACGCCTAGATTGCTCCGCCAGCAATCGATGGGATTACGCCAGGGATAAAAAGTGGGTCTTACGCGCCACCACCGTCTTGGGCGGGCAAAAGATGCCACCGTGGTGATAACTGTGAAGGATTTCACTCCGTGAATGCAAGCCGCACACGGGCGAGATAGGGGGGGTGTGGGCGGAGAAGTGTTGCTGTCATAAATTAGCACTGCTACACTCGTCACCATTCGAGTGTGCAAATCCTTGTGGCAGTGTGAGGCCTATTGGTTTGGGGGGCACAGCATTGAAGAACAGTGTTGAAAATAATCATCTTCGTTAAGCTCAAATGCTTAGATTTTCGGACTAGGTTGCATTGAAAACCTATATATTCCGAACGAAAAACTAAATGACAGATCGAGACAACCAGTGAATATGAGCAGATGAATTTTTGTCCTTCGAAATGTTTTG
Source organism: Toxorhynchites rutilus septentrionalis (assembly GCF_029784135.1). Lineage (NCBI taxonomy): Eukaryota > Metazoa > Arthropoda > Insecta > Diptera > Culicidae > Toxorhynchites > Toxorhynchites rutilus. The sequence continues at coordinate 302,397,389 of NC_073746.1, read as the reverse complement.
AATTTTTATCTATATTATTGAAAAAAAAATATCTAGATTAAAACGTCTGAATTGAATTAAATTGAATTATTTTATCGAAATGTCAGCTGTTGATTACAGACAGACAGTTGTGTGTGATTTGTTTTCATTTAGTTCGAAATTTTATTTTACTAACAATTGCGACGTGGAAACGAAACTTAGTCAGCTTAGTCAGTCATAAAAAATCCTGTACTGAAAATTCACATGCTGCTTTATCACAGACACATTCCACAGGTAACAGTCCATTTATTTCAATCTAACTGTAATCTGAACAATTCAAATTATTTTTAAGCAAAATAAAATTATACGAAGAGGACATTTTTGCGAAAGAATTTCATGCCAACTCGACTGGTCATTGGCAGCAACATTACAGATTGCAGTGACACGTTGTGGGTGTAAAGACATTGGTCGCTTATGCAACTTTGCATTCTTGAAATCTTCGGAAAGGAATAAGATTACTTTTTGAAAAGGGCCAATTTTTTTCTTTAATTTTTTACAAAAAAAAATCATAACTCAGAAACTATAATTCGTATAAAAATTCTGGTCAAAGGTTGAAATTTTTGACTCTTTTCCAAAAGTAGTCTAATTCTTTTTCGATAATTTCAAGATTTTGCTTAAATGACTAATGTCTTTACAACCACAACGTTTCACTGCAATCTGAAATGGAGCGGCAAACTCCTAAGACGAGTTAGCATGAAATTCGTCATTGTAGAAAAATGTGTGGTATTTTATTTGACTGTATCTAGAGAACTTGAACAAAATTTTCAAAGAGTCGGCTTAGAATTAATTTCTGAAGCATATTCCACCCTGTTAAATATACTTGGTTTGTTGTTTTACCATAAATCAATTAAACTATTAAAATTATATCCAGAAATACTAAGGTTTAAAGTAGTTTCGTAACTATTTTATGCAAGCTAGTACTATTTTTCAAAAATTATTTATGAAAAAGAATCGGATAAATAGGATAAATGATCTTCTGAGCGGTCTTTTTCGCATTTGACACACACACTCGGCCACATGCGATTAAATATTTGTTCCGCCAGCACCCACCGTTATCCACATTCCTTAACCATTTCAATATATCTTCGGAAATCCATAAAAAAACAAAAACGAAACTATTTGCATGTATCATTTGTCATGATTCATGTTGTTTAGTGTTGCCCAGTGGTATTGCACCTACAGATATCTTCCGTGCATCGCCACGGTAATACACAGAAAAAAATGAAACATCGCAAGGATGGCCGTTTCTCGAATTGTCGGTCAAAACCGTTAACAAAGCTAGGAGTTTTGCGACTGGAACGTGAAACTAAATCACACACAGCATTTCCAGCAGAAGAATAACAAGGCGGCGATGATAGCGGAGCTTGATTCTTCTACATGGCTCGGCTCGATGTGTTGATTGCATTGTCAGATCCACAACCAGTTAAATATTCGCTGGTGTCCACAGCTCGAGGGAAAACGAAGATGACGCAGAATGAGAAAGACAATCCATTCCCACTCGACGCTCGCCGGCAACGATGTTGCTTCGATGAGCACCAAACGGGAAGTGAAAGTTTTCTTCAAAGGATAAGCAATTTTTCTTCGCTAGCGACAGCATATTCACTGTGCCAGGGTGGAGTTTACGTAGTAAATATTCTCTTTGCGTTATCCTCTTCGTTGTTTCTATTCTCGCGGCTGTATAAGTTGCCCATTATTAACAGCACGGTTAGTTTAGCGCACGAATGGACAGAACAAATGTATGAGAAAATGGGAATGCTTCCAATTTTCACTAATTTATACCACTTCCAGACTATGGGATTGTAATGTATAGCATATCAAACGAATGTTAGAGAATTTCCAATTCAATTAGTATGCAAATCGTTAAAATTAGTGATGTCTAAATTTTTCATTTATTCGATTATCGATTAATCGTTGGGGCATTTTTCAATATTCGATTCATTCGAATAATTGTCTTTCAATATTCGATTAATCGAGCGAATATTTATTTCTTGTAACAATCACGTATCACGTTGTCATTCTGGTCGCGTGGTCTATCGGGTTGTCGATGTTTGATGGTTGGATATAAAAACGTTGGATAAAAGAATTATATAGACTAATTCTTAACATTAAAATGCATTAAGCTTGAGAAAGATTCCTTCTTTCATTAATCGCGAATACAGTGACAATTATTCGATGTATTCATATTTTGATTTTAAATTATTCGATACAAAATTACTCGATTATAATTTCAGTTATTCGATTATTCGAATTAATCGAACGATTAACCGACGTCTCTAGTTAAAATCCATTTCTCAGCAAAAATAATTATTTACGTTAGCTTTATTTTAAAAAAAACGTGACCTGTTTTCTGATTTGGCACAATTAGTAAAAGACGTAGTCCTACGTCTATTTTTCTTTTTTGCAACTTCGTGCGAATTGATGATTTACACGATAAAATACCCAATGTAAAATATCATTTACTAGTGTCGCAGTGTCGCTTTAAAGTTTGAGTTTTATGAAAACCGAAAAATCACCGGAAGTTGGGGTTTTTAATGTCAAATGTTTTATATTTGCACGAAACGTCAAAATTTTCTGTAATTTCGAAAAGTAATTTTTGTCGAAAAAAAATTTTTTTTTTGGCGCCCGGTCGTTTTGCCATCTGAAAAGTCGATTTTTGATAACTGTGGATAACTGTCAAACTCTGTCAGAAAACATACGCACATAACAAATTTTTTTTTTCTCTCTTTTTATAGTGACTTTCAACACATTTCGGCTGGTTCGTCACTTTTACTTCCATTTTTGGAAGAATGTCGGGAGTGAGAATTGAACTCGTGATCTCTGCGTGAGAGGTATGGATGTTACCACTACGCTAGATCGCCTCCGCACATAACAAATACATATTCTCTCTAGGTACGAAGTGTACCAAGTTCACGAGTGCGCCGAATGATCACAGCGTAGAATTCAGATACTAAATATCGATTCTATCTTGTGTGATGCCTAATTTCTACACACACACACATCAAATTATAGCGTCCGTTTCGTTTTCTCAACAGAGAAAGCAAGTCAGATTCAAATGCGGTGTAGAACAGGAATAAGGTGCAAATCACGGCGCAAAACTCGGTGCACAAACGGTGCTGGCAACAAAACATTTGACCTGTGTTTCGGAGCGTGCTTATTCGCCAGAGCGCATGTGTATACAAGGAGTGAGTGCTCAGCTGAGTACAATAAACTTGTTACATATCAGCATCGCGTTACATTCTGAAGATTGGTAAAACTCGGCGTGTCATGCAAGTTTGAGACATTTGGCATAAAAAAATATTTGAAAACCCCGATTTTCCGTACTCTCTCCTTGGGTGAATCTTCGGTTTTCAAAAAACACCAGTAAACGATGTCTGATTGAGCTTATATTTTGTATTGGGTATTGTATCGTGTGAATCAACATTTTGCACGAAGTTGCATATGCAAAATCGAGGTGAACATTTTCATTGGGACCCTAAACCATACGTTTTGCCTCGTATTCCGAAAAAAAACAAGTCTCAGAGTGTTGATTTTTGACAAAAAAATTTTTTTCGCGATGACAGAAGACATCGACGTTTTATGCAATTTTAAAAACGTTTGGCGTCAATTTTTTTTTGAAAACATCATTTTTATGTTATCACAAGCCACACCCCTCCTCCCCCTTTTGGGGTGATTTTTCGATTTTCAAAAAAAAAACTCGAACTTTGACCACCGTGCGCCACTCTCCCTTAAGCTCCCGATTGAGCATTTTATATGGAGTAACTTTTCGAAATTTTAAGGTCGATTTCCCATACATTCATTGGCACCCTATTGTTCATGCATCAGCGATATGAATAAGATGAACACTTTTGTTATTCTCATTAATATAATGAGAGCAGTGTATCTCAAACTGAAAAAAGTGATTTACACTGACATAAAATCTTATTCGTAACTCGTGAATATTTGATGATATTCTAAGACACTGTTGGCGCAAAAAGCAAGGACATCCCTATAACACGCGCTCCAAACAGCATAATTGATTGTCACCAAACAATTTGCATATTGAATTCTTCAGTTGACAAAGGATTATTTTTTGTCTCTTCATCACATATCAACTGCTGAAGCAATTGTTCAAATGTGGTATAAAAACCAACCAAAAATGAAATAAAGACAGTATACCAATTGAATTCCTTGAAATAAAGCGCGTTTTTTTATTTATCCTTTCCGTCTTCGAATAGTCACCTTTCCGATTTCGGTAATTTTTTTGAGATCTCACGTATCAGACACTGTTCAAGGAAGATGAATTTGCTTTTGTTACGTTCAATTGCACAGAATTGATACCACGCGACACGTTGTTTTTCGATTCACGCCGCGACCGCTTATCGCTAACCCAATATTGATGTCCCACCAGGAAAGACCACAAACAGTATCCTAACCTGGGGCTGAGGCCTTGCAGCTGTCGTATATTAATACCCGAGCAATCAACCCGCACCGATCATGTGGTATTAATTTACTGTATCATCACATAATTGTCACACTCTCACTCAAGGCTTTTTTGTGCTCCACTCGCTAATGGGGTGCTGATTGCGCATTTGTCATCCACATCTTATCATCTCCGCAGGCTGCCCACCGATTGGTGCCATCCCAAAGTCTTACGTGTGATGGTGTGTGTGTGCCTATGTGGCAGAGATGAGGCACAAATTAACAAACAATAAATCAGAAACAGTCTTACCTCAGTGCCAAGTCAAGCAACACACCGGGGTGATAAGAAAATTGGTGTCACCAAGTGTATCAACCGGTGTGCCGATCCTGCTGTGATTGCCGATAAAAAGCTCACCTCAATGGCTGCGCCGCGTCACATCCAGCCATCCGGCAAACGGCACGACGACGAAGACGGGCAATAATCGGCTAATTGTCGCTGTTTATCCCTCCGTCGGTTCCCTGTGGCCGCCGGTGGCGCCAAGCACCTTGTTTGCGGGGCACTAAAAAAGCGGTGCAATTTATCGATGTTTGCTCGATAAACGCGCCGCAATCACGCCGAACGATAACTCGCAGCGCTCGCAGCGAAAATCGAAACGAATTATCAATCATAAATTCATAAAAACATAAAAGCATCTGTTCGATTGACTAATAATGACTGTCACTCCCCGGGAGTGGGTTGAAGGGGAGGTGGGTGTTGGGGTGAGTGAGTGAGTAGTCGGGTGGGGGAGGGGCGAACCCGTCATCGAAAACCGGAGACCGTTCGTCCGTGCGGAAAATGAAGGGAAAACGGCACAATTTTGGTGCGCTGAAGGAAAAGTTTTCCTCGCTTCAGAGCCGCGCCCCGCTCCCTCTCCGACAATCTGTGACATGCAGAGAATGGTAATTAGCACAGGGCAAAACTTTTGCATCCATATTTTTGAGACAGTTAAATTTGATTTTTTTATTCCGTTCATTCGTTCGTTTCTCTCATTCTCGAGGCTTAATTCCTGCGACTCAATCCGGTTGCCCGCTTTGGACTCTCTTAGTGGGGACGACATTGATATATTTAAATTCGACTTAACCCGTGGAGACGTGCGCTGACAGAGAATTTATTTCTTTATCGAGCAATGAGTTTATCTGCTGAGGTGACATTCGTTAAGGCGGCCGGGGTAATTGTAGCAACTCCTCCCTTGGGTCCACTTTTTTTTTCTCTGCACCAGCCACCGAGCTCTTGTCATAAATTGTGATAAATTGTCAGACTGATATACTGCGGATAATGGTCTCCGGCCGTGAACATGTGTTCGTTCGCCGGTGTACAAACCGTCTCAGTCAGGGGATTGAAGCTCTGCTCTGGTTTTTTTTACCGATGCACCAAAAAGTTCTCCCAATAGCTCATCAATCAAAAAACGCCAATCGGAAAACTTTTATCGGCAATCAAGGAAAATTGGAGGCGGGGATAAAAACTCCGTTTGGGGGCGATGTCAGCTGTCTGTCTGACTCGCCGAAACATGAATGGCCCCAAAGCATCAAACATTTTGCCGATATTTAATCAATATAATTACTGGGACAAAGTTTTGCCATTAAAGTCATCGAGCGCTCTTTCAACTTCCCGAGGAGTCGAACCGAACGCGGAAAGACACAACCGGAAGACTCGTAAAAAGCGAATCCGAAGGCGAAGCTAATTATAAATTCCACTATTTGCTTGGAAATTATCGTTTCGCCTTGGCTTTGCCTGACGAGGAGGGCGGGAGGTGGAAATTGCGCGCGTGTTTATCGAGAGGATGGGATATCCTTTAATGCAACACGAAAGGGGTGGAATGTTGCCCCGAAAGATAAAAGCACAGCATTAATCCCGATGTCATTGATTTCTGATGGTAGCAGAGCACTCGCGCAAGATGGGGGAACACCAAAATTCCGCCGGGAACACGGAAAGAGATGCAAATGTGTGTTGGGTGGAAAAATTGTTCACCCCTTTTTTCGGTGATCAGCTTTTTAAATTTGTGTCTGTTTCGGTACCATTTACGCTCGCTCTCCTGCCGATGTATATAATATTTAATTTACGTTCCTTAATCCCATTCCACATGCGAATGGCGAAAGGAAGCGGCACTAACAAAACACAAATACACCCACACACACACACCCATCCATTCCCTAGGCTTTGAACCTGGCTGCACAGAGAGACATAATTAAGTCCTTTTCATTCCCAAGTCGTCCGTCGTCCTCGCTTCGAGCGTCGAGGAAGGGAGGGGGGGGGACTCTACCAAAAATCCTCAAGTGCTTCTGCCCGGAAAAATCAGCTACGACAAAACGCAGAATGAGTGCGCAAATAAATACACAACAATGGAAAGAGATACATCTTCTGGGATGACAGCCTTACTCTGTCGCCGATTAATACACAAATACAGACAACCGAACACACACACTCGCACACATCGAAGTGCGGAGGACCCGCATCATCTTTTGCTGCTTAAAAATGAAAAATTTCCAAATTTACCAATATATTCCATCATCATCCTTTTTCCCGGTGTAGGCGGATGTTTCGGTGGAACGGGGTATCCAACCCGATCCTACTCTCCCCCCCTGGTTCGTCGCCACCACCGCTCATCATTGGGATGACAGTCCAAAACGAGGAATTATAAATCTAAATCCTAAATTAATGCTGGAGTGGAGCTGCCGCTGCTGCTGCTCATCGGGTCGGAAAGTGGAAGTAAAGTGACATCTGCCGGGTTGCCGATGAGTGGAAGGAAGAAAGGGAAGGTGGTGCTTGTGTGCTACGACAAGGATCGGTTCACTCGTACTGATGGGTGGCTTTGTCGATACACACAGAACAACGGCGATGTGTCAACCCTTTGCTTACCCGGTCGGTCGGATCGATCCACCACCTCCATCCCCGTGTGTGCTCCTTCAGGGATTGCTTCTTACCGGGGGCTTGGGGGAGGTGGAAGGGGTGGCTTACTGAATTGACAATTGACAATTGGGCCCGTTGGCGGCATGAAGGGTGGAGGGGTGCGGTAGGAGGCGTTCAACGGAAGATGATTTCTGACTTGAGTGATTTTAACGATAAACACACGTTTCAAAAGGAGATTCTTTCCTGAGTCACGGTTAGGCGTCACAGTTGCTTCTAAGTGTCATCTTTCATAGAGTAATTGCTTCCAACCGATTATTGAGTGAACTGGAATGATTGAAAGGGGCGCACCTTTCAGGCGGTTGAGTAATATTCTTCCATGGGCAAAGTTGAAGATTCTTCTTCCAGTCGTATTACCCATCATATTCCACACTTGCCACTACAGCGATAAATTGGACCAGAGATAAACTAAAACTGTTTAGAAATCACTATTATGGATTCTGGGTTCTGGAATCTGGAATCTGGAATCTGGAATCTGGAATCTGGCTTTTCATTGCATTCAGTATATATTTTCTATCCTAAATACAAGGTTATCATGTGTTTAGCCCACCGATAAAATCTGTTTTAACTATTTTCAGCAATAAAAGGTTACTGAGCTAAAATGTTGGATACCTTGAACTATTCGTCGTTGATTTTTTTAAACGGTTTTATTTAGCTTGCCCTATAACATGTTTCTATGTTTGTAACATGTTTGTCTGTAGCGCTGTCCCACATTAATAGAAACTCCCTTCCTGTTGGCCGATTGACCTGATATGTAGAACACACCTTTATCTCTGCAGTCACTATAAAACTGCGTATTTCATGATCTTAAAAATCCAAAATGACACAAAATGGCGGATTACATATTTTCTCAAAACCTCATCAATATGGATTTTTCCAAAACCCCATCAATATGGGTATCAAATAAAAGGGATTGATTAGTAGAACACAGCTATTTATGAAAAATGCAAATCCAAAATGGACGCCACAACAAAATGGCGTCATATATTTTTTCAAAATCATTTCAATATGGGTATCAAAAACAGAAAGTGACAAAACTTTGAGAAAAAAATTTCCATTTAAGTGCATCAAACCATTTACAAATTGTAAATTCCATTCTTCGAAGAAATTAAAATCATCCGTAGTTAAACCAATTGTCCTTTATTTAAAAATGCGTTTTAAGCATACTTACTGACTAAAATAACGCGACATAAAATAGGACCGCTTTAGAATTCATGGTAAAAAAAATTTAAAAAAAAGGAAATTCATACCGTGATCGATTTGCAGGGTTAGTTTGGTGGTATAACCCTTATTACGCATCACTTCTCGCACCCGGTTCGGCATCGACTCCACCAGCTTTTGGCACGTTCTCAGCGGGATAGCGTACCACACCGCCTGGATTCTCTCCCACAGCTGCTGCTTGTTTTTTGATTTTTCGGTGTACACCTTACGTTTAACTATTTCCCATAGGTTCTCTATGGGATTGAGATCAGGGGACTGTGCTGGCCACTTCATAACGTCTACCTTATTATCCTGGAACCACTTTTTAACCATTTTAGCGGTATGTTTGGGGTCGTTGTCCTGCTGGAACTGCCACTTTAGGGGCATCTCCCACTCGGCGTGTGGCAGCATTACTTCCCGAAGTTTCTGGGCGTAGAGATGCTGGTCCATAATCCGGTCGATCCAGTACAAGGGACCCACCCCGTACCAAGGAAAGCACCCCCACACCATGATGTTACCTCCTCCATGTTTGAATATTTTATTTGTATACTGGGGCATATACGCACAGCCGAGTGGGCGATGGACCCGGAAAAGGAGAAACTATGAAGAAATGTGCTGTGGTCGGATGAGACCAAAGTGAACCTCATCGGCTCGGACGGAAAGAGTTGGTGTCCTATTCTATTGTCCGACACTGTATATATATATATATATATATATATATATATATATATATATATATATATATATATATATATATATATATATATATATATATATATATATATATATATTTATATATATATATTTTAAAAAACCTCATCAATATGAGTATCGAATGGAATGGCTTGACTAGTATAATATAGTTATTCATAAAAAATTCAAAACCAAAGTGACCACCGCTACAAAACGGTGAAACGGTGATTTTTTTTTCAATACCTTATCAACATGGGTATCAAATGAAAGTGCTATTAGAACGTAGTAGATCATGAAAAATCCAAATCCAAGATGGCTGCAGTCTCCAAATAACCAATAATTTTTTTGAATTATTTCATTCAGTTTGACCTGTTTGCATGAATATTTGAATGTATGTGCGGTAGATACCATGTATTTTTGCATTCCCCTCATTGTAGGTATTGAATGAAATGATTTTATTAATAAAATACAGTACATCATAAAAATATTCCGAGGAAAATTAGGTAAGAAATAACAATTTTTAAAAAAGTTGGATGGCTGCATTATAGAGAAATATGCTAATGATACAAATAATGTACTAAAACTAGAAAATAAAATAAATAAAAAAACTTTTAACTTAAACGGCTTCTTTTTGGTTAAGCATAATAATAATACAGATAATGTACTAACAGCTAGAAAATAATTAGGCAAGTAGCAGTTAGCATATATCATACCCCTTCCTTCATTAATCAAGTACATTGATGAGACTAAAATAAAATCGTGGGCACGCTGGATTTCCATTACCCTCATTTAATGGTTTCATCATATGCCCCGCGATTTTATTTTTAGATTCTCGAAAATTTTCCAAGGGCGGAGTAAAGGAAATTTGGAAAATCGAAACTTTTGTTTTCGATGCCAAATGACTTAAAAATGCATGAAACGTTGAGATCTGGTGTCACGTTAAAAAAAAAATGGGTTAAAAATCGACCTTTTGGGACATAACCTGAGAGGCAGTGGAGGTATGGAGAAACAATAATTGTCGAATTTACAGAACCGACCATGTACATTTTGTTTATTGGCCGGAAAAACTGACCTGTGCAAAGTTTCAGCTTAATCGGACATGACTTAGAGGTACCTCAAAGCGCTCAAAGTTTTGATTTTTTGATCCTCGAAAATCTTCCAAGGTGGGAGTAATCGTAATTTGGAAAATCGATTTTTTTCGATGCCAAATGACTTGAAAATGCATGAAACGCCGAGATTTGGTGTCATTTAAAAAAAAAATTGCCCAAAATCGACCTTTTGGGACAGCCTGAGTGGCCAAAAAATCAAAACTTTGAGTGCTTTGAGATACCCCTAAACCATGCCCGATTGGGCTGCAACTTTGCAAAGGTCATTTTTTTTGGGCCAATAAACCTTGTACATGGTCAGTTTTTGAAATTCGATGATGATTTTTTTCCATACATCCATTGCCACCCTAGTGAGCATGTATTAAATGTTTAAAACGCAATTGGAAGCATCTTCCGTTTCAGACTATCACTGGTGAGTGATAACGACTATTCATACGTTTGAACAGATTTCTGAAGAGGAAAATGATCTAAATGGAGGATAGAAACAACAAGATAGTTATACAGCATGACAATGCCAGAACGCATGTTCATGAAACTGCCAAAACAAGTGTATTAAGTGGTTCTTCCTTATCCGCCATATTCTCCCGATACTGCTTCCTTAGATAACTATTTGTTACAGTCCATGCTGTTGGCCCTTGTTAAAGATCGTAAATAGTCTCGTCGATAACTGGATCACTTAAAAAAAAATTAGACCAGTGTAGAATCCGTCTATTGTCAGTAAAGCATACTTTGATTAAAGTAGCAGTAAAAGAATGTATTATTCATAAAAAAGCATGAAGTCATACTTGTACACCTAACAGAGGTTAAACCATATATTAATTGTTGTTGTATCTTCGCGACCGAATTTCTCAATTCAATTCAAATTCTAGCCATCCACACAACCCTCGAAAGGACACTTCAACAGTTTGACTCTTTAAATGTACCCAACGCCAGCTCGCCAGCCTCAATCACATCGCATCTGGCCGAGTCCTCGGCCGTCCGCTATATCCGTGTTTTGATCGATTTGCTCCGATGGCTATGAAACAAATGGCACACACATCTTCCGCCAGATCCCAAGCAGATCCTTGCAAACGAGGCGTGCGTGTGTGTGGATATGGCTGTGGCTGGAGGGAAAAAAGGGTTTCTGCCGGAAAAATCCGCTCCCATCAGCCAAATTTTCCATCAATTTTTGGCTGACATGAATTATATATTCAAATTTCTGTTATTAATTGGGCCAAGCAGCAGAGGCTGCGAGGAGTGCTTCGGGAGATAAAAAGCTGGAGGAGGACACACATCCCCGCAACACGCACATGTGGAAAAAGGGTTGCTGGCGCACATACACACACAACACAGCACAGAAAAGGGATATTATTGAAATGAGTGAGTGACTTTTTATGTTTATTATTACGAATTACGACTTTTGATGCGTGCGTGTACGTATCTTGGGAAGGCTGCTGCTGTTGTCGATTTGGTTTTTTTGCCTCTTCCCGGAGAACAACCCCACAAATTAACCCTTTTCTCGTCGCTCGGGTGGAAACTTTCCCTCCCGAGCGAGGGCGTAGAAAGGAAACGGTGGGTCGGGGTTTGATTTTTCGTTTGAATTCGGGAATAATAACCCTTCTTTTTAATGCTGACACATGAAACACGCTACAGCCCGGGCCTCTGGCACACAGGGCACAATGAGCGTAGACACCCCCACCGCCGCCACCATCACTTTTCACAAAGTCCTAGGAAAGCGCAAAGGAAAATGATTAAAAATCGAACCACGCATTCATCTCATCTCATCTCCCGCAGCACTGAAGGCTGATGTATCACCGGTTTGGGTGTGTGTTTGAGTACGTAAGGGTGGAGAGGGCGGAAAACCTTCGAGGGATGAAATGACAAAGACTGCTCGAATTTTGTATTTGATTGTTTGTCATATTTTCCACTCGTCTTCTCGGTTTTCTCATTTGTATATTACCCATTGTTTTTGCTGGCTGCCGTTGATTTTTTTTGTGTTCATTCCGTTCGTCGCTTCATACGAAGCGAAGAGCTGTGGATGGTATTATTTCCAATTTGCCCCCTTCCACTGGAAGACAGCGGTTTCCTCATTGCTCTTTCCCGTGTGTCGTTTGATTATTTTATATAATAAATATATGAATGAGTTTTCATACACGGCATTCGAAAAATTGGAACCGAACAACAACGAGCAGCTCTCGGGTTTTCCTTTTTTTTATGTGCGGGGTGCCGAACGCGGGGACAGGGGACACGAACTGTCTCTGATTGTGAAGTGCGGAAACTCCTGCACTCCTCCGGGACGGGAGGAGATTCGAAGATATGTAGATTTTGTTTCGATATCCATGGCTCAAAGCGGCGCGATGGTAGGGTTGAAATCCACGATGCTTTCGAGGGGGAAGAGCCGGAGGAAAATCCATACATATTTTGTTTATATTTTTCATTAGAAAATTGAATGTGCACACTGCTCTGTCTCTCCGTTCGTTTCACTCCCATCCGAGCGCGCACACTTACTGATGATACCAAGAGAAGCCAACAGTTCACGTTTCGGTTTTCCCGATGGCGAGGAATTGAATAGAAAATAACTTTTCCGTGGAAGCGCGCTTCATCCGCTCACCAATTGTTTTCCGCTGCGACTTTGGAGCAACCGCCGCCCTTCAACACCATTCCTCCGGAATGGGGAATGGTGGATTTGCATATCAATTATAAAATAAATTATAGAAATCTATACGGACGCGCTTGGAAAGTTTTCCGAGTCAGTTTCGGGGATGGATCATTTTTGCGTCTGACTGATTTCGGGATAATCGCCGCAGCGACTCGAGTTGGGATGTTCCGGACAGGGAAATTCGTTGTGGATCACATCCGAAGAGAAAAAAAAATAGTTAAAGTACACAACTATGACCGGCAGCAAAGTTAATTGAATGTTAACAAGCCACTTATTAAGTTACTCTCGCAAATTTGTCAACTCATTGCGCATATCGACGAAACCTTGACGTGATCGCCATCAACATTGTTTTTTTACAGCTGGCCTCACAATTACAGCTCGCTCGAATATATGCATTTACACGTCGTGATACTTTTAATTATCCATCAAGAAAAAAAAATGGTTGTGCGCTGAGGCTGACGATTCTTCGAAAACCGTCGGATGATTCCGAGTGTTATCCGAGAGATGGCGACGGAGGCTCACAAGGTTGGCATATTTTTAGTAGATTAATGATAACGACAACAGATATTTTTGACATCGAACCCTCGACCTCTCCATTGGATTTCCTATTGCTTACCATGTATTTTGTGTTTTTTAAGTTTGTTCAGAAAAATTATACGATAAAATGAACTTGAACACTATTTCTATCAAAGATGTTAAGGCTGTTGCCTCTCCAATGACGTTTTCACGTATTTATAAAACACCAATATTGATTTCTTCAACAGAAAAAGAATCGACAAAATAATGAAAAACTATACTTCATTCACTCATTAAAATATTTAAAAAAATATATTTTATTTGAAATCAAAAATATCGACTATAACTTTACAATATTTATCACGTTTTTTAAAAAAACCAATTTCACTATGCAGATTTGAAAACTTGAATAAATTTTGTACGCGGAAAGCTTTGACGATTTTGTTTTAACTTTCCACAACGTTCTTAAAAAAGCAAGCTTTTGTAGTATTTAGGAAAGTGTTAGCAAATATGTTTATAGCCCCATAAACTATTGAAAATTAAGTATCGATCCGTTCAGCCGTTTATCTTTCTGTATTGATCAACATTTTGAGTAAATTAGGGTACCGCTCTAACATGAAAAAAATGTAATGTGTATTTCATCTTCAGGTGTTCATTTAAAACGAAGTAAAAAAATAAACAAAAAACCCACCCAAATATACATGCATCATCTCAAATTTTGTTTGTCCAGTGTATATTTATTCGGTTCGCTTGTCAATTTGGCCTAGATTTTCGTCATCTGCTACGATTCAGCTTTTATACACAAAATCGTTGTAAAGCATCCGTCTTTGAAAGACTTGGATAGGGTGAAAAAATCCTTCTCACTAAGAGATGATACCAATTAATTTTGTTTCTTGAATTGTTTTAAATACTTCTGCTTTGCTTAAATGCTTCTACACAGTAATTCCATGAATAAAAACTACCGACAAAAAAATTGCTCTGTTTATGCTCGAATACCTTATATTTATTCCTTTCCGGAAAAGTCAATCGATTTTTGATTTGTTAAGTAAACCTAAACGTAGTCATTTGCGGCGCAGTTCACGTTTTTTTCCTTGAAAATTTGAAAGTCACAAATTTTGAACAATGAGTAGTATATTTATAAAATGAAAATGGGAAAAACTTATGCAGCGTCGTTGGGTGTGAGAATGGGGGTGAGGGTTGAAATAAGGTCAGAAACGGAGAAAGTTACTATCTATTTAAATAAAAATGATTTGGTGTCTGTTCCTCACGATTTAACTCAAGAACGGAGCAAAGGATTTAACAGCCAGTGTCAGGATTGATGCGTCCTAATTTGCGTTAGGTTTATATACCAAAAAAATTATGAAAAAGTTCGGGAAGTTGGAAAATTTGAAAGTATTTTTTTTTAGCAAATTTTGTATGGAAGTTGAAAAATTGGAAAGTATTTTTCTAGCAAATTTGATGATTTTATTTCAACAGTCACTATCAGGTTGGATGCGTCTTAGTCTGCGTCAGATTTAAATGTCTAATAAGTTATGGAAACCATTCGGAAAGATCCAAAATTGGAAAGTCATTTTTCAGCAAATTTTGTACATCTATATAAATAAAAATGATTTGGTATTCGTTCCTCACGATTTAACTCAAGAACAGAGCAAAGGATTCAACAGTCAGTATCAGGATTGGTGCGTCTTAATTTGCGTTAGGTTTATATGCCAAAAAAATTATGAAAAAGTTCGGAAAGTTGAGAAATTTGATTTTTTTCATTTTTTTAACAAATTTTGTATGGAGGCTGAAAAAGTGGAAAGCCATTTTTTAGCAAATTTGTTTATTGGATTTGAACAGTCAGTATCAAGTTTGATGCGTCTTAGTCTGCATCAGGTTTATATGCCTAAAAAGAAATTATATACCACTAATATAAATCGCGTACAGAGAACAAATTTCTGTGGGAACTTGAGTGTTCGAAATTATTTAAATGAAATTATCAATTATTGGTGGGACGAAGTTCGCCGGGTCAGCTAGTTAGTAATATCTTGACAAATGTTGCGAATGTGTTAGAAAGCTCTGAACCTGTGTTTAGTAGGAGACATGTTTTCACCACTTCCAATGCACTGTACTTCAATCCATCAAAATTTTATGCGTAAATAGCCATAAAATAACACCCAGAAACATCTCATGCCTAGTACCATCATACAGAACGCTACATGGTTGAATATTTGATAGAATGCTTCTTTCATGTCTGGTTTGGATGATTGTTGTTTTTGGACACCAAGAAAGTTTTTATATTTTCGAAATAATCTCTTATTTTACTCTGAGTGGGAGTAAGAATGGATCAAACATAAAATTGAACATATACAAACAAGCTGCATTGTACATGCAAAAAAAGACCAAAACACTCACAATCAAAAGCAAACCTTCAAACTCAACTGTCTTTAAACATAGAAGTTGTGGCTTTTTCTTACATGGTCTCGGGACCAAAGGCGCTATATTTTTTGATATTTTTCTTCAAAGCTGAGGTTACATAACATATCCAAAAATCAATGAGACGTTATTTTTTTCCTTAGTTATGATTTTTCGAAATCAACCGATGGTCCGAAAAATCAATTTTTACCCCTTTCCTCCACCACAAAAATTCCTGATTTTTCAACTAATAATCCGGTTCAGATGACCGACATATCAAATTAAAGTCAATGAGCTTGTCTTGTTCGAAAAAATATTACAATTGGGGGAAAATCGTATTTCGCTTTCTTAATTTTTGATTGTAATTGTTTTTCATAGTTTACATGATTTCGGGACCAAGGGCACATTTTTTTTATATTTTTTCTTAAAAACTGAGGTTTTTACACATAACATATTCGAATATCAGAGTGGTGTTTTTTCGGGTTTGAGTTATGATTTTTCAAAGTTAACATGTTTCAGTTTACGTTCAATATTCCTATGCGACTAGTTTATATCTATGTGCCATTTTTCACAACCCATTGTCTTTAAATTGATATATCGATCATCTGGATTTTGGATATGTTATGTGAAAATTAATTAAAAAAAAATATTATTGGTCCCGAGACCATGTGAACTATGAAAAACAAATACTATCAATAATTACAATAACAAAATCCAATTTTTCTCGCAAGTACTTCAAAGAAGGCTATTGAATTGGCTTCAATTTATTCGTCGGAATCGGTCCAGAAGTTCAAAAGTTATGAATTTTTGAAAAAAAGTCGTTTTCGGAAAAGAGGGAATTATTTTTTTATTTTTTGACCCACCCTAAAATAAAAAATAAAAAAATCCGGGTGCAATATTTTGTGTTAAGGAGCAAAACTACCGCTATTCACGAAAATCTGAGAGCCACTATATCGGTTTTGCATAGAATGGCTGTGAAGAGGAATTGGAGACAAAATCTTCGCACGTATTATGAGGAAAGCGTTTCCTCAGCCTTCCAGGAGTCGCATTTTCTAGGATTGCTGAAGCCGCTAAGCCTTAAAGACAATCAAAAGAGCAACTTAGTTTCGAGATTCAAACGGTCATTTATTCGTTTACTGTAAAACCGCTACTAAAGAGCATCTCACATGTTTCAAGTTCACCAGAAAAAAATGAGCACAGTTACAAGGAAAACCACAGTTCGAAACGAGAGATAGTTGTTGGGGGCGGCACAAGAAAGTGACGAAATAAGTTTGATTTCTCAGCATCACGGCAAAAGACGCCGACGGCAGAATTGAGAAAAATTTTCATATACAAATGTATGATCATTTCCATCACACTTCTGTGGATTGGCACCATTTTTGTAACTGATCATTTGATCATTCAAGACACTTACATGCTGTCAAATTATCTTGAATAGAATTCTTGAAAGAAAACAATACTCATTACTTTGACCCACCCACCCTTCTAAGTGGTGAGATTGGGTCAACATTCAATTAATCGCAGTTCAGTGAAAAATCGATATGTACTATTAAACTATTTTCTGAAGACTCATGATTAGAGAACATATCTACCTAATCAGAAATGCGCTCTACTCTAACTTACGATAGTTGTTCAACAAAAAATTTGGAAACTTGCTTCTTTGACCCAATCTCACACCCAACGAGGGTATCTTAGAAAATTATAACAATAAGTGTTCCTAAGATTTTGATATTCTATGTAAAAAGAATTGTCAGCTTTCTGAAAATGACCGGAAGAGCTAGGCTCGTGATCTGCAAAAATAAATATATATATTTTTGAAACTTTCGCGTTTTTGAAATATTTTTTTTATCGTTTCATGCCTCAACGATTTGTTATGACATAGCTTACCAAAATATCTTCCATTTGCAGTTAAACGTAGATCGATTACAAATTAAAAGTTGCAAATTTCGAAAAATGAGCCTTTTGGACGATTTTTCAGACCTTCCAAATTTTAAGTTATGCATCATAAGGTCGAAATAAAAAAACGTATCTGAAAAATTCGTTAAAAATGAATATACGAAGTTTGAGCAATCAGAGCTTTTGATGATTTTTCAGGAGGTTTGTTTTTTGATTCATTATTTCTGATACCTAAAGCGTAATTAGTGACAGGTGTCAAAGTTCAAAGTGCTTATTAAATGCATGTAAAATGTTTTTTTTTATCAAAATTCATGCTCTGTGGAAAATTTATTCCGCAAACCTAGAACATTTAATTGTATTCACCAAGGAAGTTGATCTCTGGTCGCGACAACACACAAAATTATTGCAATTCATCTGATTAGTAGTCACACGCAATACAAAAACTGATAAGATTCCAGAAAAATCTAAAATTCTAATCTAAAATTGAAGACGAACGTCTGATCGCCTTGTTTATATACTCTATTAAGTTCTTCTAAAAATGTTGCCATGAATAAGTTTGAACAATATAATCAAATCATATCCTCCAAGAAGTGGGCTTCTAGGGAAGCTCTCAGACGAGGTATATCCGGTAATGTTTATGCAGTCTCGTCATTGTAAGCCAGCACTGGTAATATTTGTAATATATAGAATCAACAAAATCAACGGAAAAATTATCGGCGTCAATGTTTTTTCAGGAGAACTGAAATGGCCCCTTAGTGAAATCATTTTCCTTCGGTTTGAATTTCCCGCATCAAATAAGGCAGGGGTTCTCAAACTATTTTAGACAATAGACCCCTTTTCCAGGATAAAGTGATACCTCACACCCCTGTAGTCAAATTTTTTAAACAGAGATCAATTTCTAGTTTCTGTCTTATTCATACAAAATTTTTACTAATTTAAAGACTTTGCGGTTTGTTAATCTGTTATAAGGTCGTAACAACTATATTGGCACAACCGATTTTTTTTTGTTTGACTTGGAATCTTATTTCAATATTTTGCCTAACCTAGAAGTCCTGTTAAAATTCGTTGAACATGCAACAAATTGATAAATTTTTCACTGTAAGAATTCTATTTAGGATCTACTGTCTAAGTTCATGCAATTTCTTTAATAAAAAAAAATTGTGTATTTGATGATAAATTCAAATTTTATATTTTTCTTTGAAATTATATAGATAAAATAATTTCTTTCGCTGCATTAGAGATGTTGTTTCAATTTTTGTACAATCAAAGGCACAATAAAATGAGCCTACAAGGCAGCGGCAAGCAGTGTTTTTGGGGTCAACGGGCAGGGGCAACTATATTGGCACCCATTTTATCAACTGTTTCAAAAGTTTATTTTTTATCAGAGATAATGTGTTCTTCCTCGTGTAAGGATTATGTTCTCTGAAGTTTCAGTCGATTCCTTGCCTAGTTTCCACTTTTGTCGCTTTTGTGCTTCTCAGTCTTAACATGCTTCAAGAAATCCTTCAATCCTCCAAGACACTTTATGTCTTTACTACATACTTTGTAGAAACCAGCATGCTTATCGGTGCTTTGAGAAAGCCGGCTCAATTTGGCCTCACAATCTCTTTGGTGAAATCAGTGATGCATTTTGAATAGCTGTTTCAGTAAAACTAGCACAAACTACCTTTCCAAACCAACTCAATAAAGTTAAATGTGATTGCAGAATATTTTTTTTAATCTGGAAAAATCTGAACAAAGTGCGGAAAGCCTGGACTACCCACAGCAGGTTCTGAATATCTAGATGCTTTACCAAAATCTGGAAGATTCAAGACAAATATGGAAGTCTGGCAGCATCATTATCTCATCAAAACTCAACAAAGTAAATAGATGTAAATTCATATAAATATTCATTTAATTGTAAACATGTTAATACAAAATACTCACAAATACTTCAGTAGGCAATAAATTTTTGAAAAAAAATTTAAAAAAACTGTGTTTTGTGATGAACCTGGTGCCTTTCTGTATATTTCTACTAATGTAATCTCTTGTGTTAAATAAGTAAATGAGTGTATTCATGTTTCAACAAATTCAGAACGCAAATGCCAAATGCTCTTGCCAAATTTTTAATTTTATACGAACTTATGCGCGCTCACCTATTCGTTGAGTTTTTGAAAAGTATAACAATAATACTTTCCACTAGAAATAAAGTTGGATCACGTAACATAACGTATACTGTATCTTGGAAGTTTCAAATAAGAACTTGTGTTAATTAATGGGGGTCAATTCTCAGACCTCGTCAACCCTCAAAATAAATTTTCGCTCATGTCGACCCCTGAGAAACCAATATCGCCTACTTTGAGAACCGCTGCAATAAGGCTTGGAACTGCAATCCATCTTTATTCTTTTCAGGTTCCCCGTTCCTACATGAAAACCACCTTAGATCGATTTCTCCTACTTTCACAAGTGTTGATACCTATCCGCTGAAAGCTTCTCCAGGTGTTTAATAGGCTTGAGAAGAAATTTTCTATCAAATCTAATTATGAATATACAGGGAAACTTCGATATAACGTACCCTCGATATAACGTCACTCGATATAACGTACATTTTACCTCGATACAACGTACACATTTCCAAAGTGTAAAGGAAAAATTTTTTCAATATTTTTTTTTCTGATAGAACAATGAATTATCTGTATTGTGATGCTACAACAAGTTTTGTACCTTCAATCGATCCCGAAATACAGCTGGTTTTGTAATTCCGGATTCTAAATGAATCAAGCTTTAATCAACAATACGAAGGGAAACATCATGTAAAAGGCTGGCTTCATCTTCTAATTGAAGTTATTCACTAACTTTACTAAAACAGCAACACAATAATGTATTATAGACTACGTTTGTGAGTACTTTATTATGCTTCGATATAACGTACAATTCGATACAACGTACAATTTTGAAAGTGAAATGTACGTTATATCGAAGTTTACCTGTAATGGTTTATTTCCGAAACAGTTCCAAAATTTATACTGTCACAGTTTGTAGTGAATTCATAATCAAACAAAATGCTATTATTTTGTGAAAACGTATGCGTGGCGCCATCTATTAGAGAAAATCTTATATTTCTAAACTGAAAGAGAATGCGCTTCAATTTGAAAACATCAGGTTCTATGCAATGTACAAAAAGTTCACGCTAATGGCAAAACTTCGCGTGCGCTCTGGAACCGAACCGGAAACGATATCGCGTCAAATTGGCTGGCTTTCGTCAGCGCGGCGCGGCGGTGTGGATTAGCGCAACGACATTGATTAAGGAAAAATTTACTGCAGCTCTGTTGTTATGGCCCCCGAACCATGGCGTCACGTACCGAGCGGACGCCATGGCTCATTTTTTACGAGTGCACTTCTCGGTAGATAAAGTGCTCCACACTCTGAATAATTGTTTTTCAAATGATAAATTTTATGGAGTCGAGTTTTTGCTCATCCTCTGCCGAGATATAGCTAATATGATGATTTTGTCGAGTTTGTGTTTGTGAGTATGTTTGTCACCGCTAATCAACTGACGCCATAAGAGATCTTTATTAATTTATATCCCCCTCGAGTCGCAAGAGCCGCAAGAAGCTTCGAAGTAAAAACAGCCAATGAGAAGCTCCTCTAAGTGGCTTGAAATGTTTTAATATCGCGCTCTCGAAGTTGACTTTGATTTATCCGAGTTATTACATAAAACCGAACTTCGGTGTTGCGTCGAGTACATAAACCTTGAACCCCGATTCTCGGGAACACCGAGAATTTCGAGGAAGACACCATATCTGCTGTCCGAAAAACCCGAACCGTGGGGATCTGCTTTAACGATCTTGATTTCCTAGAACATGAGTCGCCACCGCTGCTGAACTCCATTTTATTCCGGTCGCCGTTTTTTCACGTTTTATTGCTTTCTCTCGATTCTTGTGATTCGTCTCGATCCTGGTCAGGTTCGGTTTTTTTTACGATCTATCGGAGGCTAGAGCAGCAGCAGCCACAAGAGACTTCCACCGAGAGTAGAAAAAAAGGGACGAACTCAAATCATCCACCACCACCACTGTCAGCTCTCTCTCTCTCTCTGTCTCTGTCACCTATCGGTGTGTGTTGTTCTTTCCACTCCCATTCTTCCCGTTCCATAGTCGTTTTGTTCGAACTGATCTCTAAGCAGATCTATCTAAAGCTGCGGCGCGGTCTCGGGAGAGTGAGTGGCGTAGCGCTCAATCACCACACCACTCACCACCACCAGCCACCCAACCAACACCATCGAGCGAGCGGTTTAGAGATCCCTCTTGTCTCTGTCGCTACAAATCATCATCCTATTTGGGTTCGATCGCTCTCACCCTCTCCCTCTCGCACTCTGATTCATAATTCGTTCGACCCTCCCGGCAGGGGCGAAGTGTGCGTGTGCGTCCGCGCACCAGCACCACCTTCCTTCCGTCGCTCGTTTGTACACTCGTAAAGTGAGTGCGCACACACACGCGGTGTGGTGCGGTGTCAGAAGTAGAAGAGCAACGACAGCAGCAGAAGGCAGAAACGGAGGGTTCTGACGCACTGAAGATAAACACCGCTCCTCAGTTACGATAGTGGTTGCGTCTAATGCGATCACGCTTCTAGAAGAGCAGTGCTGGTTGCGCTCTGCTCGTTGCCCTGAAGAAAAAAAAATATACTCAAACCGACCCGACCCGACCGGCTAACTAGATGTCTTCCCCGCTCGGTGACGAAGGCGAAGAAGTGCAAAGAAGCAAAAGAACAACAACAACAAGTGCAACCGTGAATCGTGGTGAGCCGCGAGCGAACCGACCGTGTTTCGATAAGTGTGTGATTCGTCGCGATTTCGTCGTCGGTTTCGTCGATCTTTTGAACAATAGTGTTTCGCAAGTGCAATTTTGACTGTTGTCGTTGTTGTCGTTGTTGTTGTGTTGCGTTCGGTAACATCCGAACTGAAGTGGGGCGGATCCACAACATACCGACCGACCAACGAACAGTGTGTGTGTGTATGTGCGGACGACGGGATCAGAAATTTACCATGGAGGTACGGTTCCTGGAAAAACTGCAAGAATGAGACACATGCAGGCCGAGTGCTTGTTTAAGAAAATAATTTATGTTACTTTAAAACTGCACATAAATCAATTACCCTTCCAACGCAGTCCACGAGAGAGTGTGTTTGCAGTGGCGGCAGCGCGAGCGTTTGTGTGTGGAGAGTTACGCTGAATTATGCTGCACTTGATGCGAATTTGTTTCCGCCCGGCCCGCTCCACCTGCTCCACCAACATGTTTGGTGGGCTCCCGCCTTCCGATTCCGATTTTTTTTTTCGCTTCCCCCGTTCCTTCCACAGTGTGGAAACAGGCACAGGAGGAAAGAAAAAACAATATCAAGATTTTCTCAACTCGTATTTATAACGAAAACGCAGCCCGGCGAACGATCATCATCAAGAAAATGCATACAATAATTCATTTTCCAGTGGTTTTTTTTTTCTCTTTCTTATTTTGTTTATTGCAACTGCAAATAGTGGTGAGCAAACGGGGCGGGGGGACAGACACACTGTCGTTACGCATTTTCCGCTCCGCCCGGTTTGAGTTTTCTGATTTTTCCAGCCTTCGAAGGCAACTGCATGCTGCCGCGCGAACCCCTTTCGGGTTTCGCTTAAATGAGGCAACTTAATTTTTTTTTCTGTGTTTTTCTTCAAAGTTGTGTAGTAGATCGGTTTTTGTCATTATTATTGGATTTATACGCTGCTGCTGCTGCCACTGTCTCCACTGCTCTCTTTTGCCCAAAGTGCACGCAAGAAGTATGGGCACTGAATTTGGTTCGGTGCAATAATTTATGACATCCGGTTGGATGTTTTTTTTCTCTTCTTCTTCGGTGTGTGTATATCTTCTCGTCGTTCGTCATTTATCTATATTCAGTGCGCCGCGCCGCGCGGTCTTCGGGGTTCAATTTTTCATTTGAATGCTACTTTTCATTATTCTGGAAGAGAAAGGGTTTTTCGTATCATTAGTGGAAAATTTGAATGCCTCGGTGGGATGTGATGGGAAGGGATCGAGTGTTGTTTTTTTCTGCTCTGTGTGTTTTGTTTGTGAGAACGGTATTCGGTGTGGGTCTTTTGTGGAAGATTTGATCGATGAAAATATGAATCTCTGGCAGCGTTATGTGACATTATGAACCGTGGAAGAGTGTGACGAGAGAAGATTGAATAAACGGTTATGTTAGACTCAGAAGAAATAAAAAAGTGCACACTGCAGTGATGGAAAGAAAACAAGAACGATCGAACAGTGTTTCCTTCGAACCTGAGAACCGGAAGGCTCGAATGGGAGGGGATTTAGTGCAGTGTGAGTACTTACGCCCGAAGACATTTGTCAATGTCCCAAGTGAAGAATATAATTAGAGAATGCGATGAATAAGTGACTCTGGGAATAAGTAAACAGAATGCGGCCCGGTGAACCGGTTGCCAGTTTAAATTGCGGACTGCCAAGACCAAGTGCCAACTGTGTGTATGTGTCTCTGTGAACAAATAATCTGATTCAGTGCATCGAATTGATGACATTCAGTTTAGCTCAGCCTTTTCATATTGAATGAAATCGATTGGTTTGTTTGTTTTTTTTTTCATCTAGACCGTTTCACGCAGAATTGACAAAGTTAGTTGAGATTTGAATTATGTGCTCGCGCATTGCAGAAATATTGAGGAATATTTCCCAATTATGTTTGTTGTTGGATAGTGTGTAACATTGAAAATTACTTGTCGAGAGACAAGTTTTTTTTCCAACCGAGAAAGGAGTTCTCAAACCTCAAAGACATTACTTCTGTCTCCGCTTGTTCACAACAGTGATAGACTTGTTGTATTCATTAATAAATGAATAAACACGATTTAAAAAAAAAATCAGATTTTGTGATTTAATTTTGTTTGCTCCAATTAATTGAGTTTTTGACGATTTCAAAAGTGAAAATAAGTGTAAAATTAAAATGGTACTTTTGTACAGGTTATTCCACGTGAGGCTGAATTGAGTTCAATTTAAGATGCATTTTTTCGTGGAAAAAATATTTTGGAAAAATATTTCCAGTAGTAAATTTAAAAAAAAAATTAAAAATCCGGAGTTTGGGAAGATAACCAAGAATAAATCCAGGACCATCATTAACACACACAGGACTCAAATTAAAATTGTTATTCTCGATTGGTATTTCTGTTTCAAAAATAAACTGTGGAAATTGAAGCAGAATTTCGCATAAAAATATTTCTTCTATTTTGTTGAGCAGAAAAAAACCACATAAAAACTGTGCCAAATCATCTGGCTGTGACCTTCCCACTCATCGGCTGAATTCGGCATTCATCGGCTGAATTCAAACGTTTCACTGACATTATAATCCAATGTTTGGTGGAAGTACCTGCCAAGTTTTATTGAAAACGGAACGGCAAAGTCTCGTGTAGTGGTGTGTATTTTCAAGGAACAGAAAGAGGGTGGAAAATGTGAAAAATATTGTCTCGCAAAAAATCGATTACGTTATCAGTGTTGCACAAAATATTTTTTTTCTGTAACAGAACTAAAAGAGTTGTGACTTGGAGCTCAAAAATGTTCTACATAATTTCACATCTACATAATTTTTCACAAATAATTGATATGGTATAATATGCACTGAAAAATATGTTTGTTCTTTTCAAAGTAGAGAGACAGTTGACAGGCAAAGAGAAGCGAAAAAGGAACCAGCAAAACATTCATAAAATAAATGAACCAAGCAGAAAGATTAAAAAATGCCATCTTTAAAATTTTCAAAATCGCTCCCACCGTTTTCAAGCTGTTTTTTTTTGTGGCGACAGTAAAAAACTAGCCGAAAAGCAGTTTTAGTGCGACGATTTTCTTCTGTAAGCGCGTAAAAAACCGCTTCTGTCTCGTTTACGGTAAATTCATAGTTCTGCACTCATGAATATCCGGCCCGAGTAAAATTGTAGCTTGAAGTCATTTTATATCAAAAACTATTGTAATTGCAAAAAAAAATTTTTTTTGTTCGGGGAAAAAATTTTTAGGAACCAGAAAAACTCTCAACACATAATTTTTGGATTAGAACAAATTAGAAAATTTCAAGTAATGATGGTGACGCAGAGTACAGTATTTTAAAAATCGATCAAAATCACGGTCTCTCAGTGGTGATACATTTCCATGGACACTTATTGCACGATGAGAAGAAAGGATTGCCCGATTAGTTCTGCACTTATAAATATCCGGCCCGATTAAAATTAGAGCTTAAAGTCATTTTATATTAAAAAACTATTGTTATTGCAAAAAAAAAGATTTTTTGTTCGGGGGAAATGTTTTAGGTAGCAGAAAAATTGTCAACACAGAAATTTTGGATCAGAACAAATTATAAAAATTCAAGTAATGATGGTGACATAGAGCACAGTATTTGAAAAATCGCAAAAAAAACACAGTGGTGATACATTTTCATGGACACTTATTGCACGATGATAAGAAAACATTGGCTGACAATATTTATGTGATTTTCTTCTATCTTTTCCATGAATTCAGAATATTTTTTCCGATGATAAATTTTTTGAATAGCACACAGTGTTTTCAAGTTTTTTTTGTGCTGACAAAAAAAACAATTTTATTGAGACTTTTTTATGAAATAAAACATCTTCTGCCATGTTTATGGTAACTTCATGATTCAGCGCTCAATATATATTATATTATTTATTTATATTAAAAGTTATCACCATCGAAAATGTTTTGTTTTTGTTGAAACAAGAAATCGTTCACCGAATCATCTTTGAGGTCAGAACAAGTTTTAAATATAAGCGATTTTGGCAATGTTATACACAGTGTTCTGAATATTGATTAGATTAATGATCTCTCGGTGGAGACATTTTTTGCGTCATGAGAAGATACTATCGACAATATTCATGCTATTTTATTCTAGCGTTTGTTCAATTCAGAAAATTCAAATTCAATTCTAATTAGAACAGAAGCCACACCTATTAGTCTGACTATCGATTAGCTTCTTAAACCGACTCAGAACATGAATAATTTTGCTGTACATCTAATAACTTTTTGAGGTAATTTTTCTATTTCATATCCATTAATGTGGAGAAATGTGGATTTCTACAAAAAAAGGTCTAGGGTGTTATACAATATAGCGTCTTTATGTGTCCAGTTCAAATGCAATCATTTGACATTGTTTTCCATTTTTATTCGTTCTTTTCTTTTCCTCCTGCAAAATTAAATTTTTTTTTTCCTCTCCATATTTAAGATAGGACTGGTTCATATGCTTTAAAAAACTTTTTTCAACCTGGCAATTAGCGATCCCTTTTTAATTTAAAATTTAGTTTTTAATTTTTAATTTTAATTTCTTATTAAAAGAAAGTAGGCATACAAGATTTTACATTATTTTTCTTTCTAGTTGGTATTAAGTTTTCACTCACGAAGCTCACGAAATTAACAAAAAAACATCGAAAAAATATATTCCAATTTTGAAAAAAAAACTGCCGTTTTTAATGAAAAGTTTGACTGTTTTCAAGCATTAAAAATTGTAGATTTTTCCCAAACTCATTGCTAGTTAATTAGCTTGACTATAAAGCTGCACTTCGCTCCTAGGGGCGCAATTATTTCGCAATGAAATGTGTCGAAGCCAAAATTATCCTTTTTTGTTTGTTTTTTTTTTATTATCCACCAAAACATAGATATGTTTTCTGTTCAAATTAATGAGCCGAATCGTCTTGGCTGTTGTCACCTTTATCTCATTCGCTTAAATATGTCTTGGGGAATAAAAAAAAACTAGGAATTGTTCTTATTAGTCTTACACATTTTTTGCCAAAAAACATCTTAAATTTCCCAAAAACAAGATTTATCAAAAAGGATCAGATCAAAGTCTGACTGACTGATTCTTCGGCTAATTTGGCGTTGAATTGCTTTTCTTCGATTGTATTAAGTCCTGTTTTTTGAACTACAAGTCGGTAAAATATGCACCTGGAAGTGGAAGTTATTTTTTTACCGAAAAAAAACTCAGTGGGCTGAAATATCCATGATCTACCGAATTCAATTATGCGTTTATTGAAAAAAAAAATCTTTGAGCTGCATTTTTGATCGTATGACCTAAATAGAAGTAAAAAAAACATAGTTGAATTTATTTTGTTGCAAAAAAAAATTGAGTATAATATCATTATTTTTTGGTTTCAATATCTATTTTTTCAGTTCTAAGAACTTCACATTTAAATAGTAATAGTATTAGATGTTCTTGCTCCTTGGAATGGACCCAGCATTCCCGGAGGAATTTCACCTTTTCAATTCGGAAATACTCGTTCAAAACCCAGGGCCCTCAATTGATCATCTCTGTGTGTCATTATAGATTAACTACGTCTACGCAACAATCATCAGTGATGAAGATCGATTGATGGTCGGAATACTGGTCTCTCTCCGTCCACGCACACTCTGCTAATTACAATAAAATGCATCGAACTATTTGTGCTTTGTAGTATTTGTGTACCTCTCACGCTAAAGTTCACGAGTTCAATTCTCACTCCCGACATTCTTCCGAAATGGAAGGTAAAAGTGACGAATCAGCCAAAAGTGTTGGCAGTCACTATAATACAGAAAAAAAAAGTGAAAAACATCTTCATTGTTATCTAGTTTTGATATCTGCTGTCCAATTTTCAACCTATTACCAGCAAATAAAAGGTATTTTAGTGATTTTTTTCCTTTGGCCGACATCCTTAAATTTTTTGTTTGTTTTTGAAGTGTAGAGGCCAAATATGCCCTAGCTGTTATGTCATTTTTCGGAAAGACTTTTTGACGTAATATATGAAAAATTTAGAAAGACATCTTTTTGGTTTTTTTTTTTTTGATGATTTTTTATATTTTCTGATCGCGAAGCATACACTCTTTTTTTAAACTTGTAGTTTTGGAAACACTTTATCGATTTTCGATCATTTTACAACATATGACATACAACATGTGTTCTTTCATATTGAACATACCAACACTTAAGACAAATCTTTTTTCACCATAGCCGGTGAAACGACTGCACTTTATGTTTCCTGATTGAATGATGAAGTATAGATATTAGGTAGAAAATTCAAAAATAATATGATTAAAATTCAATACATTGTCGATGCCCATTCTCAATTCAAAAATTCATAACCGGTCATAACTCTCATTGCCAAATCACCATACAATAATGAGCCTTCCGCATTTCAAGTAGCCGCTGATTCACGCTGGCTCAATACACTGCTGCTCTCTTTCCATGCTCAAATAATCGCGTAAAAAATAGTGTAATTTAGATTAAATCATGTAAAAAAAGATATTGTTATTTCAAAAATTTACAGTTTGTTTTGTTAACTGACCGGAAGACGTTATTTTGGATTCCAAAATGACCAGAGATCAATATTCAACTTCCGATGGTCGATGGACCATGAAAAAAAATATCGATGTTATGGGGTCTCTTGCCCAGTTCTGACTGATTTTTGGTTCGTTCCAGTCATCCGGAAATCGCCATTTTGGATTCCAAACTGACCTCAGAGCTCAATAATCGTCATCTAAGCGATTGCAAAAATAATCATATTGCCGCCTAGTTTCATGCAAAATACTTCTCATATAACATTTTGATTTTGAAAAAAACCGCGCAGAAAATAATCGTGTAAAAAATTACGTCGCTTAAAAAAGGATCCAGTGTATTGATAAAACATGACCCAGATAGACTTAAATGAATCAATCAAAAATGGCTCCGATTAAAGTGGAAGCCCCAAGTAGAAAACATCATTTTCATTTCTTAGTTTCGAAAATGACAAGCTGAGTTCGAAACCCAAACTTTTATATGATTTTTGGAAGCGTTTTATTCAACATGTCAAAAACTCAGCAAGGTGTGTATTTTTGTTATTGAGATACATTTTTTTCACAGCTTACCAAAAATCGCACAAAGAGTTTTTAGTCTCGACACCTCAAAAATTTTGACAGCATTTTTTTCAAAATTTTTGTCTAAAAGCGAACATTTAGTATGCAGATCGCAAATTGCTAGAAATTCTAGGGAGTTCGTTCAAATACCTTTTCTTTTGCCGTAAAAAGATCCCAAATTTGTCATGCGTTTCAAAAGTTGTATACCCTTTTCACAATTTCTAATTTGAGTTTATTCGTCGGAGTCCTAAAAATGGGTCGACGAGAATCGAAGCTAAAGTTCTACCATGGGAACCACACAGTCAGTTGTGTAGTTATGTGGCGTTTTTTTCCTATTTTTTTATTTAAAAAAAATCAAATTCAAATTTTCTATGTTCTTCTATAGAGTTTATAGAGTAATATTGTTAAAATAACACCTGCGAGTTCTTTTTTTTATCCCATTCATTTATTTATTAGGCTCATTAGCATTTTAGCTGTAACAGAGCCGGGTTTTAATCGTGTACTATGTACATGTTTATGGTTCTATAAATTGTAAATTACACAGTAGTCATTTAAGCGTTAGGTTTTTTGTTCCATTACATTATGGAAAATTACACTGTAGTAGCCATTTAGGCGTAAGGGTACTCTTTCGGTTCTTCCATTGTTCAGCAGACCGGACATGCGCAGACAGTTGGTATTGATCATTGTTGGGTTATTAATAGAACAGCAGCCCGATGTTTCTTGCAGAGCAGAGCAGTTGTATGGATGAATCGATCTTTGTTCCACCGTGGATCGACAACACAAAGATGGTCAATTGAGGGCCCTGAGTGTGAACTCACGATCGATCGTTCGGTAAGCGAACGCGTAACCAAGTGGCTACGAAGACCCCCTGTCCTGCGAGTTCTTGTCGATACACAAAATTCAGATCTTACCATTCTTCGTTAACTCATTGACAAGATTTACGCTATTTAGCAGATGCACCTCCGTAAAGGGTCAGTGAATTGATACCAATATGTCCCGATAAAAAGGTGCTTCATTTGATCAGAAGCCAAAAAAAAGTATTTCATTTACAATAAAAACTAACGTGTTCAATCGAACATTTGTGCTCGCGTTGTTTTAGCTCCAGAACAAACGAAAAAAAGGTTTGATTTGTTATTCCCATGAACTGTGAACTGTGATGCATCCAAGCAGCAGCAGCAGCAGCAATTCCAAGCATTTCGGAAAAGGGGTTTCGAATTTACATAAATGTATTTTCCCACCATGGAGCGAGAGAGAGACAGAGAGATGTGTACCAATTCAGCTGGATGATAATCTCCATACCGTTGTATGGATGATGACGAGGACGGTTGTAACTGTTCATCACATCATGATGCTGCTGCTGATGATGAGGAGGGCAACAACAATACCAAACCGTACAGCACAAATGAGACACAGTCAGTGGGACAGACTCTGTGTACTCTCTGTGCTGATGCTGCTGCCGCTGCTACTCATAAATTATATGTGTAATAATATATAACAAGTTATCGAAATAAGGAAACGATCAATTTAGTATTCAATTCCATGTTCCAACGCTCGGAGATGAATGGTAAACGTGCACACATACACACACATGCAGGGATGGAGTCAAAGAGCTCATCTGATATGTGAGTATGTGCGCGGGAAGGGGGGTGGAATGGCACCACAGTTGCATATATTTCATAAATTGGTTTAGTAATTCATTTCAATTCGCCTCCGCTGCAGTCACGGCGGCGCTCACTTTGCAGCTCCGGTAGCAACCGTCTTGATCGGTAACTTGCCCCGAAACCCATGCAGCCCAGCAGCCCTACCAAACCCTGCCAAGAGTATTGAAATTCAAATTCTATAGCCCCGGAATCCAAACACACACACACACACACACATAGTACTGGCGAGGCGGCAATTGGAGTATTATTCATCATTCAATTAATATTCAATTTTATTGTGTGTGCTATCTTACCCAACAAAAAGCCAAGAAAGCTTGACGACGTCGACGAGGTCTTCCGTTTTGGTGTTCGATTTTCGGAAAGCAACAGCAACAGAATCATGTGGAGATGATAGAAGTTCTGCTCCCGAAATTGGAAACTGTGCCCTCGCTTTGCCGCACGCATCTCAAGCGGAAGTATTTCCTGGCTTTCAA
Source organism: Toxorhynchites rutilus septentrionalis (assembly GCF_029784135.1). Taxonomy (NCBI): domain Eukaryota; kingdom Metazoa; phylum Arthropoda; class Insecta; order Diptera; family Culicidae; genus Toxorhynchites; species Toxorhynchites rutilus. The sequence continues at coordinate 302,365,584 of NC_073746.1, read as the reverse complement.
TAAATTTTCGAAAGTGGGATAAAGTGGGTTGGGGTGCGGGAGTGAGAAATTACACACATTCCCAATCTTATCTGCGGCAGAAGTGAGCCGTTCGTTCGAAATGTGTGCCCCGAGTCGAAGTGTTTGAGTCACTTAATAATTCTATTAATAAATTATAACAGATACATCACATACTCTTGAATTAATTTATTGAATTCGATTGAATGGCTGATGAAAAGGGTTGTCTGGCGCTTGTGAACTCTGGTGGAAATGACTAATCTCAAGTGTGGAGCAAGGGCAGAGCGACTCGAGCGGCTGAGGTGTTGAAGATGAGTTGGGAGCGATGAAATTTTATGAATGTTTAATGAATGCGTTACGCAGACGACTTCTGGTAGTCTGATTGAAAGTTTGTTGCAGATTAGGTTGAGGGCACGATTGGGCGCAACAATCGTTCCAACGCGAAACGCCATTCATCGCCAATTAAAATTCATATTTATGCTTGAGTAGTCACTCGAGTGATGAAGGCTCCTGAAGTGCGTCACCTGGAAAAGCTAACCCGTACCGCGCCACAAAGCAGCGATGAACCTTATCTGACTCGGGAAGCGAAAAAACTGTCTGAAAATTATTAAAATCGAATTCAGCAGCACTCACACTCGCGGTTGCGAACGCTCAGAACCGTCAGTAGCTTCGGAAGAAGACGAAGCAACTTTCCACCCCTAATTGCATTAATTAACTCACATTGTGTCGCTTTTTTCAATCTGCCTCGAAGATATTTTTGCACCTTACCCTTTTCCGGAGAGAAGAATCATTCATTCCGCATTCGTAAAATTTCTCCTCCCCCCAACTATCGAACGACCCGCCGGCAGATGGAATCCTGTCCCCCTCCCCCCTGCCAGCCAACCAACTATCATCTGCTTCCTGCTCTGAATATTTTTAATCAAAATTCCGAAAAATGTGTATTCCCAAAATCAACTTTGATTATGACGTCTCGAAAAGGAAGGGCCCTTCCCAGCGCTTCCGATTCCTTCGGAAGGGCAGCGAAGGATTGGTCCGATAGAGCAGTACTTGCAATGCTCCTGCCACTTTTTCCGGCGGCGGCGAGATGACGAGATCCGACGCAACCGAATAGTAGAGTGACATTTTTCCCTCCCAGAAAAGAGAGCAACCAAGGATAACCAAGCATTCTTCATCCCGTCACCACCCACGCGTACCACTCTCCGTTATTCTGCCCTCACTTGATGCTTTTGGCTGACTTTTAATATTTATTTTACTATTAAATATTATAAATCGGGTAGTCGCTTGATAGTTGGGTTTCGGGTTCCGTTTCTCTGTCCGGCATCGAACATGCGACATTTTGACAGAGTCCCATCGTTTCTCGATGGGTGAAAAACTATCCACCCAGTGGAGCGATGGAAATGTTGGTTGAATGATAAATTTAATCTTTGATGGACTTTCGGGACGCCGACAAGCACGGAAAAATTAACAGTGTTGACAGAATCGTTCAATTTTGACGCCCCTGTTCGGGAAATCCAATCGAAAGGAATCGATTTCCTCCGCGCACCTTCTAATTAAGTTAAAAGTCAATTCTCCCTTCCCCACCCGATGTCGCATCGCTGGCGACTGATTATCAATCGTCCGAAACCGATTCGCTCCCACCCCACTCGGCGGCCAAACCAATCCCAATTCCGATACGGCCCGTTAAAATCTAGTCGTCCTGAATTTGAATATTAATTGAAAAACGATAAAACTGGGTCTTCTTTTTTTTTTGGCGTGCCTTGCCTTCGTTTTCCCCCGCCGCCACCACCGCGCGCCTCGTTGACGCAATTTCAACGCTCCACTGCTCTAATTAAACAATTAAAGACACTTAATATCATTATTATTGTTTCGCCTCCGGGAAGGTGGCGGCGGCGCGGCGCCTTATCGGCTCTGTCTCGGGAAGGATCCTTCGCCCGAGTGCTCGGAATCGATGGGCTGTACTTTGGGTGGGTTTTTTTCTGCCTCTGTTCGCTCTATTCCACCTCAAATGGAGGGTGTTGGCTTTCTTGGGTTTTTTTTTTCGCTGCTGCCTTCCGGTTTGGGGGGAAAATTTGATCGGTTCCGGACGCTGAAGGACTGCTGAAAAGCGAAGGCCATAAACACTAATTCGCTGGAATCATGCACACCGTTTTCCGATGTAATCGTCATTACATCGGTGTGACGGATGTGTCCTGGCCTTCTCCTCCCGGTCCAGCGGGTGACTTAATTGAATGATCTGCTTTTTCTCGTGGAGAGAGACGGGGAGGTGTCTCTTAGCAGAGCGAATTAATTGAATAGCTTTGATGGTGAATTAAGTAACCAATTTTTCCTTCGTTTAAACTGGAGGAAACGTGCAAAGCTGTGGGGAGGGAGGAGGGCGAAAAGGGAAGATCTCAATGACAGGCTTGAGCGATTTTTTAAATCGGCTAAAAACGAAAGCCAAAGCGTGATGTGAGATCAGAGGAAATTTATATCCTATGGACTCTGGCACTTCTTCTGTCGTGTTTGGCTTTTCCGAAGGGACGTCGATGGTCGTCCTTCGAAGCGTGACCAGAGCAACTTTATATCCTCTCGAATTCGTACTTCGATGAGAGAAGAAGAAGGAAAAAAATCCATCCACAAGGGCAGTCCAATTTTGCAAGATAATGATTATTGGATTAGAGATTATTATCGAAAGTGGGGGTGGGCAGTGGGGACACACTTCAGACACTTCATTGCAGGTTCCGATTCGAGCGCGACCCAAACGCGCGACTGTATTTTAATGGGAAATTAACGGAATAAGAGCGGAGATTTTCCACCGATTAGGGTACTTGCATGTCGCGGCCGGGGGGTGGAGGTTAATTAAATTCAGCCGCACAAATTTATGGCGGAGATTTTTTCGCTCATTTGCTTCAGTTGATTTTTATGACAATTTTCTCATTTGAGTGAAAGTCTGGACGCAATGGGGCATATCGAGAGGACGATTCGAAACGTGGCCAGGAAAAGTTTCCCTCAGAAATCACCCTGGTGATGGCCCCACTTGTACGAATTCTCTGCACACAACCAAAAGACCAATTCCCAACCCTTCCCAAAGCTCCTGGAAAGGGGAAAAACTAAAAATTGAAATCCATGGAAAATATTATTTCATGTTCCCTCTCCTCCTCCCGGTGAGTAGTTCGTAAAGCAAAGCTATCGTTCGAATGCAAGGGTTGAAAATTCGAAGCACACGGAGCGAAAAAGATAAGCAACCGTAAAAGTCATCTCTCACTATCAGTTTCCCGGACGCTGGCCGCCAGGATACAAACGGTTACATTTATTATCGGTTAAAAATTGTTTCTGACTTTTGTATAAATTACAGCCGAAGGATTCGTCCGAACCAGAGTCAAAAACCGGTTTCCGGTCCTAATTGAGGGGTCCCATTTTTCCCAAATTTACTCTAATTTGATTATGATTTATAGTTGGGCAAGGAACAGCGCGCCCGCTCGTATGCAAACCCTGCACACAGAACGCTACAAATGTTTTTCTTTTCCTCTCTGTCTCATTCCAGGTACGTATCGCTGCTGAAATGCCAACTGTGATCCACCCCTCGAAAAGGGATAATTTTCATACCACTTACCGAGGGACGAGGATAATGCCGACGACGACGGCGACGACAAGACAACAAGAAAAATCGCTATTATCTATTTTCATTCGCCGATGTCTATAAATCCATTACGGAAATGCATTTCAATAATGAGTACTCTTCTTCCCGGCAAGAGAAAAGGATAACCACAAAGAGTGGCAGCAGCAGCAGCAGCATTTTCGCTAATGGAAACACAGACTTGTGCTCGTGGGAGGAGGAAAGGCAATTTTTCACCGATCTTGATATGACACAATGACGGATCTAAGATATTATCTGCAGGCGCTCGCCCCCCCTCCCGGCGTCGGACGCCGGGGTTGCATGCACATCATGGGGGCGCGCGGGGAAAACCACACCATTCACGTGGGCATAAATTTATCCGTTTTTATGATGTTACTTTGCGATGCAAAAACATCCCGCGCATACTTTACGCTCGCCAGAAAAAAAAGGGTTTTTACTTTACACATGTACCATGGAGACAAAAAAAATGGTCCGGCTGTCATTGGCCCTGCCAGGGGCAGGGGCACTCCTATTCTAATGATTATTACTTATATATTTCCAACTTGTACCCCACAGTGTGTTTTTTGTGTGTTTAATCCACGTATCGTGTCTCATCCTTTCCCGGCGGGTCCTTTCACACCGTCCAAAACACGACCATCGCTGCGGATGGCGGAACGAAAAAAAAAGGATGGGCTCCCCAGCGTTTGACGGATTCGATCAAATCGACGGCTGCCGAGTACTTAACGCTCGGTTTTTGTTTCTTGAAATCTCGGACCCGAGAACTCCTTCCACCGGAGCATTGTGTCCATCGGTCGTAAAAAAGCGATTTCCAGTGGCGTGAAACGTTGCTCGCTGCTGTCGAAACCGTTCTTCGCTCGTTCGGGATCGGATTCAACGCGGCGCTGTGTTTGGATAATGCTCTCATCCTATCCGGGAAATAGACAGAGAGGGAGAGAGACAGCATGAAATATAACATAAAGGGAGAAAGATATGAGATTGTAACATAAATTTCATGTTTTTTCCCAAATCGACGCCGGTTCTAGGTAGCCATGACTTTTGTCCACGACTAGAGATGTCAATTTTTTCAAATTATTAATTCCGCAACTAATCGAATATTTTACAGCTGTTTGTTAATCGACACGATTAACCGCTGCAAATTAATAAAAAGAGTGAGTTTGAACGACATAATCATTAAAGTTCTGGACCTAGGCACGCGGAGTCAATCAAGTTTATTTTTCAAGTAATTTTGCTTTAGAATTTTTTTTTATTGCGCTTTTTTTCTCCGTGCAATCATTTTTCACTATCTGTCAACTTTGTTCCGATCAAAGGAACGAACTTGTTCATGACTGGACTTTTGTTAATTCACCTTTGAACCAGAATTTCACCAAAGAAAGGCGGTGTGATTCAAAATGCATTGCTCAGTGAGAGGCTACCCAATGACGAATTATGAATATGTTTGTCCTGATGTTTCAGTTCAAAATTCCGTAGATAATCCTTATGCTTTCGTTTCAATTGATTCCCAGTGCTTAATGAGTCGTCTTAATTCGTCTTAAAGATCGTACATCAAAAATTTGAAATAAATCGATTTCGTAGAACTTGACATATCGTGTACCAAAGCTTGAAAAAACTAGTTTCGAGTAAAATGCGTTTGAAGTTTTGAGTCAAGGCCGTTCTAGATTATCTAATCTCCCTATGTCTACTACTCAGTGAGTAGCATGGAAAAACGATTATTTCAAATTTCTAGACTAGAATACTCTCTTAATCACGGCTTTTAGTCGCCGTGGCAGTTTTTAGACAAATTTGTGTAGATATTCCTGGTCAAATTTATTCGCACGCTGTTTCAAAAGCTTCGAAATAGGATCTTTTTGTTAATAGCCCTTGTTTTATGCATTTTATCATCCAAATATCCCTCTGAATTCTCATTTCGCGAGTGTTTCGGATCATTGAAAAATGTTGTTAATCTCCAGGCCTGATAAATTCTAGTTGTTTTTTCTTGTTCCGCTTGTAGATGAATGGGTGCATAAGTGCCAAACAGCTTTCCAAGTCACTTTAATTGAGCCGACAGCGAACAGTAAATCTGCTAACATTGAGATCTATTGTTTCCACGATATTCTTCGATGAAAACTTTGGATTTTGCCAGTTGAATAATCCAGACAACCTTACGATTAGTTGTACACCACTTATATCCTTTACCGGATAAATTCGTCACGATTCCTTGCGTTCCGGACATTTTTCGTACGTGCTGCACAGCTCCAACTGATATAGCTTACTTTGTAGCAATTTCCCGATAGGGAACCCCTTCTTGAAATATCGTTAATCACAAAATTTCTGATTTAAAAAAACTATTTGCACGACATTCTTTCGGTTCGAATACAAACCCCAAATGGAGGGAATATCCACGAAGTTGTGACGTTTCGAACCAGACTATGTTGCAGTGCTGCCAAATATTAAAACTGACAGAGCTTATATTGTCCCAAGGCATAAAACTCGAAGGGCGTTATATATTTTGTCCACGTCAAAATCCACTTTGGTGGGCATTACAATTTTCAGTACATCTTGCTCGCATTTATGAATGCATTCACCAACCATCTCACCACTAAACGAACCGTAATCAGCGGCATTATCAATCAAAACTTCGCTTTAATCCAATGATCGGCATGAAAATGCGCAAGGAAGCAATGTGACACCTTCAATAACACCGTACCGGAACACATCGACCGCGAACTTCGTTCCGGCAATGATTTTGTACTTTTGGAAAATTATCTAACGTTTATTCCGTTTTATGATGCCGTACGATTTAGCTGGAGACACCTTTTTTTGTCGTTGAACACTTCGTTATAGCGGACTCCTCTTCTTCGAGGCTAGCGTAATTTGTAATTGTGTAATGCTTGATGCAACGAGATTGTAATCGACGCTGAAGTTCCACCGAACAAAATTGCACTGCTGTTTTGCAATATTTTCCTTTCTTTCAACTTTTGTATCGAACTGTATGTATATGGATATGCGTGACATCAGCATCAGGAATGAACGTTGTCTGCTCGCTAGCTGGATGAGAACAATGATTTCAAATCGCAACTGGCTTTTTAATGCCGAATAAGTTGAAAAACGGGCAGAAACGAATGCATCAGTTGCCCATTATTGACGGTACGAGTAACTAAGCACACAAATTGACAGAACAAATACATGGGAAAACGAGAAAGTTTGTAATTTTCATTAATTTAAACCATCAGAACTCATTCATAGCGAAAATAGGTAGCAACTTTAATTTTATCTCATGAAAACGTGAGCTGTTTCCTGATTTGACAACCTTACTTAAAGACATAGTCCTACGTCAAAATAAGCGCGTATTTCAACCCGAACACTTATCGGTTTGCAACCTACAGACCATGTTCGTACAAAAAATATATACAAAATAGTGACAATCACATTGACAATCGTGTGTCCACATCGCAGATAGGCTACTTAAGAGTGTTCGTAATTTTGATTATAACAAGAAACCGAATTTCAGAAAAATAACCAAGTCATGTGAGTAATTGTTCCTAGAATCCTAAGTATATGATTGAACAACAAAAACAACGCATAATGAGTCTCAAACTGACACCCAGAGCAACACATCTTATCGATTGCGGCGACTTTGAACATGAAAGTTCCGCGAATGTTCACAGCCAGTCCGTGGGCTTGATAATATGATTCGTAACTCAAGAGTGTGCTGTTAATACAGCTGTGATTGCCAAACTAATCGGTGCAGTCAGAACGGGTCCATCATTCAAGGTGCGACTGTTTGTCCACTTGGTAAGTTAGGGCAACAATAATGAAAACAATACTGAAGAGAGCTTTATGAGAAGATAAAAAATTATAAAAAATAGACGACCTTTGCAAGGTAAAATTTTGTATTGAATAAAGTTCTTAAACCGTGTACAATCGTATTGTTTTTTGTTTACAGAAAAAAATAGTATATTTTTAAGATGTGTTTCGGTTTTGGCATATTGACCCACCTGCTAGTATAATACTAAACGTATCAATTCATACCAATTTGAGAATATGACTATTCTCGCAATTGTCACAGTGACTAAATTCACTGAAAAAAGACATGCAGACCAATGTGTTTACAGATGTGAAAATAGTAAATTTTGTGTGAACGTAAACCTTTCATAAATTAAACTGCAGTGGTCGTACTGCTTTTTCACTCTGAATTTTGGTTAGATGAATCAACGCAAATTATTCATTCGCTGAGATTATCGTTTGCTTGATGATCGTTCTTTTATTAATCGATTTTTGTAGTCAATATTCGATTCATCAATTAATCGAACGATTGCCGGACATCGCTACCCACGACTCGCTGTGAACGCACACCCGGGGCACGGGCGCAGGGAAAGGGGGACGCACTGTGTTTTGAAATAATATTTGGAGATTATTAGGTTAAAAGTGGCTAACGAAGAGCAAATATGTGAGCCATGCTCGCGAAAATCGATATTAATTACCGATTCGGCGTGTGATGGACGGGGCTCTTCTACATTTTTCTTCGCGTGCTCAATGACAAATGATGACAAAGTCAAACTGACAGCGCGGTGGCTTGGTTTGACACCCTCCGGGGGGGGCGCACCTAATTTTTATGCCATTTGTTACGATTATGGTGATTATGGGGACCTAGCATATCGATCTCGGCGGAATGGGTCCACTCACTCGAGACTCGCGCGAGAGATGGAGAGACCATGCGAAATGTCGATTTTTCATTATTCCTCAAATGAGCACTTTCTCTTTGGCGTGTGGTTTTTGTTTTGTTTAAGTGTGTTTGTGTGTCCATTTCCCTGCCGCGATGTAACTTTTGATTAATTATTGAGTGGGCGACAAGAGCCACGACCGCGACGACGACAACGACGGCGATGATGACGATTCTTGCGACGAGAGTGAGCCAAATATTGACTAATTTATGATCCGGGCCGAATGTAAATACGGTTCTGCTGGAGTGATGCTCTGTGGCGTCGATTTATTTTCATTACTATTGCTGGTGGTGTCCTCTCTCTGTGTCCGCGCCGGACACAGTATTCCTTTTAGTTTGACTTTGACGTTACGTAAAAGCTGAGGTTTCTAATCCAGATCAACTGCCGTCAGCCGCTGCGGCAATCTTCGAGTGCGGGAGCTGGTGGCCGAGTCCTGCACCCGGACCGGAGAGTATCGGTCATAATTCATAAGCGTGCAGGCGGGGGCCATGTGTTGCGAGTCGAAAAAATAATCCTTTTTCTGGAGGGATTTCGCCCTCAGCTTTGCCGGTGCGGTGTTGCTTGGGCTTCGGCACCAATTCCGGTGTCATGTCCTCAGCCGACTGCGGACGACCACGGGCGCAACGGCTGCGATATATGTAAATAGATATAAATTTTATAAATATACATCCAGGACTGGGAACCGGCTTCGAGATATTGCTTGATGAGTCTTGATGCTTTTTTTTTGTTTTTCATTCGAAGCCAGATGCTGGTACGTGGAAAACATCTCCGGTCGGGAAAGCGAGGAGCCAAAAAAGTGATATATACCTCTTGGAGTATTACCATTTCAAATCAGTCGACCGTTACTTGCTGTTCTGTGTGCTTTTTTCCGGGCAACGCTACGTTTCCGCAACACACAATGATGTCTGCCGCCAGCATCATCAAGATTATCTATCACATTATTCTCGAATTCGTGGTTACCCCGTCCTCGGTGCGGGTCGAACTTGAGCCAGAATCGAAACGACAACCACTCATCCCTCCAGCTGACAATCCTCGAGTTTTGAGCGTCAAATGAGCGCGACTATCGCGCTCGGAAAAATATTGAAAAATATTATTTATTTGTACATTTACAACTCGGTAATGTAATTGCGTTCGAACAGGCGGAAGAGACGGACTCCTGCGCGTCCGTTTCGCCCTCCTCTCTTTCCCATTCCGTTCTTCAGAACGTTACCGTAATTAAAAGCAGAGACAGCACTTGAAAGTTTGCCACCACTTGAATTTTAACGATTTCGGTCCCATTCAGCCGGCTGATTCAAATACATGACGGGGAAATGACGAACGCGCGTTGCCATAATTTACATACACTGTTTTTTTTTTTGCTCGCATCATGCCTCTCTCCCGCATATCACCAATCTATTGAAATTGATACACTCATTAACGGTGGGAATGCTCGACTTGACGCGCGCTGTCATTACCCTGATTAATGCAGGTGCACAGCCCTATCGGGCGGAACCGAGGGGTTCAAAGATCGCAGATTAGAATGCGCGATTTTTTTTCCCGCTCTATTATCGGTGTAAGATTTTTCCGCCGACACAGGAAAACACGCATCCCAGCCGCAGCCAGACGAGTCCTTCTCGAGCGCCATTATTGCTCTTGTTAATACATTTTTGTCCTCCGTGTTCTCTCAGGCATCGCTTCGAACAATAAAGCATGGTCCACATCCACGCGAATCGACTATCGTCCTCAGAGCCGAAACATGACCGAAAATAATCTATACCCTATTTATGAATATGTAGATGATAGCACTGTGTGATACCCCTGACCGACCATTATTGTAAGTATTCAACCCCTCTGCTGCCCGGTCAGCCTGTGGCTGGCTGGCTGGCTGTCAAGCAGGGTGAGCGTGGAGACCGAACCAGAAGCGATAGCCGAAATTGAAAAATTATGTCCTTTTCTTTATGACCACCCCCCTCTCGCAGTCCCACCACCCAGAGTAGCTATTATTGCGGTCGTCATTAGCTCCACGCGGTCAGTGTCCCATCCCCTGCAATCGCGTTCTAAACAAATACACACACTCATGCTGCCTTTTATTTTTTACTTTTTGCGCCAGTCCAACAGCTTTCGCATGATTACTATTATTTCGCCTGTTGTTCGTCGTTCTTTTTTGGCTCTCTTGAGTATGAGTCATTTCGGTGGCTCCTTCCCCCGAAAAAAAAGAACAGAACAATTCCACGCTTTTACCATTATTGTCATTTGTCAAAAACAAAAAACTGAAACTCACTCGTTCACTGTTACCTCCCGTGTATTTTCCCTTTTTTTGCAGGGGGGGGGGGGGCGAATTTTTGTGCGCAATCGATTTTCCCCTCCGCCCCAAAAACGGAACTGGCAGGGGGTTGGCGCTAAGACAGTTATTAATAAATTTGATGAGTTTTCTATGTTTCGTCTGATCGTGGAATCGAAAATTGTCGAAATTAGTTTCCGTTTTCCTCCCCTCCCCCTCCCCGACCAGATCAATTGTTACGAGAATGGAATGCTTTACCGGGAACTTTGCTTTGATTGAGCGAAACCCGGACCCGGCAGTTCAGGCTGCGGTGAAATTCTTATTTCCCCCTGCCGCGCCCGCCGTCACCATCAGCATCATCATCGTCGCCTCCAGAATCGGAATCGATGGCGCTTTGTTTTCTTCAATTCGAAGGAATTCAACTGAAAAGAGAGAGGAAGTTTTATCCCATTCCAACCTGTAACTTGGTGCGGGGGTGGAAGGAGGCGGGTGGGAACACAGAATTGGAGATATTAATTTCTCCTCATATATCTTGCAACCGAAATAGTTGAAAATCGCTGTCTGAAAATGAGCAAAGATTTAAACGAAATTTACGCTCACTTCATCTTCGCAGGATTTGATGTTTCCTTCTCCCCCCGGATCCTTCATTCACCACAGACAGAAACACATACACACACGCACACTCGCACACAGGGTTTGACAGTTCGAACGAAAGGATTTGCGGTGTCGTAGTTAGAATTTTGATTTATCGCCTTCCAGCTCCCATTCGATTTTCCCCCGGTTTAATGGCAGCTTGGGAAACCCAAACTGACGGGGAAATTAATGAAACAGATCAGAATCGAATCGGAGGTGAATCTGTTACCGATGCCGTTGTTCTCACCGAGCTTATTACATGAGTCGAAGGCGGCATCTTCAACCCACCTTCCCACGGGCCACTGGCAGTCATTGAACGATGTGCTTGCTAAACACCTCCCCTCCCGGATCGAGACAGTGCACAGAGTGAAGATTTATTCCGCATTCCTGGCATTCGATCGCTCTCGATTCCTCACCCCACCTCCCCGAACGCACTCAAATCGGTGTGTGTCGTCTGTGATTCGAATTCCAATTTGACGGCTGCTTCTAGTGATGTCTGATTTTCAAAATCAATCGCTCATCAACTAATCGAATGCTTCTTTCAGCTGTTTGTTATTCGATCCGATCACTCTACATTGATGTGCCTGATTGGTCTCAGTTAACGGTGTCGATATCATGCTAATTTACAATGTTTTTATCGACCTATCCTTTGTATTTGACAACCAATTACGAGCCAACACTGTGCCAATCTTGCACCGAATGCAAAACTGCTCGACCCTCGTTATGGATGGTTTGAAGAACGAAGAGAAAACAATGCAACGTTGTTGACAACTATTCATTTTATTAGACATATACATAATTAAATTGCCACGCTGGCATTTGATTTGTTTTTTAGAGTTTTTGACGGTTAGTGATTCTTCCTGATGGAGTTTCAAACTTCTCCATCAAATCCGCATATCGACTCTGTTCACTTTACATTTCTCCCAAAATTGCATCCGTTCTGGAGTTTTATTGCATGGAACAGATTACCTGAAATATATTATTTCTCTCCGAGCGGTCTGACAAATAAATATACATTTTGTTTTTTTCATTGTTTCTCCTATAGAGATGATCTCGAGTTCGTGAAGATCCTCTTTTTCTCAGATACCAGTTGTAACTCTTCTGATTGGATGTAGATTATACTTACCCTCAAAATCCATTTACAGCATGCATGTTATACCACAACAAATTCGCTTCCTTCTGTACTGCTCTCATATACCGCTCCCCTAACCCACTTATCAACCAAACGATCGCACCATAAACCATAGAGTCGTCTTTAGCTGTCATCGCCAAAAACACAATCTTGACTCGCGGATCATAGATCTTAGCCGGGGCCTGTCTAAAATAAAACCAAATAATGTTCACGCAAAAAAAAACGAAAATAATTTTGTATATCTTGAATATTCGATAGTTGGTTCACTCTCTGCTGTGTGTTGATGACAGTTTAGTGGGACAGAGGAAAAAGAAGCAGTGATGCCATTTCACACAGTATAAATTGTTGCGCACAATTATAGCTGAATCTGTGGGCATTGCTGCCTGCGGGGTAGAAAACGGGATTAGATTCCTGCCCTGTGCATCGTTATGATAGATATCGGGTCTATAACCGCTCGAAAATAATCGAATTTGAAATTCATCGTCCCGAAATAATCGATCGGTCACACTGAGAGAAATAGTTAGTACATATGATATAATTAATTGTTTAGAAATTTCCTACCGTAATTATTTGTGATTGTTCATAATTATTCAAGTAATAAGGTGTGATTCGATTGCTGTTTCGTTCACCAACGCATTTGTATCACCCTTCAGAAACACAAGCTAGTTCCTATTTTACACCAACCAAAAAGGTAATGGATTTTAAGGTGGAGTAAACTCACTTGAATGAATTTTGTAAATAAAAACTAACTTTTCCGTATGAAATATGTTTTGCTATTACGCACATTACACAATGATATCCCCGTATCCTATTGCATATACACAGGGACTCACAAGTTCCAGAACTTCGATCCACTTAGACTCGAAAAAAATCTTTTTTTTCAGTATGTTTAAGATCATTGTCCTGTTGGAAAATGAAGTATTCGCCGAGGTCGGTATTTGCAATGTGTTCACGAGGATAGATGAACAATGCTACTCTTGTAGCGCTTCACCTGATTTTTTCCAAACTCTCACTCATCGTACTTGATTAAAGATCCCAAACTTCGATTCGCCAGTCTACCGAACACGTTTCCCTGAAAGACACCGACTTACTGAGAAATTTTTTTGCGAATGCTAGCCGTTTTTTTATTTTTGGGACTAATGTATGGTAGTTTTCTAGTGAATTTGCTCTGTAATCCATGTTTTCTGATCCTGCGGCTAATTGTACGTGGTCGGATACTGGAAGCTGAAGATTGATAGATCGAATGGTTACCGATGGATTCTCCTTGATTTCGCGGATGATCATTGAATGAGTGCGACGGTCTTTTTACGAACACTTCCTCTACGCGCTCTGTCAGCCACAGAGCCACAGAGCTTCTGGCACTCAAATCTCCTGTACAGAACCACCACTGATACTATATTTTGCAGCAATTTTCTCTTTGTGATAGATGGTCCATACAGTCTTTTATCATCGAATCTCGGATGTGAATTGAAATTTGTTTATCAATCATGATTTTCTCTAGTTCCAACATTCTTTTCAACGATAAACAACTGAAGCACAACTTGAATCGAACGAAAATGGTGCGTACCAATAGTTTTGACATTAGGCAACACCAATAACGAAGGTTGCGTCAATGTTTTGTTGTTGAAATTATTGGTTGCGCAGCATTCGTTCGATTAATAATAGATTGTTGTCGTCGAACGATTATCAGACATCACTGGCTGCTCCTTGGGTGAGCCGACCTTGCTCGCAAGAAAGTCACAAATAAACAGAGAGACACGATTTGTATTTATAACTATTTAATGGATTCACAATAATACGACATGACGGCAAATTAATTAATTTCGAAATGCTGCCGATGCTGTCGACGTCGTCGTCGTCCGCTGCGGCGCCAGCTAAGAGGCGCATATGACAGTATGTCAACGATAATTAATCAAGCTTATAACTCCCCCTTCCCAACCCTTTTTGCCCGGAAACAGATCTCAGCCCTGTTCGAGGAAGTGAGCCGGCTGCGGACGGCCATCGCCAACATCCAGGAATCGCACAACCTGCAAATCCAGCGGCTGGAGGATCGCCTCGAGGAGAAGCGGCAGCACATCGTGCGGCTAGAGTCCCGCATCGAGAAGCACCAGGATTTCGATGATCTGAAGAAAGAAAACAAGTAAGTATCGATTCGTCCCCCGGATGACCTCCAATACCTCCGCAAAACGGGAAAAAAAAACACCCACCACCACCACCGTCAATTTGCTTTATAGCTGCCACGTTTCTGCATCTCATTACCCGCCGCCGCCGCCACAAACTGTTCGGCAGTGATTCGCGCGCGGTCGTTAAATTCTGTGGGCAAACATACACGCTCCTACCCCCACGGGGGTAAAAGCAAAAATCCGCGCGCGGGAAACAACCCCTCTTCAGAGCAGCAACAAAAAAAAACCCTACACGAGATGAACATCGCGTATCTACTACCCTTCATCCGTCAAAAAATTCTGGCACTTTTCGGTGGTGGTCTTCCCCCTGTATTATTTATGTGTCAGTGGAATTCGCTGCGGGAGAGCCAGTAGGTCAAATGCGTGAACCCCTTCTCTAACGCCGTCTCTGTGTTTTTTTTTATTCTCTTCACAGCATACTGCGATCGGTAGACCTGAGCACATCACACGAATCCAAGCAGTTCCAGGAGCTACTGCTTGAGCGCACCAAAGCCCTGGCGGCCCAAACCGAAGCCATCAAGTCGTCCACCTCCGAAGGTAAGCCTCTGATACTGATACAAGCAACAACAAAAAATGCAACAACGCACGCGGCGCCACTGCTGCTGCCGCCAACTCGTTATTGATCTACTTGATCCCGAAAGAATAACATTTTACTCTTGGAGTTTGGAGGGAAGTCCAAACAAACCGTCGTAAGTGACTACACGTGAGGTTAAACAAACTGCGTCGGAGGTCCTGGAGAGAAGGGTCATAAATTTTCCCCAAAGCATCATCATCATCGCTTGCGTTCGCTCGGAAGCTCGCGCGCCGTTAGATGTAATTATGTTTACATGTTAATGACGTGTATCTTTCCACGCTCACCCAACCCGGCGGTGGCGGCCGAGATCAATTCCAACAGCTGGTGCAGCGTGCGTTAGTTGCATTTTCATTCCAGAGCCGGCCCCACCTCACTCAGAAACCGATTCACCAAACTGTTCACCAACCATATTCTCACCAACTCACCACTCCTCCTCCCCGTCTGTTTGACGTTTCTTTGGGTTACTCTCACACACACACACGTTTGTGTGCGCGCGTGCTATCAAACTTTGACAATCGCACGATTGACCTCGTTTGTTTTTGTTTCGTTGAGCACTATTGTGTGTTCACCGTGGCGCGCGAGTCTTTCGTCACCCGTCCACCTCGACAACGGTTCGGAAAGTGGAGTATCATTTTTATGAGTTTTCAGATTTTCCCCACACACAAACAAACACAAACACAAACACACACACACACACACACGTACACTCTGGCCGTTTGTTTCCATTCTCACACTCGAAACGAAACAAAAAAAGCAAACTTTTAAATTAAACACACAGAAAATCTCCCACGCGTTCTCTCAGTCAGTCACACTCGCGCCCCGTGTATCGCCTCCAACGCCCCTCTCCTGCGACGAGACGAACATCAAACTCCAATAATAATAAAATCAAATGCTACGGGAGCCTGACTGATGATTGTTTTCCGGAATTTTGGCCCCGCACTCGATTCGATTTGCAGTAAATTTTTAATTATAATCGAAATCCTGAATCGGAAAACAAAAATATGAAACAATCTTTGCACGCTGGGAATGAGCAACTAGATCACGTCTTCAAAAAGTTTATTGAATTCAAATAAAACTTAAAACACGAAGAAGCGCGCGCGCTGGCGCTGCAGCCAGAAGCATCCAAGCATGCCATGCGTGGGTGCTTCCAATCCAAGTCGTCAGTGCTCTGGCGGGCGTTGATGGAAATATTAAAATTTATGGCTTCTGTTATTGTTATTCTACTCTCTATTCAGTTCGATTTCATGGGAAAATAAACATGTTTTACATAAGTTTGCTTGCCTCATTCCATGTGACCCCGCGGCTCGCGCTTTTACACGCCCACACACCATATCTCTCGCTGTTGCGCTGGAACTCTGGAGTCAAGTTCCTCCTGTTAACGTGTTCCCCTTTCTTGCACCTACTTGCCTCGTTACAGGATCTCCAGCGAGCGGCCAGCCGAAGTCTGCTTTGTCGCCATCGACGAGCAACTGCAGCACCGCTGGCACCATCCCTCACGCTAACGCTTATAACGCTAGTAACGAGCTGCCCAACAGCACTAACGACAGTAGCGGCAGCCCCGTCATTACCACTACTACAACCACCACCGCCACCTCCACCAACAGTATCAACAACAACAACAACAACCAAAACATCAACAATACCATTACTGGCAACAGCAGTGGTGTCAAAAGCAATGACCTTAGCACCAGTTGTAACATTGCTGGAACCCCGAGCCGACCTGCCTCGACTCCAACCGTCATACCGTCTCCCTCAACCGGTGGCGTCGCGGCTACTGTCGCTCCTCCGCTTCCTCATGGTGCGTCCACCGCGGCCACCGGCACTAGCTTGCCGCAGCTGAATCCTTTTCTTCCGCCCTCGTTGCAAAATGTCGAACAGTTTGGGTCATTTCTGGGCGAGGAAATCGCTAGCACTTGGCGACGCGGCATGGAGCTGGCACCACCACCTCCTGGTCTGGCCGCAGCAGCAGCCGCCGCCGCTGCCGCAGCTGCAGCCGCTCGAAACCACCCACAGCTATTAATGAACCATCATCATCATCATCCTCCCACAGATCTAGCCCATCAGGAGCAGGACAAAGCCAGCTCGTCGCACCATGATAACTCCTCGAGTGCTAGCACACCGATCCTGCAGGATACCTCCCGACACGACGAACACCTGAACGGTGGTGGACTCACGCCCATGCGGATGTCCAAAAGTCCCCTCGAGGACAACAACAACATCCTGGGACCGCTGTCACACGCCGGGCCCGGTTTGATGCAGGGTCTACCGTTCCAGTTCCAGGATCGGGGTCATTTCCGCTTCGCCGAAGACCTCCAGCTACCACCGGGGGCAATGGTAGGTCGCCTGGGTGACTCCCTCATCCCCAAGGGTGACCCCATGGAGGCCAAACTGCAGGAAATGCTCCGCTACAACATGGATAAGTACGCCAACCAGAACCTGGACACGCTGCACATCTCACGACGCGTCCGGGAGCTGCTCTCGGTGCACAACATCGGCCAGCGGCTCTTCGCCAAGTACGTGTTGGGTCTCTCCCAGGGCACCGTATCCGAACTGCTCTCCAAGCCGAAACCCTGGGACAAGCTGACCGAGAAGGGACGCGACAGCTACCGCAAGATGCACGCCTGGGCGTGCGACGAGAATGCCGTCCTCCTGCTCAAGTCGCTGATCCCGAAAAAAGGTAAGTCATCGTTGTGCCAATCGTACTGGATTTACGTACGACGCGTTCGTTCGAGAACGCGTCGTATATTCAGCAGTAAGACTAGGGACGCTACCCCCACAACGAAACATTTTTGTTTTTGAGGCGAGAGTGTATTGGAAATTCGTTTTTCTCCTGTTCTGTTCCATTTCATCAGCGTTCCGCGCATTGTTATTATACAATTTTTTATTATTATCTTCATTAGGAATTGCCCCCGAGGGAACCCGAACTGTTCTTTGTGTGTATACATTTTTTTCTGCTTCTTCTCGACGATTGTGTATTACCCCCCTCAAACCATACAATTAAAAGTTGCCCATGTTTCTCGTTCGAGTGAGCTTTAGCACCTGCAGTATTTTCGACGGCGTTCGGAGTTCGAGGAACAACTATTGCAAAAGACGATTTTAATATTCGAAGCCCAATGATAGGAGCTGCCACTGCCTTCGTCGTCGGTCGGTTGCAGTCGAGATGAAAATGCGCGCTAGGAAGCATAAATAATATTTTATTAAAAAAGTTTCTCCCCGCGGGAGAGTTGGGGGGGGAGAAATTTGTGCGATCGCTTTCGCCGCATCAGAAGAAGACTCCTCGCTGCAAAGTAGCTACTTTCCAGAGGGGTTTGGCTGGAAGAGACGATAGCAATTCGATGCTATTCAAACAGTTCTTTTTCACTCCAGAATGAGCGCAAGAGCAGCGCGCGGCCCGGCTAACGTTGCATTTCTGCGTGCGGAAAGGGGTTTCTGGTATTTATCTTTCGCCGAAGGAGAATCTTCAACTGCAGCGCCCAAACGATGTGCGGCTCGCTCTCAGGCAAAAAGATTAATATCAAAAATTCACCAAATTGGCAGATTTTGCTGCTTCGGTTTGCTTGCGTCGAAATGGCGGCGTCTAATGACGACTGATGCGGCGGAGTCTTGTGTGTTGTGAGGTGGTGAGAGTTACTGATTGCAACATACAGAAAGTCGATTCTCGGCGCAAAATACACACAAAAAAACCACACACTCGGAAGTGCTTCTGCTACGACTTTGATCCCGCGCTTCGCACAGGGAGAAGGCAGAGCGCCACTTGACCCGTAACGCGCGGGGCTTTTCATGCCCAAGCTACTCACTGGTGGCGAGCCGGAAGAGATATTGATTCATAATTAAAATTTCATTGTTTTCCTCTCGGTTTGGCAACTCCCACGCCAAGACGTGTGTCAGATGCGCTGTTTGACGTCGAATAATCGGAGGGCGAATTCACCGGAGAACCCACCACAGTCGAGGAAAGAGACTTTGATTAGTCATAAAAATCGGTTCCGCATCGGTAGCCCTCAGTAGCCGTCGTCATCATCGTCATCATCGTCATCGATGCGAGGGATGGGAACGAAAAAACAATAATAACTGTTTGTAAACAAGTGGTGGCCTTTCGTCGCCCTTTTTCAACTCTCTAAATGTCAATGTTTTGTTTTTCTTTCTGTCTTGTGAGCATTTATTGAACGATTGTTGCTTCTGAGACCTCGATTTAATCGGATTTGACATGATTAATCGTTCGGACAACAACAAAGTTTGCAATTAATTGTGACAGTTTCCAAGATAGGGCTGTCAAATTAATCAGTCGGAATAAGTCTGCCGTGTTTTCACACCTCATTCGATTAAATATTCACCACCGATGCCACTGGCAGCATACGGCAGCCGAGAATACAATCAAACTCATCTATTATTCAGGGAAAACAAAGCAAGGAACCACCAAATCTGCCTCCCATCTTGTGCCTGGCCGCATTCACTACATGTGTGCCGCTCATCACTGTCTAGCCGGAGAGCGATAATTATTGCCTTGAATAAATTATAGATAAAGGCAATTTATAGCGCAATCAAGACGCTCCGAAACAAAGTTTCGAGTCCTTCGGCACGATGCAGCGTTTCCGGAAATCCTGAGGAACCCGTGCGCTCTTCGGAATTTTTACCCGAGAAAGCCGTGCCGAAATAAAATCGATTACCCCTAATCCGCTCATTAAACTTGTGCCTCATCATCTCCCCACCACCACCCTTCATTCCGAGTTCCGAAAGAGTTCGGAATAAAAACTCAAACATTTTCTTTGCATCAACTTTTCCTCCCATTTTGGGGGAGTTTTTCGTGCCATGTTTACATATGAAAATGAGCTCAGCCCTCCCACTACTCGTCCCGTCTTCCTGGCATTAGTAAAATTTCGGAAAAAGCTGATTTCACGCCGCCCGCGTATCGCGTTGCCGGATTAAAAACTTTAGCTCGCCTTGTCGAATCGTAACAAGCCACCGCCACCGCCACCGCGCCCCGTCAATTAATTGATGTGTGCACAAACATACTCGCACATGATTACCATAGAGTCCCACCCCTGGATCCTCCTGTCACGGATCGGAAGGTAAACAAATTTTGACGATTTTTTCCCATTCAGCTCCTCACGGGAACATACACACATTGAAGGGGGGAGGGGGCGTTGGCGAATCTAATTACTTCCCAAAGAAAAAGGGGTTGATTTTCTCGACAAAAGTACAAATCATTCCGGGTTTAGCGGTGACGACGACGGGACGGCGAGGATGGAATACCAAATGAATCGTTTAAGACGTTTTGGAAGATTCCGCAGTGCCTTCGCCCCACCCACCGCTTTTCACCACCTGCTTGTTCGGAAAGGTACAAGAAAAGGGTCGTCTCCTCGGGAACTCTCAAACGAGTCGTTTAATGATCAGTAAATATTTTTATTCTCTCCGAAACAGAATGTGGGGGGGAGGGGTATATGTGCGTTCCAATGGGGATGGGTCTTTTAATCTTCCAGAAGCAGAAAATTAATGCGAATGTATCGGAATCTTAATTGAGTGCACCCCGCCTCCCGGGAGGAAGTTGGGGGGGCAAAAGTTCAAGTGTGTGACAGCACTAAGTATGAAATGAAAAGAGTTCCTTGCGTTTGACATGAACGGGTAGCCAGCTTCGTAGTCGAAATGTGATTTCATCGAGGAAAATTTTGCTCTGACTATGAACAAGTTTGCCTCTGCATTTTTGTTAAATTGTAGATCCGAAAATGAACATAAATCTCACTATGCGCGATTGAGAAATATAAAAAAATACAGCAGAGACATCTACAAAATATTTTGGCATCACTTCCCACAGTTTATCAATCAAGATACTTTCAATAATTTTTGACATTCCTTAGAAAAAAATAAGAGAAGAAAATCTTAGCCTTTAAAATTTACTCTTTTTCTTCATCGTTACGAGAAATTAGAAATTGATATAAAAACATACAGAACATTTGTTGTTAATCCATATTCCTAAATCCGATCGGATTTCGCGTGATCGACTTTCAAATTCTGCGATCTTTTCGACTCAAATACATATCCAAATTTGTGAAGCGATTTACTCTCTGTCAAAAAAAATATCTAGAACACGTAGTCCTGACCCATTCTCAACTATTTTTCCATGAACTTCCCAGTATTTCCGCAATAACTCTATCACCATTGTAATAAAATTATATGCCAAATAGTTCATTTTCTTCCCGAGTGTATTTCGTTTCAGTTGGTTCCTTGAGAATATGCTCAACCTCTCAGGTTTTGACAACCATTGCATAATTATCTGATAAAACGGTCATCCGTGTTTAGCGTGGAGGAAAAATCAGAATTATAACCTAATTAAAGAAAATTCGGTCATTTTTCCATTATTATACTTTAATATGAAATCATTATCAGATACAATTTTCGTTCAATATTTCCTCACCACTCACAGAAAACCATTGACCATTGACGGCAACAATGGTGAGTAGCATGATTCACTCTGTCACCATAAATACACTCAGAAAAAACAATTAGTAAATGTGACTAGCTTTGTGATAAATATATACAAATTCTTTAGTCATTTTCTATTAGACTCATTATTCGTACAATCTAAACAATTATTTTGGTCAATATTCGAGTTTTGTTGCGCGTATACATTTTCATAATGCAATAATGACCACATAAAAACTGACATCATTTCTTTCTTGCTATTCAAATCGAATAAATGTATCATAAACAGGACTAACTCAATGCATCTAACGCAAATAAATAGAGAGATCTTAATTGCGTAATACATGCAAAAAATAGATCATGTTTTGTTCACCACACCACTTCATCGAATGCTTTAAAAGCAAACAAATTGATGCAACTGGCGCCCAAGACGGATGGGCAAGAACTTTCCAACCCATTTAGTCTTCTCAATCGTGTTCTTGGCCGGTTTTGCAGTGTCTGATGGAGCAATATCATGCAACAAAATGACTTTTTGTTGCCTTTTTTTTCTACACTGTTGGTTTTTTATCCGAAACTCAATTTAAATTTATCATATCTGGTCGGTGGCGTTCAGTAATAATGGTTTCGCCAGGTTTTAGTAGCTCACAGTAGATCGAACCTTTCTGATCTCAAACTTTAGTTGCGATGTTAATTACCATTGAAATCCACTTTTCGAAGTTTCTGGTAGCATGTAGCAAAATTTTGGCCGTCTATTACCAGTGGTGTATTACGATGCGCAATATGTTGATAGCCGGCCTATGTTCACTCAAACTACACACAGAACAATGGCCAACTTCACTGGCTTGCTGAAAAAAAAACCCGGTTTTTACCAATCCACTAGCAGTGATAGTCCCCGTCAATGCTGCCAACTAGTGGACCAACAAGCTCTCCAGTGGTAGTATCATTTGCTTGCTCCCGCTCTCGCTTCGATTTGCCCCCAGCGAACTTTGAATGTGGAAATAGCGAAAAGCGTGGAGAGCAGGACAGAAAAAAAACATGACAAGATCAGACAATAATAATTGCATGATTCCATCATTTACTCCGCAACTACTGAATAGCGGCTGCAGCAGCCATTATTACAGAGCAGCTGATCGCCATTTTGCTCGTGCTCGCCTAGACTCTCTCTCGCTCATGGATCATAGCCATCTGTCAAACTAGTTTAATCCGATTAAGCCCGATTAAGCCCGTATGTATGGCCCCTGAAGAAACCACGCCCCGGTCGTGGAGTTGGACTTATCGATTTATCTGGCAAACCCCACTTTACGAGGGGGCTCTGCTTAATTGTGGTAATAGTTCAACCACTCGTAAGCTCCGGACCCTTGAAAAGTTAGGAATTTATCTTCCGATAATTCACAATTAATTGCGTTCGATAATTTTCCTGAGTCGTAATTGCCAGCCGGATTCCTGAACCTCGCCTGGAAACAATTTACGACAGCAGGTTAACCCGTGGCCCGACCTCTAGGAATTATCTTCCCACACGCCCGCCGAAAAAAGGAGCAGCAAACTATCGTTTCGCTTTATCCCAGCGGGGATAAAGATGTACCGAAAGGTCAGTGTCTCATTCCAGACGGTACTTTAAAAAGTTGCTCCTTTTCCGGTCCGACCGGACCATGCTAGAAGTCAAGGTTACAAGAGCAGCACTCACACACCCGGGGAGGGATACGAAGAGAGTCCAGTGTCATTTTCATAATGATGACGATGATGCTTCCTACCCCTTTGGTCACTTGGCATTCGACCGCTGTCTCACCCAAATGAAGACATTACTCGTGTACGCTTCGAAGAGGTAGAGGTTAAATCGTTTAGCCAAGCCCGACGAACCAGTCAGGACTTAATTGTACGGTAATATATCATCGAGTATCGGACCCCTCTCGTTCCAAGCAACAGATAGGCCATCGATTGCGCTTTGATTCTTTTTGCAGGGTGGCAAAAATAAAAATTTAATATTTTCCATACCTCCCCACGAAAAGAAGGAATCCACACGATCAAACAATTTTCGAGTTCAATGAAAATTTTGCATACGTCTCCCTTCCGGTTTCCCGAGCGTTCAGAGAAATTGGATTTATTTGATTTTTATTAAACTCACTCCCGAACTGACTCTCTTCAATCGAGCTCCCACTGGCCCCAGCCACAGTTTGATTAATCATTTTGCATTTGTTTCCCCCTGCGCCGCGTTCGATGGCCGGCCGAGAACCGGTTGTAAACTGGTGGACAGGAGAGCAACCGAAAAAAAACGGGGTGGGCCCCGAGGCCCCTCGAATTATGGCCAATTACTCATACAACTTCTTTCTTTTGTTGCTAACCGCGCGCGCTTTTAAAGATGGCTACGTTCGGATGGTTGTTTTTTTTTTCTTCTGTGTTCACTCAGAAAAAACATCAAGGTGTCCACCAGTCGTCGCCCAACACCCGTTAATCAGTGCTGGTTTGACGTGAAACCGAAAGACCGAGAGTGTGATTATTGCCTGCCACTGTTTCAATAATAGTAAATAATCATGAAAGCAAGATTGCCACAGCTCTATCTCCCGACTGGGTCCGGGATCTGGAACGACAATGACGGTGCGCCCGTGTAGGTGTATGTGACCTCCGCGTGACCACTTTCCGCGTTCGATGATCTCCACTCTCTCTCTGTGCGGGAGGAAGATATACGAGCGCGGGCGCAAACGGGACACTGATGATGATTTTTATATTGTCTGGGATGGTGTGCCAAAATCGAGCCAACATCCAACCATTCCAAGCTGATTGCTTTGATGTCGCATGTCACCTCTGTCCTACCGCCCCTAGCCGGATTGCTTCGATTGTGTTTCATTTCGATCCAACAGGAATAAGTCGAAAAGTAGGTCTGATAGAAAAGAAATAAACAAATTATAATAACTGGGTAATCGATTAGTGCTGGTGGGCCAGGAAAGGAATTGATTTTTGCCTCAAATCCAATGACTTTGAAAGTTTTCTTCGCCTTCGCCAAGGAGAAACATGCAATGCAATCGGACGAGAAGCGGGTTTGATTTTCTAGACAACTCATTTTCCTTCAATCTTAGCAACCGAAGAAGAAAAAAATATGACTCGATGTATATATTTATTTTAAATATTGTCGAACTTGTTTCCGGCTTCTTCTCAAGGCGGAAGGGAACAAACAATCCGGGGAGGGAGCTGTCAAAGAGGGCACCGAAACAATCTACGCCAAAGAGCCGACCCAATTAGTTTAGTTTCGACCGTGTGCCCATCGGTTGGGTTCTTGTGTGCGGGGCTGAACGAGCGAGCGACCGAGCGGGGAGCGAAATGTCAATGTGACATTTACCGCGGTTTATAGTGTTGCAAAAATGCGCGATTAAATTATCGGTGACCAATGGGCGGTGTTAGTATCGCTTAGCTGCTTTTTGTTTTTGTTTTGGTAGGAAGAGGGCAATTGGTGGCACGATGCGGTACCCAGGAGCGATCCGCGATCCGCGCGCGCTTCGCTGTGATGCTCTGTGTTTTGTGTGCGGTTCGACATTATTCAAAGCCGAGGAGAAAACAAATGACAAACGAGAACAAACGGCAGGAGTGCTTAAATATAGAACCGATCTCTGGGTGTCTTTCGCGGCTGCGACAGATTTTGTGCCCGAATTGTAGTCACATAGTTGGCCGCGCCGAATAATGTATTAATTAGAATAAATATCAGATCTTATGTGTAATTATTTAGCCAGTCAATGGAGGGGGAAGCGGTGTCTCTAGGCATTTGCGAAAAACGACAGCTGCGGTATCTGCATAGGTTATTTAGGCTAATTTAGTCTTGATGCAGCCGGTTGCTGAAATCCTGTCTGCCTTCGACGTCCTGCGAGGCAAATGAAAAGTCGTAGTCTTTCAAGAAGTGCACCCTGATCGGAACCTTAGTGCGTGACATGGATCGATTGGCACCGTTTGGTTAATAAAACAATTTTCCGGGACAAAAACTCGACGGAAAACGGGATTTGTCGCCGAGACTGACCGGCTCGCCTGTGCCGCCGAGCAAATGTAATAAATAATTTTCCTGACTGTACAATAATAGCTAACTTACTGCCGCGAGGGGTACGAAGCGGTTACGCGAAAGCTGGAAGAAAAAGTGCGATATGATTTTAGCAACAATTTGCATATTAATGACCTGTGTTCGGGTCGCAGAAGAAACGCTCGTTCCCGTTGTCTCACATGTATCGAAGCCCAGTTCTAGAAATGGTTATTAATTTGTTTATTGTGCTCATTATTTCCAAATTATTTATGGCTACCGCCGGTGGCAGAACTATAGTTGGCACCCACCCACCCCCTTATTTTCTCTGTCTCTCTCTTCCTTATGATTTATGACCAATCGGCTATCGTTTCTTCCACAGTGGTTTGTAATTATATTTTATGGTACTGCAGTATGATAAAATTAAAACGTGGTCCCTTCGCAGCCCACCTGCCAGCAGGACAAAAAACTATCGAAAATCAAAATCCCCACACCCTTTCGGCCCCCTACCGCTAAAAGGACAACACAAACGGTAGAACTCCCGAAAGTCATGCCCTGGTGACATTAATCATTCCATCAAATTACCACACGCCACATGTCAAAGCAAACAATGTGGCGCACCGGTTATGGGAACTGTCGCCAATGGGCGCCATCTTGTGCGATTTTCGATAATACGCACCCGCAGTCGAGGTGAGAAGCAATAGGAAACAGCACTGTATCGACTGTGTTGTCCGAAAAAAAAAACAAAAACAACAGCGCAAAATGAAAACCAAGGCCAACTGCGACGAGGAGTTGTGTTGTGGTCAACTCATCGCTCGCCAACACGCGATTATTGTTTAATTTGTGTTTATTCATTCTACCAGACACCATTCGGGACCCTAGGGAGACAACCAGTGGAGACAAACAGTTGCCGACTGTATATCATTTGCCTTGTTGCTGCTGTTGTTGTTGTTGTTTTACGGTAACAGTCCCACTGGAACACCTCGAGGTTCTGATGGTGGTTTGTAACGGAATCGGATCATTTTCCAGCGCTAACTGACCGATTGAATCATTGTTATCATCACTACCGCCAACCTGTGCGCTGTCCTGTCGGTTTGCTTTGACCGAACAGCGAACCCAATTAATTCGTTGCAACACGACAACGCGGGCGACCCTAGGAAACACCCAAGCCATTTCACTGCGCGGCGAGAGAAAAGAGTGGGGAGCGAAGAAAATGTAACTCATTTTAATTAACAGCAATAATGCGAAAGGACAGATTCTTAATCTTTGATCTTATTCGCTGTTACTGTGGCAAGAACTCTCGCTGCCGCCACCTAGTGTCAGAAGAAAACATTCCATTGTAAATACTTTTATCGCGCATCGCATACGTGTGGTGACATTTGCCTCTCGGTTCAGCGCGACAGAAGGATGTATAAATTTCGAACGTTTTCGTGCCGTGCGTGTGTTTCGCGAGAGAATAGTTTATTTATAACATTGATACACAATTTATAATGGTCTTCAATGTTGTAAGCATCGAGATGAACTGATTCATGTTGCGACAGCAATACGGCAATAAACCGATCGTTTAGATCCCGCCCCGAGAGATGCGTATGTTTCAATAAAAGTATTATAAATATATTGTCACATTTGTGCAGTCTCTCCTTCGCACGGCTGAATTAATTACCGCCGACGTATTGTGCGTACAGCTCGGTATCGTCTTTATTCGGAATCCTTGGGTGAAAGCTACCCATCACTTGAACATGTCAAATTGAGCGTGTATCGGCGCGATCCAAGCAAGCGCGGTGCGCTGTGGTGACAAACAACGCTGACAATCACAGTAGGTGTCACGAGTTGGATTCCACACAGCAGTTTTGAAGCGCTTGGCGCTTCAATCGGGAGTCACACGGTATGGGCGAGAGGAGGGGTGCAGGTTAATAACTTTTCGATGAAATCCGTCTGCTGTTGCTACCGTGGCGCAAATATCCACTCTAATTAAAATCGAAATCGCGATCAGCCAGTAGCGAGCCGGAGATGTCAACGAACGACTGACAAGTGCCGCCCGCTGTCACTGTCAAGTGCGCATCGTGGTGCGGAAAATATGACGAACACTAGCGCCAGTGACACACTCCATAAATCGGGTTCATCACGCGCTGAAGATCAAACGCTCCAAGGAAGGAGGCTTCTAAATGATAATTGATTACATGGCATTTATCATTGATTAAAGGAGGGAAGCGAGAGAGGGCCGGAAGGCCGTTGTTTACATTTCAATAAACGTTTGCAGAACATGAAAAATCAAATAAATTTCCATCCCCTGCCACAGCCACAGTGTTCTGCACCGTTATCTACGTGCATCTATTGGTAATGGTATTTTTTCCGTCAATTTTTGGCGAGGGTGACATCCGCTCCCTCCCCCCGTTCGGGTTCGCGCGGAAATAAACAACGCGCGCGCGATATTCATGACGTTCCCTTCCCTTCGCTTCGCAACATATATTAGATTTCATAAAGAGACACTTTTCCAGAATTTCCCGAGGATTTTATTACCGACGAAAGGCACATATTATTAGCATACGTTTGGGCCACGGGGGAGGTGAAAGGTGTATCACCTCGGCACACGTATGGGATTGCTTTCCTCCGCTCCTCTCCTCCCGGAGAAAGTTTAAGGTAATAAACAGAGCAATGCCGTGCGAGGCCCTCGCTCGGTACAAGATTAATAATAATATTCGCGGTGTCTTATCCTCCTACCCCCCACCGATTGATCAAAGGGAAGTGGATAAATATGATAAATAGAAAATGGGAAGAAATTTAATTCGGTTTGCTCCCACCCCGCTGCAGCAATCTTGTTGCGCCTACGCGCTCCGATGTCAACAAGGAATTTATGAGATTTTTTTTTCTGTCCCTGCGTTCGTCATAAATTTTTCACCGACAGGTGGAGAGGATTCCCTTCGAAAAGAATTTGCGGCCCCTGGGGAAAGCGAATTTTAATTGCCACCGACGCATTCGATATGATCCATTACGTGCCGAAAATCGGTTTTAATTATTACAAAATTCTAAATTATTTCGTCACCGCCATAATTAGCGCACTGGCAGCAATTATTAAAAGTGAGCAGCGGAGGCATTCTCGCACCTCGTTCTCGCTAGAATCGCTAGAATATTTTGAATAAATACTGACAGCCACTAACTAAGCGACACACCGGTCATTGGCGCGAAGGTGGGGCAATAAAAATAATTGAGTGGTAATCACAATTTGCAGTTCGCATCTCAGCGTGTATTCCCGAGAGCTAAACGCGCGTTGCGTTGCGCTTTCACCGTACCCGCTTGCGCAGCGTCAACGGAAACCCGCGATAAAACTTAATGAAGTGTCGATTCGGAATGGTCATTGCATTTTAAAATTTAGAATTTATAAATACTATCCGCGTATCGCACCGAAATTTTTGACAGCTGCTGACGACCGGTGGATTCCGGCGACCGATTTTGGACCACCTCGGACCGGACGCGTCTCATTAAGCTCCGCAAATGATGCCTCGGCTGAGGAAAATGTAACACGCCGGTGTTTCGTCTTCTTCTAGTGGTCTGGTAGTGTTCGGCGGCGCTCAATCAATCGGGCAAAACTTTTTACGACCGTCATAAGGCTCTTCTCAACCATATGATGAGCTTGTCAATTGACGGTAATTACAGTTTCACCCAGGCTCAGGTTGGTTAACGTTTTGTTAATTAAACACGAATCACTGCGCGTGAGCTGCGGGACACGTGTGCAAACAAAAATCGATGATCTGCCCCAGGGATGATTGAACCCTCGCGAAAAAAAATCCCTCCTCTCTCGCAAGGTACAATAGCGGACCTGGTGGGTGTATTAATATCAAATAAATCCGTTGTTTCCAATACGTCACAACGCGCACACCGCTTCAGGGCTCCGTCTTCAGTCAGCCCACCTCATTTGAACGTTGAAAGCCACCAGTTCTCGTTCATAATCAATCAAAAGAATTGAACGAGGCATCGCATCGCAAACCCATCGCGCGGAAAGCAGATCACAACTAGTGGTGTCCGATTTTTGAAATTTATCATTCATCAAATCGTTCCCCAAATTCCGTTTTGACAGCCAAGATTGGATCGAATATAGTGTCAACGATCGACCGCAAATACTGCCACCTTGCAATCGATTTATCGACCTTTTATATGCATTCTTCGAACGATTCTCGAGACTTCTTGAACTCTTGCGGATGAACATGACCAGACAATACTGCATCGGCACTACGAACATGTGCTAGAAAATGCGGTTGAAATGGTCTATGATTTCGGCATTCGGAATCCACTCTTTGATATGTTTCGAATGACAGCTCAGAGAGAATTGCAAAAAGCAACTGCTGCTATGACGTCGTTTCGCTCAGTAAATGCAGTATATGGAGCGTTCGGTCGATGATAGGTCTAGAAACGTCGGTTAATCGTTCGATTAATTCAAATAATCGAATATCTGAAACTATAATCGAGTAATTTTGTATCGAATAATTTAAAATCAAAATATGAATACATCGAATAATTGTCACTGTAATCGCGATTAATGAAAAAAGGCATTTTTCTCAAGGTTAATGCATATTTAGGTTAAGAATTAGGCCATATAATTTATTTTATCCAACATTTTTTTATCCAATAATGGAACATCGACAACCTGAAAGACCACGCGACCAAAATGACAACATGATACGTGATTATTACAAGAAAAAAATCGCTCAATTAATCGAATATTGAAAGACAATTATTCGAATGAATCGAATATTGAAAAATACCCAAACGATTACTCGATAATAAACTTTATTACGAAACTTGAATAACGATAAAATCAACGAAAGTAACGTGAGGAAAAATGCATTCAATTGCGAGACCCTATCATAAGCAACGCTGACACAGTATTTGTTATTGTCAGGCCTAAACGCAATACATTGTCATTACATGACAGCGCGTGCGTTCAAACAAAAAATTAAATATGTTCGGATTCGATCCTACACATTGCTGGATGTATTCTAAACGGATCGCAATTTCGCATTCTGTAATTCATTTGATTCGTGCACCCGTGGCCGAGTGGTTAGCGTCTCACATTATCATGCCGTGTGTTCGGGTTCGATTCCCGTTCTGGCCGGGGGATTTTTTCGTCAAAGAAATTTTCTTCGACTTGCACTGTGATCACGCGTATTCTAGAGCTTGCCCCTCGGAATAATTCATGGCGTGTTATTTGGCTTAGAAAATCTCAACTAAGTATTAATAAATGACGCTAGTTAATGCATACGTTGAGACGGCAAAAGTTCCACAGGGAACGTTAACGCCATTCAAGAAGAAGAATTCATTTGATTCAAGTCCAATCGAGTTGTGCAAATGTGGCAACCTTTCCACGCAACTCGACATAGACGACATTGAGCTTCGTGTTCCTTTCCTGTGAAGTGATGGTTAACTTTTAGGAGATCAAACGTGTTAGTTACGTTAATGAGATACATTGAATCAAGAAACATGATATACACTTTCGTTCAAATAGTTTCATTTGTTCTATTTCATCGAGTTATAGTTATGTTTCATTTAACACTCAAAATATTCACTCATATGGCAGAACAACGTTTGCCGGGTCAGCTAGTATGAAATAAAAAACGAATCGTCTTCCGACACCAAAACTGTCAGATTGATTTATTCTGTTTTATATGCTTCTAAATTTATTTTATTTATTTATATTCAATAATATTGATCCATTACAGAATGGGTCGAGTAGAATGAGTAGAACTAGATGGAAAACTATCACTCCTTCACAAAAACAAAATCAATTTCGCATGATTTACAACCGCTCATATTTAGGTCTCAATCAGTTTAAATAACCTATTTGGCGTGGTTTCATCCAAGCTGCGGCATGTTGTAGTTTGTATCCCATTCCACGGAGAGGATACTGTTCGAGAAAGCTCTTCGAAGCACTCATACTGCTTGTTAGCTGCATCTACTATTCGTTCGAACCCTTCCCGTTAGTTCTCGATTGGGTTTTTTGATCTGCTAAACAAGCTGGGCAGTACAGATTCTAGGGTTCCTATTTATTCATGGGACCATGTAATGGCCCTCCGGCTTTTATGAACTGATGCGTTACCCTATCTGAAGTACTTCGTTGCACTCTCGGCTGTTCATTCGCGTCGATAAAAATCCTATCTGAATCAATACTCTTTGAGAAAATTTCCCCCAAATCGTCAAACTTCCGTTTCCAAAGTCACGAGTTGAAAAACTACGTCACTCGATCCTTATTTGTCAACTCACATTCAACATTTCACGGCTATTCAAAAGAACAGTCTAGAATAGTCTGAACTGAAAAGTGGATGATACACAGTTACGAATGATAAAGGTAAAGTCCACAGACTGAAACATGCAGACCAAAGCGTTTACAACGTAAAATTAGCCACTACATTGTAAATTCAATATAATCAAAACACCTTTGAAACTTTTCTCTGAATTTCCTGAAACTTTGAATTTGGATCGATTAATTGACGAAAATTATTCGTTCGTTTTGATTATCGGTTACACAGTAATCGTTCGATTAATAATCGATTTTCGTAGACAGTATTCGACTAATCGATAAATCGAACGATTACCGGACATCGCTATTCACAACTTGAAGGTTGTGGAACTCCGGTGCGAGATCCCGGTCACGGATCAATGGGGGAGGCGGAAGGGAAAAAAACGGAAAAAGAGCATCCACAAATGACAGACATTTGTAGTAATTACTTCCTCCCACAACCATCGTCGTCTGTTCTCGGTTTCACCCCGACGACCCCTCGACGCAATCGGCAATTCAAGATTGTCCTCCAATCATCTCAACTCCAATCCCAGCGAACAGCGTCCGGACAGGGGGTAGAACAAAACCCAAAGACACGATTCTTTTGAATAGAAGCGCTTCCCTCTTCAAACCTCTTCAATCCACCGATTGCCGGAGTAGTTCTTGAGAAAAACGGGAATGTTTCGATCAACCGCAGCAACAACAAAAAAACGCAAACTTCCAATCAAACTCTCACGTGACAGCAAAAGAAGCAGTGGCGGCGGCGGCCCCTCACCGGGCGGCTACTGTTTAATGACAACATCTCGCGTGACCAGCTTCCAGCCGACCGTTCGCGTGCACTAATGGTTGAATTTCGAGCCCGATCCTAACCAATCATCTATGCTCTCCATCCGATCTGATTGATTCCACGAAGGATGATGACCGATCAAGGCTTCCTCTGATGAGCCTTGGGCCATGTCGTCGCCGTCAATCGTGGTCGTTGTTTACACAATCGTAGGTACACACTGAAAGTGCCACCCGCTGCCGTCGCCACCCCAGCGGCGAGTGGAAATTACATTGCAATTTTCCACAATAGGTGTCTTTTTCACCTTGTGACAGCGTCGTGGTTGCCCCCCCCCCCCCCCTTGAATGCCAATTAGTTCCGCACGTTTCTTGTGTGTGTGCGGGCTCCACCATTTGTTTGTGTGTGCCCTTTTACTGCGCTTCCGCAGCCATCGCGCGCCATCAGTCGGCGGCTGATGAGAAAG
Source organism: Toxorhynchites rutilus septentrionalis (assembly GCF_029784135.1). Taxonomy (NCBI): domain Eukaryota; kingdom Metazoa; phylum Arthropoda; class Insecta; order Diptera; family Culicidae; genus Toxorhynchites; species Toxorhynchites rutilus. The sequence goes on along the minus strand of NC_073746.1, from coordinate 302,332,560 downwards.
GAGATGTAAAGTCGTTTTATATAAATTTTATAAAAGCTGGAACATATAAATATAGATCGAGAACTGAGATTGCACATCGTCGGGCTCGTCGTTTTTATTTTCTCCTTCCTTTGGCCAGCCTCCGCACTCTGATGCGCTCTCCTTTTGAAACGCTTCCTTCCACCGTCTCCGGCGGCAGCATCGACGCCGATGATGATGATGATGATGACGACGATGGTGATATGCTCGTTCGTATAAAATGTAGATTTCAAGTAGTGGTTTTTATCCATTTCTGTGCCGACCGAAGCGAAAGCGAGACCCGACACGAGATATGGAGGATGATGATGTGGTGGAGAAAGATAAAAGCGACGCCCATTCGACTTCCCTCCCTCCCCCTCTCGCCATTGCCATTCTCCACAACGGCACACACACACACACACACATGTGGCCAGCGAGCCAACGAGCTTGAAGAGTGGGATGGGATTGACTTTTGCCTTCCTTCTCCACTTAATACAGCCTCAGGATTTCCACCACACTCGGAAGCCTCCGCCCACGCCGCCCCCACCCCCGAAATGCACGTCTGAGATGCCTCGGTTTTTTTTGTATGACAGATATGTTCTAATTACAGGTAAAGAACCAGGAATGCCAACTTTCGGACGGCCCGAGGGCTCAGACATGAACGATGACCGAATCCAGCATATCCTGTCCGAGGCTCAATCGATGATTAAGCGCGATCCTCAGGGTCTCTCGACTCCTCAGCATCCGTCTCAGCAGCAGCAGCAGCAACATATGCACCAACAGCTTCAGCTCCAGCAGCAGCTGCAGCTCAACTCGCTGGACGATTCCCAGCACAGTGATAATGACTCGAAGTCACCCCACAGTCGTGACGTCCAGTCGCCATTTGCCAAAGATTACCTGAACCGACGCGCCGCGATGAAGAAATTTGACACCGAGGACGGCATTCCCCAGGACAAGATTGCGAAGATCTACCAGGAGGAATTCTCGAAGCTGATGCGAAGTCCGAGGGAGTTTCCAAAGTAAGTATCATCGCATCCGAATCATCCTTATCAATGCCACTAACGCACTCTCTCTCCCTTCAGTTTCCTCTTCCCACACTTCCTTAGCGGAGCAATGCCACCAATGGACCGATTGCAGGACGACAATATCCGGATGGCGCTCGAGGCATACCATCGAGAGCTAGCTAAGCTCCAGCAGAATGCAGCGGCAGGTGGAGGCCTTCCCAACATGCCAAGCATTTCCAACCTTCCAAATTTCCTCGCCCTGCAACAACAACAACAACAACAACAGCAGCAGCAGCAGCAGCATCAACACGCTGCCACTCAACAACAGCAGCAGACCGGCCTCAACGGATCCGTCCAGGATCTCTCGCTCCCCAAGGAAAAACAGTCCTCCAAACTGAACGGTTCGCTAACTGATCTCGAGAGCGAAATCGATGCCGCCAACAGGGAAGTGGACGACGCCATGAAGCATAGCGCGTTCAGCCTGGTGAAACCCAAACCTGAGCCGGGAACGTGTACGCCCACCACTACCGCTTCGTCCGCCCCTAGCCCCATCAGCAGCAGTATTCTGCCACCGGTGATCGCCTCCGCGGAGGAATTTTCCGTCACCGCTAGTCCCCTGCAACGGATGGCGTCCATCACGAACTCTCTCATCACGCAACCCCCCGTCACGCCCCATCACAGCAGCCAGCAGCGTCCGCTGAAGGCCATCTTACCCCCCATCACCCAGCAGCAGTTCGATATGTACAACAACCTCAACACCGAAGACATCGTCCGCCGAGTGAAGGAGTCCCTCTCCCAGTACTCCATTAGCCAGCGATTGTTCGGTGAATCCGTACTTGGTCTATCCCAGGGATCCGTAAGCGATCTACTGGCTCGCCCAAAACCTTGGCACATGCTGACCCAGAAAGGCCGCGAACCGTTCATCCGAATGAAAATGTTCCTCGAGGATGACAATGCCGTTCACAAACTCGTCGCCAGCCAGTACAAAATCGCCCCGGAAAAACTCATGCGAACTGGCAACTACAGTGGCACCCCTCAAATCCCCGGAATGATGGTCAAACAAATGCCTCCCATGCCGAAGATGCTCAGCGACTCGCTCAGCAAGCTCCAGCAGGACCAGAAAACACTCCTCCAGCTGCAGATGTCCCAGATGCAGCAGATGCCTCCCACTTCACAAGCTCAACAGCTCCAGCAGCATCAACAGCAACTCCACCAGCAACAGCTGGCAGCTGTGGCACAGCACCAAGCCCAACAGGAAGCTGCCGCTCGACAACAGCAGCAGCAACAGCAACTTCATCAACCTCCCTCCTCTCAACCATCACCGATTCCAGCCCAGCAGCAACAATCCCACCAGCAACAATCGCTTCAGCAGCGACAGCAGCCCTCTCCCCAGACGATGTTGCTGACTCCACCCGGCATTCCACCCCAGCACGCCATTCCGCTGCAAAACGTCGACAAGAAACCCTTCCAGCTCGGGATTCACTCACCCCAACAGCAAACCCCAACCTCCCAACAGCATCAACCCGGACCCCCGCCGGGAGTGAACTCGATGCGAGGCAGCCTGCATCAGCATATCTCGCCGACCGTGTACGAAATGGCCGCCCTCACCCAGGACCTTGACACCCAGGTGATCACCACCAAGATCAAGGAGGCGCTGCTCGCGAACAACATCGGTCAAAAGGTAAGGCGCTCTACGTTTTGTCAAATATGTACCTGGAATTGGTGTTTTTGAAGAAATTACTTGGCACTAGTCGTGCTGCGACTTCTCTCATGCCCAAAACATCAACCACAATATATCGAACGGTCTCCTGAGACATATTTAATTCACAGGTTAGCTCTCTCCGAAACTTAAATGACGTTTTCCGAGCACCATTCCTTTTATTTTTTCGATGTTTTCACCAGTTGAAGAGGCGGATGGTCGTCCTTGACGTGGCGAACCATTTATCTTTTCTCGGCCCTCTTTGGTTGCCTTATACCAATCATACATCCGTGTTTTCGACGTTGTTGAGTCACTAAATGTGTTCTGCAACATTTTCGTCATTTCGGCACAAGAAATCTGGTTTGCAACACAAAATTTCACACAATTTCTGTGACCAATAGAATGATCCATATAAAAAAAAGCGAAAAAAACATGGGTAGGTTTTATCTTCTTCTTCTTTTTCTTTGTTTACGGAGACTTTAAATCTAGCAATTCATTCGTCTCCGGGTTTTATCTATGATTCAACCGCGTTATATCACTACCGTTAGCTTAGTAATCATTTTTTTTAAATTAATTAAAGTATCGATTGAATAAAACGATTTGATCGTATCCAAATATACAATACTGAATATATGCTTATTACACTCTATAAACCAATATAGGGTAGATATAATGCTGAAAAGGGGAATAGAGGGCTCTTTATATACTTCGGTTACTAAAGTCTGTGTTGGGGAAACACATTCCGCACACTATATTCGAATTGTATCCCGCTGTAACACTGCTTCCTCCTTCTGGTCGGTACAATTTGAGGAGCACAAATCGGGCCAATCAAAACATGGGATTTAGCGTGTTTAGATAATGCTTCACAATTCACAATTATCCAATTGTTTATCTCAAGAAAAATAAAATTTTGTTTATTGTGATCTATCGAGGAAGAAAGTTTGTTATTAATGACGCTATAAACAATCTAAATGATCACGCTTAAAATTGACATTAAGACCAGTGTGGCAAAAATTAAAAAAAACAATGAAAATGACGAAGATTATCATTCGCCATCAAAGACACAATTGCTCGATTGTTTCGAATTTTGCTAACATCTTCAATTGGGATCCATAATCTTTTCACGTGTGATAATTGAAAAACGAAGAGTTTCCAGCTAGGAATAATATTTAATTTGCTGATTGAGTCCTTCTACAAAGCAGAATAATATGGAATAATATGCTGAGAGTACCACCGAACATTCCTGTGATAAAGTCATTCTTGTCATTGATTTCAGCGTTAGGATTAGATGAGATGAGAGCCTCTACGGAGTCTGTGTCCAGCCGTTTGATGCAATCCCACGTTTGGAAAATGACCCACTGTACATTATAGGGCCCTATAATAGAAATCGAGTCGATAAGAATTTTGCTCGTTAGATCTATTTTACTATTCTAGATATTCGATTCGATAGCATCGACCGAGTGAAAGGTATCGATGCAACTGTCAGAATTGTTCGAGTTGTTTGGTTGGCTTGTCGCTTAACTTCAGAGAATTATTTTGTTTTGGTACGCGTCTCTGATATTTTTCTTTGAGCAACATTCCAGAAACTCCTAAATATATGCAACTAAAACATATGAAATTCGAGCTCGGTAAGGAAGTGTAAAAACGAATATCGGCTTAAATGCCTCCACGTAACGCTCGATGAATTCCCAGTTGGATGAAAGATCTGTAGCAAATGTTGATATCGATTCAAGCTTTTGTTCTTTGTTGTTCATTCAATTCATCTTACCTATTTCTGGAGCTGCCCTAACTGGATTAAGAAGGATTTTTGTTCAGAAAAGCTATCGAGCATTTTATAAAACCCTCCCCATCGTGTTTGGAACCACATCGGACGATATGTTGCCTTATGATATTCGGAATTGGTCTTGTATTTATCAGCCCTATTCTTTATCCGGAGGGATTTCCATTTCGTTCGAAACCGTTATTTTGTTCGAGTTATAATTTTGCGTTCCTTATTTCGTACGTTTTGCCCATCTAATGTTCGAAGAGAAACAGATCGAACGGAATTTTATCAACTCGTTCGAAATATTTCGAATCGAAATACAAATAGGAATGTATATTTTTGTAGCACTTGGCACGGACCATCTCACGATACTTATGTTCTCTCGTACTTGATCGTTGAAATCGTTGGCGATTTTATCTGCTATCTCCTCGACGATTTTATTTGAATGTTCCTTGTTCTTGTTCCTCTTCTTCATCCAACAGGGATAACTCCAACTCATCTTTTGGTTTCCGTACGTTACGCACGCAAGCATGTTATAATTCAAGATAAACATACCAATTCCTGCTCACAACTTTATCAACAGCTGTTTATCAGCAGCAAAGATCTTTGTCGAAATGATTCGCTGCTTTCTCGCTAGTGTTATATATTAACTGATCCAACCGTACTCGATCGCCAAGTTTGTGTTGGGGGTTCGGAAATACCGAATGAAGTTTCCTACATCATACTCAGATTGGATGTCCTACAGTATACTCGCTCTCCTTCCTTATGCACAAACTGGGACGCAACTTCAGAAAAGCTTCTAGTGTTTTCACTCTTTCGTTTTCCACCTTCCATTAACACACAAATTAACACATCCATAAACACAAATACTGCTACGAGCAACTTAATTGGGTCTTCGTAAACTAATATAAGATCAGACAATAAGGGGGTCTTTTACGGACCAAAATTTCTGTCAGTCGGCTGATTTCGATAATTTTTTTAAAAAACGTCGATTTTTCCAGTGTTGCCAATAAAAATAAACAGTATTGAATTAAGAAATAGTGAATTTGATAAATGTTACGATATTTAATTGAAACGAGTTCCGGAATATAGTTTTCATTGGTAAGAAGAAATGGAAACTCTCACCATTCACTATGCAGATGGGAGAGTTGTTTGCTCTAGCTCGTGAATATGAAAAAAAAGAGATGGTTGATGCAATCCAGGTTGTGTTTTGCTGAGTACCAATCACTTGTTACACTGCTGATATGGGTAGTGGGGGTAATGTGGTCACGTGGGGTAAAGTGGTCACCTGCTTGTTTGGTAGTATAACTATTGACACCGTATTGATAGTCATCTTTTGTTTGAAGAATTTCATGACTTTTGAGTCACCCTTTGCTCCAGTGGAGCGGTCGGATGTCAAGATATAAATGAAAACGCTCTCTCGGTAGCCATTCGGCCGTAGTTTTGTGCGTTTTGAATTTTAGGAATTTCTAGTGAAATTTAGTTTTTTTGACCTGATATTTGTGACAAATCAACAGTTTGGACGACTGTTCACATATTCTAGGGGAGGTGAACAGATATTTTGTTCAATTTCAGCGATTATTTCGCATAATTCGCATTTCGTTGTTTGGGGGGCAAAGTGGTCAGTGGAGGATTACTACTGACAGTGTTCAGTTCTCAAAAGCTGATATACCTTATCACCTTCCGCTCCTAAAGGGGTCCCTTTTGTGGTTTTGACCTAGGAAAAATATGCCACCCCAACCAAAACCAAGCCTCATTTTGAAAAACGTTATGTGTTTCCTACTACGTTTTGGTACGTATGAGAAAATATCAATTACGATTCTAGATGAATATGCCTAGCTCATTTCAAACATGTACCTACTATTTCAATAATGATTTGAACAAATTTGACCAAGAAAACACGCATAAATCTATCTTTTCTAGCGTGATTTGTGCGAGTGACCACTTTACCTCCTCACTAAAAAAATGTTCGATTTTTTTTTTTTTTTGATGAAAAATGATGAAGCTGAAATTCGATATGATGTCGATGCTACTTCACTGTCCATCAATTTCGGGGCTGAACATTGTTCTCGCCGCTTCGATAGCAAGTACATCAAATCAACTAGATGTTCTTGTGTATCGGCTGTATTTTTGGCAACTCTGGCATCTTCATGTCATGATTTCGTTTTTGGACGACGAAGAAGAATAAAAAGCCAGTTGTTCGATCTTATCTTAGTTCGTAACTACTTCGATTGAATGGCACGAAAAGTAATTTGACAGAAGTGAATCTCAGATCTCAATGATAGAATGACAAATAACAAGAATAAAGGAGTGGTTTTTCAACCGAATGGAAGGAACATAGTCCGCCGCCTGAGTAAAGCATTATCATTTGTCAATTCAGTTCACGAGCCCCCAATATTCGCGATGAATAGAAGTGTTGCCAAACTGATGATAATCATTCATCATTCATTCAAATTCAAATAAATGATATGAATATTTGCTGCACTAATTAGAACCAACCTGAAAATTATAGGAGGTTGTGTCCAAGGCCCGACCTCATTGTTGACGTAGAACTATGCTGTTATTTTTTTCAAGTCCTCCGCTTTGCGCTCTTCTCAACAGAAGCCCTTTCTATTAATATTTCCGGTCTCGATTAGCATAGCTGTCATCCTTGGTGGAGATAGTTTTGTTACTGTCATGCGAAACCAAATCACACACAAAATTCCTGAACAATTATTTTCTTGGTGAACCGATGATTCCCCACACGATTGTGTAGTTCAGAACCGTCAGTGGCGTCAGTTTGATGTAATGATTGCAATGCCAGAGACATCAGCGAGTAAGTAATTTGATCGCGTCCACAGCACAATCTGAAAAGAAGCCATGTGATGACGCAAAAAAAGGAAGAACAAGCGATGTTCCTTGCTTCGTATCTGGAACGATACTGAAAGTTTGCCTCAGCGAGATCTAATATTCTTGCTCTAGGCAAATATTCCCCTTCGCCCTTCTTCTTCTTCTTCTCTTCTTTGTTCACGGAGACTTTCAATCATTCCCCTTCGTTGATCGCCGATAAGTTGCTCGTTATTGACAGCATGGGTAGGGAAGCTCACAAATGACAAATGTATGGGAAAATGGAAATGCTTCTATTTTTCATCAATTTAAACCGTTTACCAGGGGATTGTAATATATAGCATAAAAAATGAATCTTAGGGAATTATCGATTCGTTTGGTATGTAAATCATCAAAATCCGTTCGCGACAAAAATAGTTATTAACGTTAACTTTATTTCATAAAAACGTGACATGTTTTCTGATTTGGCACCCTTAATGAAAGACGTAGTTCTATGTCAAAAAAAAATCTAGAAAAATGATAAGCGGTATGATTGAAAATTACAAATTTCCGGTATATACTTGTCAGAATCTACACAGCATCAAATCAATCAAAACAAACGCTAACCTATTTTTATTTCCATCTTCGTCCCATAGATCTTCGGCGAAGCCGTCCTCGGTCTCTCCCAGGGCTCCGTGTCGGAGCTTCTCTCGAAACCAAAACCCTGGCACATGCTCAGCATCAAGGGACGTGAACCCTTCATCCGCATGCAGCTCTGGCTGAGTGACGCCAATAACGTCGAGCGGCTGCAGATGCTCAAGAACGAACGTCGCGAGGCCAGCAAGCGGCGGCGATCGACCGGCCCCGGAGCTCAGGATAACAGTTCGGACACCAGCAGTAACGACACCTCCGAGTTCTACCACTCCAACTCACCGGGGCCCGGATCCGTTGGCTCGGCAGCGGCTCCTCCCAACAAGAAGCAGCGAGTGCTTTTCTCCGAGGAGCAGAAAGAAGCGCTCCGACTGGCGTTCGCCCTCGATCCCTACCCGAACGTACAGACGATCGAGTTTCTGGCGACGGAACTGGGCCTGTCAACCCGCACCATCACCAACTGGTTCCACAACCACCGGATGCGGCTGAAACAGCAGGTTCCCCACGGACAGCCGAGTGAACCGATTCCCTCGCGAGAGAACCAATCGGGGGCACCGTTCGATCCGGTCCAATTCCGCGTGCTTCTGAGCCAGCGACTGATGGAGATCCAGAAGGAGCGCATGGGACTCAGTGGAGTGCCACTGCCCTATCCACCTTACTTCGCTGCGAATCCAAATCTAGCGGCACTGATTGGACGAGGATTCATCCCCGGAGAGGTCGATTTGGCGGCCCTAAACAAAGCCGTCAGCGAGCAGATGAGCGGTCTGGACCTGTCGATGCCTTCATCGGTGAAACGGGAGGGCGAGGAGGACTACGAGGAAGACGGTGACAACGATGGCGAAAGTCACATGAGCGACTCCGAATCGGTGGACGACAGCTCGAAGCGAAGCGAAACGGACGATCACTCGGCGACCAGTTTATCGCTGGCGAGTTTACATGCGATGTCCCGGATTAGCAGGCGAAAACCGGCCGCTCCGCAGTGGGTCAATCCCGACTGGCAGGATGACAAGGGCTCCAACATTCCAGGAGTAGGGGGCGGCGTCGGTGTGACCGGGGAGAAGAAAGACAACGACCTCCTCAACGGGGTGTGCATGCTCCAGTCGGACAGTGTACCCTCGGTGCAGCAGAGGTTCGTTGCGGCGATGGCAGCGGCCGCCGCAGCAGCCGTAGCAGCGGCTGCCTCCTCCGGCAGTGACAACGAAAATGACGACGCCAAGTCAACCCACTCGAAACAGTCGGAGGCGGAGGATCTGCACGGCGAAGCGGATGCAAGGCTCGACAAAGACGACGTAACGATGACCAGCAGCGGGCTGGGGGACAAGACCGGCGATGCTTCCGACCGGGCCGACAAGGATCTCGTTCAGGTAAAAACCGAGCTGTTGGAAGAGGTGAACGAACGGTGGGAGTATTGAGGGGAGGGAACCCCCGTCTAGTGACGAGGTTTGTGAATAGCGAATGGTTATAAACCAACGGACGGATTGAAACAAAAAGTTGTCAGTGCAATCGAAAATAGCTAAAACAAATATAAACAATAAGTGCGGCGTTGATTCGGGAATAAGAAAAAAAGAGTAAAGTCTGAACGTTTCCATGCTAAAAAAAAACAGTGGGAACGGATTACAGACGAAATTGTGATTAAGGAAGAATGTCTTTATCTCTTCTGTTTTACGTTGTTATTCATGGTTTTTTTTTATATATATTTAGATGCTCGTACTATTCTTTTATAACGTGAAGAACAACAACAGCAACTATCTGACTGCGATCCAACTTCCTCACAGATTTGAACGAAAGTTTGTTTTCCTGAACACACTTTTCGTTCTTTGTGTACATACTTTTTACTACCAAACACGCGAGGCATAAGTTCCACCTTTTTTTTCCTTCTTTTTCAACTATCAATGTAAGAAGACTGTTAAACCGAGTTTTAAATATGATATAATGGAGAACAAAAAAAAAAATTATAAATGATTGCTAGATTTTAAGCCACTAGCCTAACTTCTAAGAGGGAAACAATTTTTTATTTTAGGAAAAGAAAGCGCAAAGTTTCGTTTTGTTTTGTTTCTTTCTTGGTTTTTAGTTTTACAGCCAACATCCAAAATGGTTTGCTCTTTCTCCCAAATTGCATTTACTTCTCTACCTTCTTTGAATTTAAGCGAGAAAGAGAAGAACAATGATAACTTAAACGTACTTATAGGTGAATAATTAGCGATCGTTGTCTCCCTTCGGAATATCCCGCGAGAAATATTTGCACAGAAAAAAACAATGAAATCAAAACACAGTAATGGGAAAATTGTGAACGGAAAATCAAAAACTTTTAGCAAACGAGCGGCGGAGGCAGAATAATGGATGGGGGGGAATATATTTTTTTTGTAAATACTCCACTCATGATGATGAACTTCCCATCCGAAGAGAGATATAATAACATAAACAAACATGAATAAGAAAAAAAGGCCAAATATTTAGCTGATAGTGACACGAAACCCTTCGATGGGACAACAATGTTAGCGGAAGTTTTTTTAAGTTCGTCCCCAACAACATTTGCGTAATTACGCTACATCCTGATTTTATCGAATCCATCATTGATTTCTCCGTTGAAAGAAGCTCTGAGGGTTCGGCAATTAACAGAATTTTAATCCCTAACCAAACCATCCGACATATGCGAAGGCGGCGGCGGAGACAGGGAAAAGGGAAAAATGTTTATGCAAGGTTAAGAAAACGATCTCAAAACTCAAACCAAATATATTTAAACAAACAAAAATCATAAACAATATACACAAGAGAAAAGAAAAGAGTTATATTTAACAAACAAGCTGAAATACACACTCACACTCGAACAAGAAAAAAAGAGAAGTCAGTAATCGAATTTCTACACCACACTTTTGTTTTTGACCATTACGAAAGGTGTGCTGTTTTCCGGGACACATTCTTGTTCCCCTGATGGAATCCAAGAAATGTATAAATGTATTTTGTAAATAGTTTCCTCAGTTTAGCAGCCCTAAGTGAAACTTAAACATAATTTGTTTAGAATTAGGGGAAGTCGCAAGTGTCGGGGGCGTGCGAAGGAACATTCGTTCTTTCCCGCCCAGGCGCATGCAAAACGATGAACGCATATCCGAATAAATAATGGAACAAAGGACACAGACACAAACAAAATCTAGTATTTATTCAGAATTTTAATCGAAAATGAACAAACTAAAAAAAGAAGCTCGATGAAAAGTACACAATAAAACAATTATTCATTGAACAATTCCAAGAATTCGTGCAGAAACACACACAAAAAAACAAACAAAGCATGAAAAGAAATAAAGGAACCGCAATCCTTGCAAACATACAATGAAAAACATCAACAAACATTAAAATTGTAGAGTAAAACACACCATTTGCCAGTTCGGTTTCTTTGAATTTCTTTTCCATTGCTACGCGTGAGTTGTCTCTTTTCTCTCCCGAGATTATTTCTCCGGCGAACAGAGCTAACTCACGCGAATATGATTAATGAAAAATGATGAAAAAAAACAATCAAATTGTTTAATTTAATAAAATAATATTTAAAAAAAACGATGATAGCTAGGAATGTGAATTTTATACAAAAGCAAATCATAAATTAATGAACAAAAAAAAAATCTAATAATGGTAATCCCGATAAGAGGGAGAAAAAAATTGGAACAAACATAAGAGTAATTTTAAAACAGGAAAATTGCAATACGTAAAACGAATCATTCAGAGAACGACAACAACTCAACCCAACAAACAAACAAACAAACAAAAAGTCAGTCGGTCATTGGTAGACGACAGCAGTCAATCCCCCTCGGGGGGAGAGGAGCAGCGAAAGATAGGTAGATGGGCGCGCGCTGATAGTTCAAATTTTTATTTCTAAAAAAAAATAATATATTTTTCTGTTCTCAAAGAATTTATATTGCAATTCGGAAAGTGGGTGCACCCATCGGAGGTGGTGGTGTGCCCTTCCCCCACACACACAAATTAAGTTTTTAAGAGAGTAACGCGCGAGAGCGAGAGCAAGAGCGAGTGAGAAAGAGAGAGCGAGAAGCATGGAATTTGTTAACTTATTATCGGTTCGTTTTTTTATGATTACTATAACTATTCTTATTATTATCGCTTTTTCCTAGAAAGAATGATAATCTTAATAATATTTTTTACGCGAGTAACTATGTTCATTTTAAAGAGAGAGAGAGAGAGAGAGAGAGAGAAGAGAGAGAGAGAGTCAAGGAACGTGAATAATAGCATAAATTAACACAGACACGTGAACAAAAACTTGTAGATAAATGGTAATTGCTTTCCAAACAAAAAAAGTAAAATGTCAAAAGTCAAACCAGGAGAAAGAGTTGATCGCATTCGCGTAGAAACGAACAAAAGCTAAGGAGGGTGAAATAAAATGAATCGAGGAATGAAAAACCAACACACACACAGGCATTGTAAAGTTAAGTGTCTATACAAGAAAAAAAAACAACCACGTAAAAAGGAGGTATGGTAATTCTTAAATATAAAGGAAAATATTTAAAACCAACAAGGCAAACATTAAATATACAACTTTAGCTCTAGCCATCAAATGAACAAAAAAAAAGAAAACTGAAAAAAAATAAATGGGAGAACTCTCCAGAATTTCGATACTCGAAAGAATAGCGTGGAAACACTCGAAAACGTTGGAAGTAAACGAAAAACATAATAATCGAGCAGAAATGAGGACGAAATAAAGAAATCTGTAAATACTTATTATCATATCATTATATTATATTAATTAATTATAAATATTATATATTAAAATTATTATTACAATTATAATGGTAATATTATTACATTGAATGAATAAAGTAAAACGGTAATGAAATATGTTATAGTTTGCGACGCTTGCATAGAACATAAAAGAAAATTTCGTTCGGTGCTGTGTGCTGAATTACTCGAACACGCTTTTTTGGACGATTTTCGGAGTTTCGTCATGGCAGACTTTGATTAAAATCAGTCGTATATTCATTTTACCCCCAATGTCCGTCCTACACGCACTTCCCCTACCCACAATCACCATTTTTACTCTGCGGTTGCCCTCGTGCTTTTGCAAAGCTTCAACTATTAGGGTCGTACAAAAACTACGTGACGCGTGAAGAGTATAAAGACGGGCCGAGGTTGCGCTACTTGTTTTATTTATTATGGGGCTGTCCACATACCACGTGGACAGAAATAGCACGGTTTTAGACTCCCCCCTCCCCCTCCGTGGACAAGCGTGGACATTTTTCCTTTTTAAATTAAAATAATTAAGGAAAGAACTGATTTGCGTCTAAATTCCATTTAATTTTTCATTCCATTTAAGGGAGACCCCTGTCTCCCTTGATTAATTTCTTCCATTTGATTCATATGGAATTCCAGTAGGATATTTTACTACAGAGATGCATTGTTTTGCATTGTTTTATGGCAGAGTAACAGTGTTACTCAAAATTTTAGATGAATAATGCTTTGCCCACTCCGGGATATGATCGATCACTGCTAATGGCGATTCATCTTCACTCTGGAATTCCGATTCACCTTTAGTCGGCAGCGCAATTCAAAACCTTTTCCGCCATAGTTCAGAGAATTTTCAGAGGGTATTCAAAGCGTATTGAGATATTTTATTATTTTTCAAATGCTTATAGACCATTCGACATTGATTGTCTAGATGACTTCCAAAGTGCTCGCGGGGAAGAATTACATCAGACAACTCACGTATCTTTGATTCCCAACTATGAAATCGAGCTCAAATCTCAAATATGAAAGTTGAACAGTTCTTGAGACCCATTTTTTGCCTTAGATTGATCCTAATTCAAAAGTACGCTACATAGAACAATTTAATTGAATTCATTTGAAAAATGAGAAAATTTTCCGTAATATTCTGTTGTAGAACATTTTAAATAGTGAAAGATAACAATAGGAATAACATTGTAGTGTCGAGGAAGGAATTTTAGAAGAGTTCTTTAAGAGAGCTTTAATTTTGTTGATATAAACAATCAAATTCATCATCTATTTTTGGGGGGGAAATATTTTTTTTCTGTATTATAGTGACTTTCAACGCTTCTAGCTGGTTCGTCACTTTTACCTTCCATTTTGGAAGAATGTCGGGAGTGAGAATTGAACTCGTGATCTTGAGCGTGAGAAGTATAGATGTTACCTCCACGCCAGATCGGCTCCACGGGGGGGAAATAATAAAACCCTTAAAAAACGAAAAATTTTAAGTATTTTTTCACTTCTAAAAGGCACCTTAATCAATCAATTCAAATGTTTTACAACTGCAATCTATGCGAAATTTTCTGAAAAAAATATAATACTGGGTTAATTGATTCATGTTTGACGGCTAGTAGTGCATGGATCATTTCACGCAAATGAAATATTAATCCCTAGAAATTGACGGGATTCCAGTACTTTGAAAAATTCTAGCTTTTCGAGAAAAGTAATGCGAAAAAATGATTATACATGAAATTCTGCATGAAAAACTATACAGACATTATTATCCTAAGACTAATTGTTCTCGAGAGCTCTACACAAGCTCTATAGAAAATTGTATTTGACAAAAAAAACCATATGTGTAATATCAAGGAAACTTAACCATTATGGAATCGCTTTTTTTTATCTGTATTATAATGATTTTCATCTCATTTGGCTGGTTCGTCACTTTTTACTTCCATTTTTGGAAGAATGTCGGGAGTGAGAATTGAACTCGTGACCTTTAGCGTGAGAGGCATGGATGTTACCACTACGCCAGATCGCCTCCCATTATGGAATCGCTTATTTTTTATAGGTTTGAGCTAGGAACGTCTATGCATAGCCCGCAACCATAAAAGTTATAGGGTCATACAAAATATCTCGGTCGCTCACAGTTTACGTGAGTTATTTTTAGAATATGGATTTCAGTGAAGAAGTTCAATGATATATGAAGCACTCTCAGGCAGCTCAATTCGTTTATTGATAAGTACGGAATACTCAAGTTGGGCGGAAAGTTTTAAAATTCTTAAATATGGAACAGTTTTTATTTAATTTAGAATGTATCGGTGATTATATTTGAAAAAATATTCATTTTTCGTGTCCACGTGGACATAGTCTATACCCCCTACCCCCTCTCCGTGGACAAGCGTGGACATTTTCATACCCCCTACCCCCCCTAAAATTGTCCACGTGGTATGTGGACAGCCCCTATGAGTTTTATATGCACTACGGGGCCAAAATCCGTACTTTGTTACGTAATTTGTGACGCCCCTTACTGAACAACTGAAGAACACGCGGAGGAATAAATCCGAAAGCTTTTACAAACTGAATTTCGTCGCCATAGAGCGCGCTTCTGTAACGGTTTGGGTATAGGGTGTGAAGAAAAATACGCAACATATGGCGCTACGAAGGCGGCAGTGTCCATGCTAACGGAAAAACTTGTGCAGAATAGGAGAAGAGGGCGCTGCTGATGTATTTGTGATTCAAGCGAAATTTTAAAAGAGGGTAAAATCTGCGTTGATGGCATTGAGTTTCATTTACCAGTTTAGGGGAGCGCCAAAGAATAATGGATTTTCAGGCAGAATGAACACGTTTTTAAAATTAAAATTATGAATGAAAATTACATTTTTTTTGCAGGTGGTTTCAGGTGCTTCATACGAAAATTGTTTTTGAAGACAACTTTATATACTAGTGAAAAAATTCAGTAACAATGTCGTTCGATTAATTCAAATAATCGAATATCTGGAATTATAATCGAGTAATATTGTATTGAATAATTTAAAATCAAAATATGAATACATCGAATAATTGTCACTGTAATCGCGATTAATGGAAAAAGGCATTTTTCTCAAGGTTAATGCATTTTTAGGTTAAGAATTAGGTTTCATAATTTTTTTATCCAACATTTTTTATCCCATAATGGAACATCGACAACCTGATAGGCCACGCGACCAGAATGACAACATGATACGTGATTATTAAAAGAAAAAAATATTCGCTCGATTAATCGAATATTGAAAGACGATTATTCGAACTAATCGAATACTGAAAAAATGCCCCAACGATTAATCGATAATCGAATAAATGAAAAATTTAGACATCACTAAAAATATCTAGATAGCCATTCTATGCCAAACCGATATAGTGGTTCTGGGATTTTCGTGAAAAGTAGTAGTTTTGTTCCTTACCGCAACATATTAGACTCGTATGCTTTTATTTTTTAGGCCGACCATTTCCATTTTAGGGCGGTCCGAAAAATCGACGTTTTCCCAGAAATTACTTTTTTCAAAAATTCATAACTTTTAAACTACTGAGCCAATTCAGATGATCGATGGGTCAAATTAAAGGCAATTAGTTTTTTTGGAAAATATTAGTATCTCGAAAAATTTTGAACTTTGATTATTATTTTTTTTTTATTGATTGTATTCGTTTCTTATTGTTTTCATAGTCTCGGGACCAAAGGCGCCACAGTTTTTTTTTTAATATTTTTTCTTGAAAGCAGAGGAAAAAATATAAAAAAATATGGCGCCCTTGTCCCGAAACCATGTAAGCTGGGAAAAATAATTACAATCAACAATTACGAAAACAAAGCTCATTGGCAAAACTAGTTCATTGGCTTTAATTTGAAATGTCGATCATCTGAATCGATCCAATAGTTCAAAAGTTATGAATTTTCATGATGAAAAAAAGGCGTGAAAATTTATTTTTCGGACCATCGGTTAATTTTGAAAAATCATACCTCAAGAACAAAAAGTAACGCCTCTCTAATTTTTGCATATGTTATGTAAAAAATCCTCAGCTTTCAAGAGAAAATATAAAAAAATATATAGCGCTCTTGGTCCCGAGACCATGTAAACTATAAAAAAAATACAATCAATAATTACAAAATCGAAATCGAAAACTTTTCAAGGTGTCATATTTTTCCAAAAATGACTTAATTGGCTTTAATTTGATATGTCGATCATCTGAATCGGTGCAGTAGTTAAAAAGTTAGGATTTTTCGAAAAAATAATCCTTGGAAAAAAGGAGAAAATGGGCACTCTATTAAAAAATATAGAAAGTTGTGTTCAAGACACGACCGCATTGTTGACGTAGAACTATGCTGTGGTTTGATTCAAGTCGCTTGTTTATAATTGCAGATATTATTTTATAATGCTACGAAGGGTTTGAAATAACCATTCTACTAGTTTGGTCGCCCTGAAATGTTTTTTTTTATTGTAGAATCATTTGACGATAATTGTTTGATGACTCATTTGTGTGCTCGCAGAACAATAAATGCTCGAAATAAGCGCAGCTGTCATCCTTAGTGGAGAAAGTTTTGCTAGTAGCAAGCGAAACCAAATCACATACAAAATTCCAGAACGACATTTACTTTCTTGGTGACTAAATAAACGAAATAAACTGTATCTGTTAATCTCCATAACCTCGAACAGAGTATTACTAGTTCAATCCTAGTTGAAAGCAGTTTTGCGACTGGCACGCGAGCCGAAATAAATTGATAACCTAATAAAACTTATTGAATAACTTGGTAATCCCCAAAAAATTTGTTGGTGCACAACCTTAACACCTGCTTCACCATAGCGTTAGTTCAATGCATTGATGACAGAAAACAAACAATGTTAACTGCTTGGAAAAAGGCTGAATATTTGCCCCAGCAGAGATTCATTACTAATACTAATAATATTTCCCTCCCGCTATCTCCCCTCCTTGTTTATATTTATCCTTACGACTGCATAATTTGCAACACCAAACAATCGTCATTCATAGCATAAAAAAATTAGGCGATTGTTGCATCGTTACAGGGCCAATGCACACGGGAGCAGATACAAAAGGGGTTTCAGAGTAGCGCAGATGCACTATTTTTACGTACGGGTTATGAAGCACGCACGTAGCACACAAATATCCATATATCGATTGCTTAAAGCAACTAAATATACACACTTATTTCCGTTTTGCGCTATTTTTTAACAGAAGCCCTTTCTGTTAATATTGCCGGTCTAGATCAGCTAAGTTACCATCCTTGGTGGAGAGAGTTTTGCTACCGCCATGCGAAACTAAATCACAGATCAATTTTCAGAACATTTATTTTCTTGGTGAGCCAACGGTAGCCTAGCTTGATGATTCCCCACACAATTGTGTAACTTAGAACCTTAATGTAATGGCGTCAGTTTGATGCAATAATTGCAATGCCAGAGACATCAGCGAATGAATATCTTGGTCGCGTTCACAGCTCAACCCGAAACTAAGGCATGTGATGACGCAAAACAAGGAAGAACAAGTGATGTTCATTGCTTTGAAAGCAGAACAAGACTGCCGCAGTTTGCCGCAGCGAGATCCACTGTTTATACTCTACGTAAATATACCCTTTCATTCTTTTTCCTTTCTTCTGTTCACGGAGATTATATCTTATGATTCCCCCTTCGTTGCTCGTTATTGTCAGTTTTGTTCGGGAAAGCACACAAATCAGCAGAACAAATGTATACGAAACTGGAAACGCTTATCGAACAAATCTTAGGGAATTTCCGATTCGTTTGGTATGTAAATCGCCAAAATCTGTTCGCGGCAAAAATAGTTATTAACGTTAACTTTATTTCATAAAAACGTGACCTGTTCTCTGCTTTGGCACCCTTAATGTAAGACGTACTTCTACGTCAAAATACCCCGACTTGCATGTGTTTGCAAAGCGAATTTCCTCAGACACATTAATTTTGAAGTCCGTGTTAGGGAAACACAGCTCGGTGGGAACAAAAATACCCACGTCTTGCGTGTATATTTGTAGAGCGGATTTCCACAGGTACATCGAATCTGAAGTCTGTGTTGAGGAAACCGTAAATTGGGCCAATTAAAACTTGGCAGTTAGGGCTTTTAAATAACGCTTGACATTTTACAGTTATTCAATTGTTCATCTCATGAAAAACAATATTTTATTAATTGTGATAGACGAGTAGAAATAATTCCTATCAATTGATGCAAACATCTTTCCGATCTGTTGAGAAATATTCGAGTTATAAGCATTCGAAATACGGGTAGAGTTAGCACACAAATCGGCAGAATAAATGTATGGGAAGAATGGAAGTTCTTCCAGTTTTCATAAATTTAAACCATTTAGAGATTAGCGAATTGTAATGTATAGCATATCAAACAAATTTTAGAGAATTTCCGATTCGATTGGTATGCAGATCATAAGAATTCGTTCACAGTGAAAATAGTTATTAACGTTAACTTTATTTCATAAAAACGTGACCTGTTTTCTGATTTGGCACCCTTCCTGAAAGACGTAGTTCTACGTCAAAAAACGTACGGCCGTTGCAGTTTTATCCTGAAAATCAATCATTATCTTTGATGCTTGTTCGCGACCGACAGTGCGAACGAGGAACAAGTGGGAACATAAAGTAATACCCCTTCTAACTATCCAATCCTATTCCCATCCGACCCACTCCCTTGCTTTCAGAACATAGTGTGTGGTGTATGGCACGAACACATCCAGCCCCGAATATACCGAAACGTAAACAGTATATACCGATGCAATGCATAAGAAACGAGCGCATACAACTAAATAGGTGCACACAGAAATTCCCTTCCAATATATTTTCATTCAAATTCCTACGTTTAACCAAGCGACATCGCTTAATAAACCAGTGTTAAAAATTATTCAAAAAGCTTTTATTCTACCGTTAAAGTGTTCCAAACAGTTTTTTTTTCAGAGTGCAATTCCTAAGCTATCGCTATCGAAATCTCCTTCAGGCGAAGGATTCGGCATCCCTCAATGGTGTGATCCACCAAAGCTCAATGTCGTCAACGCGAATTAAGCTTCGTTTACGACTTTAGGAGAGCGTAAAAGATAATAAATGATTTTCAGGCGGTATGAACACTTTTTTGATTCCAAATGGTTTCCTAGCAAATGAGAAATATTAGTCTAACTAATTATTTCTCTCAGTGTGACGATTAATCGATTATTTGGGGCGATTAATCGTATCGAATAACAAACTGCTGAAAACTATTCGATTAGCTGATGAACGCTTAATTTCAAAAATCGGGGATCACTAGTTGTCCAGTCGGTGTCCACACAAAGAATGAGTAGTTTGCCTCAGCGAGTGGATACTGTGGATACTGTTTATACTCTAGGCAAATATTCCTGTTCGTTCTTCTTCTTTTCCTTTGTTCACGCAGACTTTACATCTTACGATTTCCCCTTCTTCTTCTTCTTCTTTTTGGCTTTAAGAGGGTTTAAACTTTTCAGTTCATTCGCCTCTAGGATTTCCCCTTCGTTGCTCGTCGATAAGTTGCTCGTTATTGACAGCTCTGTTCGGGAAAGCACACAAATGGACAGAACAAAAGTATGAGGAAATGGGAATGCTTCCAATTTTCATGAATTTAAACCATATACAGACTATGGGATTGTAATGTATAGCATATCAAACAAATCTTAGGGAACTTTCGATTCGTTTGGTATGTAAATCGCCAAAATCCGTTCGCGGCAAAAATAGTTATTAACGTAAACTTTATTTCATAAAAACGTGACCTGTTTACTGATTTGGCACCCTTAATAGAAAGATGTAGTGCCATCCGGGAAAAACAGAACGCATACCAGCGATGTATTGTCTATATTTCGCATAGAAATCAAAGGATTGGCGAGAGATAAATTCGACACGGACACGGAATACCTGAAAAATGAAAATGATTTATTAAAAACATCCTTATTTGTTTTTTTTACCTGTTTGTCGATTTTAATTCCAAAGAGAAGAGACGATTATCCGAACCTAGTGAAAAAATTGTAAGAAATCCGAACCTGCTACAACAAAGTCCTTAATCAGACAAATCCTTTCTCGAGTTTTGCTCTTATCAACACATTTGGTGATCCATTTTTATTTATATAGGTAGAAGACGATAAAGGAGTGCGTTTTATCATATTAAAATCCATTCCCACTTTCGAACGAGGATCAATTTCGTTACCGCAAACATCAAATTGACTAACAACGCTTGTCAATATGTAATTGTAGAACTCATGCGAACTGAATTTTTCGAATTTTTGCCATTTTCCTTCAGAGTTTTCCCAAAAATTTTCAATTGTCATGTTTTGTTGGAAGGGGTGTCATACCATCATAGAAACATTTCTCGTACCCAAAGCCTCCCTTAGAGAGAGAGAAAGAGTGTCCAACCACCATAGAAACATTATCGATCTTTAAAAGCTCTATATACCAAGTTTGATTCCATTTGCTTGATTGGTTCTCGAGTTATTCAGTTCCAAATAATATGCCATGAATGTATTCTATTTGGCAAGCTCTAGAATACGCGTGATCACAGTGCAAGTCGGAAGAAGTCGAACCCGAACTCCCGGTGTGATTTGTGTGTGACGGTGTGACGCTAAACACTCGACCACGGGAGCGCTTAAAGGTATGTTATAACTGCTATAACTAATAAACTTAACACTTTAAGGGAAGAAATCTACGCCCGGGACCGCACGTTTTGACTTGTGTGAAGTTACTTGCGTTGCTTGCAAGTTTTTATGAGGCTTTAAACTTTGCAGTTCATTCGCCTCTATGTGTGAAGTTAGCGGATGAAAGTTCAGCGGATAAAAGTTTTTGTTGCGTGAAAGTTTCTGTTCAACGTCTTGCTGGATTTAATGAATAATGAATTATTTCAGTTGAAATAAATTGATTGTTTGTCATGTAACAACCTTCAAAATCATGCTCATTAGATGGAGAATTTAATCATTCATCTTTCCACATAATTCATTTTTTGATGTAGGACTACGTCTTTCATTTCTATACCGGGGTGTAAAATCAAAGTTTCGAAAACGAAAGCGTTACGCCGGAGACCGAGATTTTGAGTGTTAATAGCTCCTAAACAACTGAACGAAATGGTATGATAAACACTTCATTCGAAAGATAAAATGTCTACGCGTTCTATACTTGTTACTTTCTGATCCAAAAACTTGTTTCAATAGTCTTAAATTTGCTTTCAAAATAGGCTATTGAAATCACCAATCGGTATATAAGCGAGCGCCGCTCGGAAATCCACTCAGTTCTAATTGAACAGCGATTGGAGCATGTTGTCGCTGTTGTGGTGAAGCTCTTCATTTATCATGAAAGCGCGGATGAACGGTGTCACCAAAAGCCTGTTTGTGCACCTTAGGCCAGAAGGGAATCCATCAGGAGGAGAGTGATGCTACAAACGGTTCCCCGGGAAGATCTCGAAGCAGCCGCTACACACACACATACACGCACGGAATTCTTTCCGTTTGGATCGAGAAAGATCCGGAAAATAATCTGCCAGTTCCTCTAGGAACTTAAAAATACATTCATGTGAAAGAGTTTATTTGAATGTTTTCTATCCATGTAACACTGTGACCAAATATGTTTCAATCAAGTGCTATTAACAGATGGTTATCGAGTTAGCATTAACCACTGGTGGGCTTCCAGTATCGAGGAAAATGTGGAAATATCTAATCGTTACTGAAAATAATCTGCCAGTTCCTCTGTGAATTTAAAATTACATTCATATGAAAGAGTTTATTTTAATGTTTTCTATCCATGTAACACTGTGACCAAATACATTAGGTTTTGTGATTTTTCAATCAATCGCAATCAACAGGATAGCTTCTGAAGATTATTCTTCCCCATCAGTAGGATATTTCCGTATCCAATATTGGATGCATAAAACCTTGTGCCTCCAACGTAACGCTCTCGTTTTCGAAGTTCTCCAAATATTCATTCATTCAGAATGAATTCAGATTCAACTTCATACAAATGATCTCTAAATCAACGATAGTCCTACGTCACCCTTGCGGTTATACCATAGATATAACCCACTTCCTGTTTTTTCTTCTGCTACCAGCTGCCGTTTTTCGATTGCGTTTGCCACTCGCCACTCGCTGCAACTGCCTGTTGTCTTGATGTCCACCGAACCGAATGTGTTCTGTTCCGAATGCGGGTTTTCTTATCGTCGCGAGCAGCTTTGCCAGCTAACTCGATCACTTCGGCGGCCGATACTATATAACGCCTGCTAGGTGGACCGGTGCACTGGTACTAACGCGCTCGGTCTAGTTACCCTTGCGGGGAACTCCAGATCAACACGGTTCGAGCGGGATTTTGCTTTTCCCTTCACTTTTCCTCCTTTACCATGTCCGGACATGGCTGCTTGGGTTGGTTTGTTGATGTGTTGTGATGCGAACCGATGTGGTGTACGGTTTGAACGAGAATGATTGTTACGGCAGCGGAGCGAGGATTTTTAAGCTGACTGGCTGGCTCGAGAATTACGCATGTGTGAGACTGCGACCAATGTTTCGTTCATTTTTTTCTTTTTCCTTTCCAATCGTGCTTCATTCTATTTCGCTGCTGCTCTGGTTGCCCGTTTTGGTCGGTACGATTTGAGGAGCACAAAATGGACCAATCAAAAATGGGCACATGGTGCATTTTGACAATGCTTGATATTTCACAATTATTCAATTATTCATCTCAAGAAAAATGAAATGTTATTCGTTATGATAGATGCGTAGATATATTTCCTATCAATTGATGCAAAAACCTTTGCGATCTATTGAGAAATGCTCGAGTTATAAGCGTTCCAAATCTTGCATTTTTTCCTACTTGTTCAGTGCCTAGATTTCCATTTCACCCCCTATATCTTCCGGTTAGACGTAGTCCTACGTCAAAAGTTATGTAACTGAGCCTGTAAAAATAAACGAATTAATTAAAAATAAGTTGTATGGGAGAAATTAATTATTTTAAAGAAAATTGAAAAATGTTATTTGAAAGGACGGAGAACACATTCTTGAGATAGTACTCATTCGATAAAAAAATATTTTTATTTATCTTTAGCCAAATTTTCATTAGTCGGAAAAAGGTTTAGGAAAAGTTATAGGCCACAAAACCTGTACAACTTGTATGGGTGAAATAAATAAAGTAAATAAAATTGAAAAAAGTTATTTGAAAGGGCCCAAAACACATTTTCGAGATAGTACTCATTCGATAAAGAATATTTTTATTTATCTTTAGCCAAATTTTCATTGGTCTGAAAAGGGTATGAGAAAAGTTATTGGCCAAAACGTTCACGAGTTGTACGGGGGAAAGGGTCTGGCTAGGTAAGGAAGTAAAAATTTATATTGTACAGAAATTTTGATTATTTTTCAAATCCCAATTTATAGGATCTATGGTGAAAAACGTACCTTTCAATTTTTAGCACGCCATTCTCAATAGCTTTGAGATAAAAAATTGAAAAAATACTGAAAGTGCATTTTACTATGATATATCGAGAAATATAATCAAAAAATAATTTCCAAAAAAAATCAGTACTAACACAAATCTTGAAATATTGATTTTTTTTAGTATTTAGAAATTCAGTACTACTATAATTCGTATTTAAATGTGTTCCTACACCTTTTTTCAGATATGTGTGATTTTTTTTCAGAGATTATTCTCCTATATGGTTCACTATAAGAGCTATACAGGGTAACTTCGATATAACGTACATTTTACTTTCAAAATTTACGTTGTATCGAATTGTACGTTATATCGAAGCATAATAAAGAACTCAGAAATGTAGCTTATATTACTTTATTGTGTTGCTGTTTAAGTAAGGTTAATGAATAAATTCAACTAGATGACGAAGCCAACCTTTCTCATGATGTTTTCCTTTGTACTGTTGATTAAAATATGATTCATTTAGAATCCGGAATCACAAAAAGTTGTACTTCGGGATTGGTCAAAGGTACAAATCAAGCTTTAGAATCAAAATACAGATAATTTATTGTTCTTTCAGAAAAACAATATTCAAAAAATTATTTCTTCGGACTTTGAAAATGTGTACGTTATATCGAGTGACGTTATATCGAAGTTTCGCTGTAGTGAAAAATGAGTTTTGACGTGGGACTACGTCTAACCGGAATATATGGATGGTAAAATGAAAACCTAAACACAGAACATGCAGGAAAAAATGAAAGATTTCGAATGCTTATTGCTCGAACATTTCGTACTGGATAGGAGAGATGTTTGCATCACTTGATAGGGAATATTTCTACGCATCTATCGCAACTAACAAAATGTTGTTTTTCATTAGATAAACAATTGAATAACTGTAAAATATTAGGCGTTATCTAAACGCCCTAACTGCATCGTTTTGATTGGCCCGATTTACGGTTTCCCTAACACAGCCATCAAAACCAAGCAGCCTTGGGGAAATCGGCATTGCAAATACATGAAAGTAGGGGGACTTTTGTTCTCATCGAAAAATGTTCCCTAACACAGACTTTAAAACCAAGCAGCGAAATCGGCATTGCAAGCACACGAAAGAGCCTAGAGGCGAGTGAACTGAAAAGTTTAAACCCTCTTAAAGCCAAAAAGAAGAAAAAGAACACAGTAGGGGGAGCTTTTGTTCCCACCGAAATGTGTTCCCTAATAGAGATATCGGGGGTATTTTTGTTCCGACTGGAATGTGTTTCCCTAACACAGACTTCAAATCCATGAAGCGTGGGGAAATCGGCATTGCGAATTCATACAAATCGGGGGTATTTTTGTTCCGATTGAAATGTGTTTCCCTAACACAGACTTCAAAACCGAGGTTTCTGGGGAAATCGGCTCTGCAAATAAATGCAAACTGCGAGTACTTTTGTCCTCGCTTGCCTTTGTGCAGAGTGGAATATGTCTGTCCTAACATGATCTTCTAAACTTAGGAACCTGGGAAAATCGTGCAGCCACTAGAAGCGAATGAACTTCCCAGTTTCAAGCAAATTCGAGATTCGAGAAGTATGAACACTTTTGGGATGTAAACTTCAGAGGGAAATGTAAAATAAAATAATCGTTTGATAATTTTTTTTGTCTTTATTGGAAAGATTTTCAGCCTTAGGCTGGTTCATCAAACGTTTGATAATTCTTCCGTACATATATTTTGTTCTAGTCATCATACCAAACGTAAAAGATCCGTCATTAAATTTACTTGTAACGAAGAACAATCAATCACAATAAATGAATTGACTTTACACGGCATTTGTTCATTTTTTTCACTCACAGAGCAAATATATTGAACTCAATTGAATTTGGAAACTGTTTCATTCAATCAAGAATTTAATCAATACAAACGAATGATTGCTAAGCTAAGGTAGTTCCACGTGAACCTTGCGGTTATATCATAGATATAACCCACTAATTTTTTCTTTTTTTTCCCATTCTCAATCGGCTTGGAAATGAAAATTTGAGAAAATACTCAAAGTACATCTACTATGGTGTACCGCGACAAATTATAACAAAATTCTATCCCTTGCGTAAAAAAATCCTGGGTATATAGAATTTATTAGAGTTTTCAAAACTGTCTTTCGATGATTATTTATTGAACTATTTATTATCAAATACGAATTCGAAATTTTTCGTTCATGCAATAGTATTTCAGTACTGAATGGTCTACAACAACGTTATAGAAATTAAATGAAAGATAGTTGATAACGTTAATAGGCTTGCTATCTTTGAAAAAACAGAAAGAAATCGATTTTTCATTTCTTCCTGATATTTTTATCCACTACATCTACAAACATCAAAATACAAATTTCTCTTTAAAATATTAAGTGTAAATCCATGTAAATTATGCTTTAAAGAGATTTATATCCCTTCTTCATGCGTTGATATTTCACGATTTTAAAGCATTTCAGAAATCGCCCAAAAATTTTGACTCAGCACTCTGTTCCTTAATTTTTTTTTTCGAGTGTCAAAAAAATTCTATTTCCATTTTCGATAAATTTATTAATTTCCCTCCTACTACTCACATTTTGGCCCATACCTTGTCTCAGACTCTTTTCCGGCCAACGAAAATTTGGCTAAAGATGGATAAAAGTATTCTCTATCCAATGAGTATTATCTCAAGAATGTGTTTTGGGTCCTTTGGAATAACTTTTTTAAATTTTCTTTAAATTAATTAATTTCCCTCATACAAGTTGTATAGGTTTTGGGCTATAACTTTTCTTAGACCCTTTTCCGACCAATGGAAATTTTGCTAAAGATAGATAAAAATATTCTATATCGAATAAGTACTATCTCGAGAATGTGTTTTGGGTCCTTTCAAATAACTTTTTTCAATTTTCTTTAACATAATCAATTTCTTCCATATAACTTGGCTTATAAATTTTCTCATACCCTTTTTCGATTAATAAAATTGTGGCTGGAAGATAGGTTAAATATTTCTCTATCGAATTGTGTGATGCCCAATAAGAGTATGACCGATTTGAACATGTGTTCTCTTAAACATATAATCACCGCAGGCGTACGCTTAGCTGTGTCTATATAACGGCGGTGTAAAAGTCCTACACCGCATAAACCATTGCCCAGCAACCGTTGTCACTCGACTTGACCTCCATCATCTACGAGCACGAGGTAAGATGTATTTCTATTAAAACAGCTACGCTGGGTGATTCCCTAAGAAAGTTATATTCATGAAACACACACGAATAACTTCGATAACTCTATTCGAACAACTTTTCTTCATTTTCAAAATTCTGTAAATTTTCCTATATTGACCCATGCTCACGTTTCAGTCAATAACTTTTCTCTGTCACGATCCACAAAAAAGATGAATGATTCTATTCTCTATCTAATGAGCATGACTTTGAAGGTTGTTACTTGATAAACAATCAACTTATTTCAATTGAAATAATTCGTTATTCATTAAATCCTACGACAAGACGTGACAACTGGCTTCTTACTCTTCTTTCTGCATTTTCGTCGACCAAGTGCTAAATAACAGGAAAGCGAGATGTAAAGGTTGCCAAATGTTATAAAAGATTTTTTTCCCATGAAAAACATGTGTTCTTCGTATCATGTATTTTCTGAGCTGCACCATTTTTTTGTGTTAATTCTTCAACTGAATGTCACATATTTCAAACAATAAGTACTTTCCTGTTATTTTGGTATGCAAAAAAATTAAATGTGAAGAGATAAAGAAAACTAGAAAACGTAGATTTGATAGTAGGAGTATATGTTGAAATACATGAATTAAATTCATAGTTCATTTTATTTATCAAGAGATTATGGGCATTACCGTTTACACTTCACGATGAAATCGAAATGAACGACGCGCCATTAAATTTCGTTTCACGAGTTAAAGAAAATTATGGGTTTTCAGGTAGAATGAACCCTTTTCAAATAGAAATTATGAATAAAAATTAAATTTTCCGTATCAAATTTGTGTGAATGTGAATGTGAATGGAAAACTTTGCTTTCTTCATTTGGTAAAATAATCTCGTACAAAAATTGTATTTGAAGATAATTTTATATTATAATGATAAGTTTTAGTGAGAATATCGGAAAGTGTATAGAAAATAGGTCAAGTTAGGGGAAGAAAGACGTGCTTCAAGTAAATAAATAACGCCAAGTAAAAATTTTCATTCAGATTTTAGCAATTTAAAAGTGCCTTCGGACTGAGTAGTAAGGCTTGTTAAAAACTAATTTCGTATCCAGATGTCGGCACCGTATCGTTGTCATCGCGGATACACTTCATTTCATTTTGTGTATACAGGAATAAGGCTTTATAATTCAACTATGATATCGTTCAAATACTAACAGTACTGAAATATTGATGAAATAATACATTCCCAAAATATAACATAGCGTTTATTCAAGTTTTGACGTAGGATTACGTCTTTCGGGAACACATTGGGGTACAAATTGAAAATCGAAAATCGAGTACATCGTGAAAATTGTCCAATTTTAAATGCTTATTGCTCAGTCATTTAATGATGGATTGATGAAATTTTAGCGTCAATCGATTTCGGCACTTCATAACAATTTTTTATATTGAAGAATATAATATATGTCACGAAACTAACTATCGAACAATTGAAAAATCTCAACCCCTATCCTAACGGAAATACCCATTTGTGATTGGTCGAAATTACCGACACATGCGGCGGGTCCCTAACAGAGACATCAAAACCAAGCTGCCTAGGGGAAATCGGCAATGCAAATACATGAAAGTAGGGGGAGCTTTTGTTCCTACCGAAATGTATTCCCTAACAGAGACATCAATACCAAGCTGCCTGGGGGAAAACGGCATGGCAAATATATGCAAGTCGGGGGCATTTTTGTATCGCAAGTAAGGTGAGCGATACGATTAATTCTAGTAAATAAAATTTAAATTTAGAACTTTAATGTTAGTTTCTTCGTGAAATTTCATATCAATGACCGATCGTGTATTGTGAAAAATTCAGCACAAGTGTAAGTGTAAAATTGTATATGGTAGCAGTTGTGTTAAAAATGACTTGATAAATGAAACGATTGATTTCAATTTTCATAAATAAAATCCAAGGTGTGTTCCTGCTCGTGAACAGGTCGTTTGATTTAAGTTGTCTGTTTTGTTGTGTTCATTTTCACCCAAGGAAAATTTATACGGCGTGAATAATTGGAAAAGTGAAGAAATATCAAAAAAGTGATTTCCCATATGCTCTACATATAGTATTAGGTGTTGTTAGTCCAATTAAATTTCGCGTTGGGTTGAATAAACACTCATAGAGTAAAAATTATAAAAGAAAATTACCTTTTCCATTCTAAATATGTAACATGTTTTCACTGATGAGAATTTTGATAATTGTGTTCGGTATCGGTAATTATCTTATATTACATTGGTGAGTTTTTTTTTCTTTATTTAATTCATACATATCACGGGAAACATTTCGTCTAGGACAGCTATACTCAACCTGCGGCCACATGTGGCCCGGCAGGCTTTTCCGGTTGGCCCATCTGGTGTTACTTTATTTTGAACTATTTTTGATGTGTAACAATAACGAAAACCTATGAAATCATCACCTATTTTTTTACGTAGGGCTATATCTTTCAGAAATAGTGCAAAATCAGAAAACAGAACACGGTTTTATGAAATAGAAATAGAAAATGCAGCGTTTTTTAATTTATCGAGTATAAACAAGCTAATCGCGATTTCACAACATTCATGATTCAGAGTTTAGTTTAGTTTTCCAAATAGGCTTTTTTTTCAAAGTTAAAGCCGAATAAATTGAAGTTTTAAAGCCTCTATAATTCGAACTTGCATACCGCAGTCTTTCTCAATACTGATTTCAGACAAAGCTGATTTGTTCGATAGAAAGGACAAATGAAAGACTGGTATCAACATAGTGATGTATGTTCGGTGGAGACGCTGTGTTGATTTTCACGCCGTCTGGTGGAGAGTGTTTCTTTATTTTTGCACTACATCATTCTAGCATCTGTACTGGAGTGCAAGTTGAAAATTTCGAAAACGATATGTAACATTAGGGGAGCAAGGATTCGAGCGTTAACATCTCTTTGCCGGTTGAGAGAAGTGGTATTACAATTACTTTCAAAAGATAAAAAGTGTATAAGTGATGTTTGTTAATTATTGACCTAATTTTTCACAGCTTTAAAAGCCAACAATGAAATCACAAAAATCTATAAGTTTTGGTGAAGTCATAAGAACTCAGTAGATGATGCATCTCGTCGGATGGCCGTGAAAGTAGTATAAATATCGTGCTTACCCTGGCTGGTTCCAGTTTCTGTATTGCTACCATGTTGAACGAACGTGCAGAGCTTGCACAAGTTAAGCATAAAAAATATTTAAAATATAACCAATCTTCACATAACAGTATGAAAACCAACATGGTGCGAGTTTTCACACAGATATGTGGAGATTGTTGCGTATAATTGAATCACACGTACAAATTGTTGAATTTATGGTGGAAGAGAGATTCTGTAAATTTGGAAGCGTGTTCGGATTTATTGGTGTAATGATGATGATGTTTTGAATTATAGAGACTCTCTCAGATTCTCAGACTTCCTCAGTTAATACGCCTCTAGCCTTAAAAAAGGCTAATTTGGAAGACTAAATAAAACATTCGGCCTTGACAAAGAACATTTGGAATGCTGCCGCTGTCGCTGCCAAATGGTCACTAGCAAGATGACTAATAAATCGTGAATGATTTAATGGTGACATTCCGATCAATCAATTAATTTTTCGTGAATTCGAGCATTGTTTCAGGGTTTAAAATGTCATCAAAGTGCAACGCATTTGAAGCCGGGTGTGAAAAAGCTATTTTCAGCAGTGAGTGCTGTGTTCTTCTGTGGAAATTGGAAGTTTGCGAAACATTCGCAAACAATAAAACCTCTCCCTCACTGAGAGCATTCATTCAACGGCCCTCAGTGCTACCAAATATTTGTGCTAAAAAGTTTCATTCTTGAATTACTATAATGTTTGTTTTTCGGCATTCATAATTCCTACGTTAACAATGCGGTCGCGTCTTAGACACAAGCGGCCCGCGACACCATGACTACCACGTGTTTGTGGCCCATCTGAAAAAAAGGTTGATTACCGCTGGTTTAGAATCACAGAGGGCGGTTTTCATCATATCTCGTTTCACTTCGGTATCTTTTATCTGACACGCACCATCCAACGGCTGTTTACCATCCTTCTGTCATCATCACTCGGTAAACACTGGTAGAGTGAATAACCAAACAAAACGGCCCTTTTCAGGGCCACCAAATCATTATCATTATCATTATATTATGCCGGTTAGTGACCATTCTATCCTGGATTCCTCGAGTCGAGAAAGACGCACCACGCTAGATATGAGGTACAGACTAGGGGGGCGTTGCTGATTAATGGTCAGCTGCATCCCAATAGGAAGTATCCCGTGTCGGGCACACGTACAGAGCATTGGAGACAGCAACATCCGAATAACGAAAACACTTGTAATACTAACCTCGAGCCAACCGCGAGTAATCGGTTACATATTACTAACATAGATAATAAGAAAAATTGTCAAAGTATTGAACTCCCGGCCCCGTGAGGCTAACGCCATATGAGCCTTGATAAAAATATATATTTTGGATAAAAAAAAAAAAATCATTATATCCAAAATCAACAGATAGCCTAACGGAATCCTACGTCAACTATGCGGTCGTGTCTCGGACACAACCCTCCTGTGACTTTTTTTTTGTAGGTATGTATGCTTTGTTCGGGTTCCAACATATTTTTAAAATTTTTCCTGCTGCCTTGGTTGTTATTTGTTATTTGATCCTAATTTTATTGCTAACTGCTTTACTGTTTGAAACTAATTGAATGTTCTTCTCTGCTAGGCCGCCGCTATTATGCTATGCTAGATGGCAAGAGAATCACAAAAAGATGTAGGGTGGAAATTCCGATGCAATGTTTCCCTCTCGTCAGGAACTGAGCACCGAACGTAACAGAAACGAAAATATACAAAGAATCCATAATAGAAATTTTCGCTAAAATGAAATGTGAATGCAACTATTATTCAATTTTTAATATATTTGGCAACACTGTGAAAATGTTGGAAATCCCATTTTTGTATATTTATCTTTGTCATTTGTTTTCCTCATCAACCAATAAGAAGCCGAGTTGCAAGTGGTCCGAGTTTGACAGAAGAGGTGGTCCGGAATCGGCCCCCTATTGTCATGTCTCGTCTCAGATTAAATCCAGCAAGACGTTGAACAGAAACTTGCACGCAACAAAAACTTTTATCCGCTAGTTTCACACAAGTCCGTGAAGAAGGAACGCGAAAACGAGAAATCTCGTGAGCGGTCCGCAAGGTGTTAAACTGTAATGAACTATCCAGATGGCCCGCCATTTTTGCGTTTATGTTTTTGACGGTTTCCAAGTAATTCAAGTGGCCATTTTGCCCGGTAGGCGCGTATTATACACATTTCCCGTACAGAACCACGCAGCACTAGATTAATGAGTTCAATTCCGATGTTTTGATCATGTTCAACTTTCTTTACGTTAGAGGTTAAAAGTATGTCGAAGTTGTTAATATTTACAATCAATGCCGTGCGAATTCAAACATTAGTGATTGAACGAATCCGATGTTCACACGCCCAAGCGAACGCATCCCAGGCACTGCACTTCTCCGTCCGATTCTTGTTTTGCTCGGATCAACGCATCGACTGCACCCTTACCCATACCAACTCGCGCAAAGAAAAAGGGCGCCGGCGGTGGGTGGAATGGAAAGAGAGTGAT
Source organism: Toxorhynchites rutilus septentrionalis (assembly GCF_029784135.1). Lineage (NCBI taxonomy): Eukaryota > Metazoa > Arthropoda > Insecta > Diptera > Culicidae > Toxorhynchites > Toxorhynchites rutilus. The sequence continues at coordinate 302,299,703 of NC_073746.1, read as the reverse complement.
AAAACACGAAGAAGCCGAATGCAATTGCGCGCAGTGTTTGTGACGATGCACTTTTCGCGCGCACTTTGTGTAAAATGCAGCTCGGGTATTATTCGCCGGCTTGCATGTCACCCTGATCCACTCGACTTATGCAACTGAAGAAAATAAGTTTTGGTTATTGTTGAAAATAGTTTGCAGCAGCGGTGTGAGTGCGGAAGAGTGAGACCACATCTCGATGCGATAGTTTCCGATTGGTTGTTTCACTTGCTCGAACGCTTACATGGATGGATCACGATTGACGGTTGGGGGGATGCATTCGCTATTGAAATCAGACGAATTTTAAAAATAGTTTCATAAGTTCATAAGTTTGTTATTCTTATCATCCTAAAAGGAATCAAAAATAAAAATAAAAATCTAATGATGTCTGTCATTCAGGTTGATTAGTTGGTGGATGTGATTTTGTGTTTGTTCCTCACAAATTTCTTTCCCTCCCGAAGGGCAGCTGGACATTCGGGAGCGATCATAGGGAGAGCAACAAAGACGGGAAAAATTGGTGTTCTTTTTTTTACCATTGCGTCTTGGATTCTGGAAGTGGATTTCACCTCCTTATTTTTCGGGGCGTGTTATGAGTGGCTGTTATTCTGGACTACCAAAAAGTGGACAAGTGAAAAAAGACGTTTGCGGGCGGTAATACCACTTCCAGAAGGGTCATCTTTCTCCTGCGAGATGTTTCACTTCGAGAAGCGGAAGGAAGCTCATATAGATTGAATATAGTATGTCACTTCCATTTCCGATATGCTGTATTATGTGTTGGGTAATAATTTCCATATTATCAGAGGTTGCGATGAGTTTGTCCCATAAAAGCGTACGTTGTATATTCACCATTTCAGTTCAATATTATTGTCAATAGACATTTGGTAATGATTTTGCTTAGTACATATTTTTCTTTGCCACACACAGAGTAGGTCTACGTACTCAACGTACTTTTTTCAGCGATTTGTCATTTTGACCCTTCGAAAATGTCATTAGGTAATATTCGCTCAGTTGACTCACAAATATTGTGTGGAAAATTGTTTGACGAAAACATATAAAAAAAAATTGTACAGGAAATATCAACACTGAGCTGATTAAAAATAATTATGAGTACACGACACGTGAATTAGCAAATTCATCACAAATATCTAAAATCCGCACAATTTGACAGATAAAAAATAATAATAAGCATTTCCATCTGCGACTCGTTCTGTAAACACAACCCAAACACGCTATTCTTGAAGCAAATCGTGAAGAATGATGAAAAATGTCAACAACAAATCTTGAGGTGAGCGAAATGAACCATCGTTAGCTACCGCCAAAGCTACCGCGGTATTATAAGCTAGATGTTTCAAGTGTTGCGAATATGGCCATAAAATTGTAGATTGCAAATCAGAGCTTAGTGTATGCCCAAAATGCGGTAAAAATCATCAATTCAAAGATTGTAAATCCGAAGAAATTCAATGTTCCAATTGCACCAAAATTAAAAATGAGCGAAGATTAGACATAGATACAAAGCATTTTACTTGGAGTACTAACTGCCCTATGTTCCTTCGCAACTACAAAAGGAAAAAGGGGCAGGTGGATTTCTCCATCTAGCCATCCAAGAAAGGAGCATATGATATACTTTACCTGAATGTGGCAGGATTACGCACACATTTCGACGAAATTGAAATCTTGGTATCCAACAAAAAACCGAAAATACTAATATTGGTTGAAACACACTTGACGGTTTCAACCGATCTAAATGGATTCAATGTAGCTGGGCATGCAATGGTAAATTGCTTGTCGAGATCTGTACATACTGGAGGTGTATCTATGTACATTTCGAACCTTATGAAATTTAAAGAAATCTATAATGATACATACGGGGCGATTGGTTTCTAGCTGTAGAAGTCAGAGGATGCAAAATGGCTGGGATATACGCTGGCATATACCATTCGCCTAGTAGTAGCGATAGGGACATTTTAGAATTTCTGGAAGATTTGTGGCTGCAACACATTCAAATTCATGAACAAAAGAGAATAATCATTAATGGTGATTTTAATATTGATTGGGCCGAACGTAAGAAATCTCATGAATTGAAAGCAATCACACAAGCCGCTGGATTCAAACAGAGAATTAATGATCACACCAGAATAACAAGGACAACTTCGACGACTATTGATTTAGTTTTTACTAATTTTGACGATGGTGTTATCGAGATTCTTCATGACTGCAAAATCTCGGATCATGAAACAATTGGTATGATCTATAACTTCTCTGATGTTGAGTTTATCGAAATAAAGGACAAGTTATATAAGTGCTGGAACAATTATTCGAAACGCAAATTGGAATCTGTTTTACAGAACAAAATAATGCCGATTGGAGAACACTCCTCTCTTCATGATGTTGCAAAAAATCTTGAGGAAGCACTTTGCTCTTCCATGAAAAAGATATTGACCCCTAGAGGATCGGGCATTCCAGCACGAAGACAGAGCGGAGACAAAGCCTGGTATACCACTACGCTAGCTTCCATCAGAAGAAAACGGGATCATTACCTAATAATAGCTAAACGTACAAACAGTATTAAATACTGGGACATGTACAAAGTATGGAGAAATATTTATATACGTGAACTAAAGAATTCCAAAAATAAATTAATTCAAAGTGAAATAATGGCAGTTCAACATGATCCAAAGAAGCTGTGGAAAAAAATAAAAGATTTGTGTAATCCATGCGGAAGTAAAGATATCGACATTGAATTTGACGGTAATACAGCATGTAATTTCATAACAGCTGAAAAATTGAACAAATTTTTCACGTCAAGTGTGGAGGAAATCCACAATGGTATTGTGCCTCCTACAAATCGACTAAATCTTGCTTTTCCTAGTTTGTCTTCACAATGGAGATGCTTTAGAACCATCAGTATGGAAATACTGAGGAAGATTGTGATGGATTTAAGAAACTGTGCGGGTGTTGACGATATCAATAAAACGGTATTAGTAGATGCATTTGATTTAATCAAAGAGAATCTACTATATATAGTAAATGAGTCGATGATTCGAGGTGAATGCCCACATAGTTGGAAGAAATCCGTTGTCATACCGATTCCAAAAAATCCGAAATCGACCAAACCAGAAGACCGTAGACCAGTTAATATATTACCAATGTACGAAAAAATCCTAGAATTCGTTGTCAAAGATCAACTTCTGGAACATATAAGTCTGGATTTAGGAAAAACCACTCTTGTGAAACGGCTCTTAATTTGTTGCTTCTAAAATGGAAAACGGGCTATAGAGGAGAAGAAAGTTATTTTGACGGTATTTATTGATTTGAAAAGGGCCTTCGAGACAGTAGACCGGTGTAAATTGATAAACTTACTTTCCAGTTATGATGTAACTGGACCTGTATTGACGTGGTTTGAAAGCTACTTGAGCGGGCGAACACAAATCACTATTTATAGGGACAGTAAATCATCGGCGGGATCAGGTGTTGAATGACAGCGACGTGAATTTGTTCGCTGACGACACAGCGATTGTTGTGGCAGATACATTGCAAGACTGTTACAGAAAAATGAATCTTGAACTACAAAACTTAGATAACTGGTTAAAATGGAAAAAATTGAAATTAAATATAAGTAAAACGAAATACATGGTAGTATCGACACGCAGTCTTGATAGTGGCAATCTAAGTATAAGTATAGATGGGCAACCCGTAGAAAGAGTATCATCAATCAAATATCTTGGCGTTATTCTAGACGAAACGCTGCTTTTTGAAGAGAACGTTAATTATACTATAAAGAAGGCAGCTCAAAAATATGGAGTGCTTTGTAGAATAAATCGTTTCTTGACTTTTGAAAGCAAAATAACGATCTACAAAGCGCTGATCGCTCCACATTTTGATTATTGTGCATCTGTACTATTTATTGCAAATAAGAGACAGATGCAAAGAATGCAAATGTTGCAAAACAAGGCTATGCGCCTGATATTGAGATGTGATCGACGAACTCCGCGGAGATTCATGCTAGAATGCCTACAATGGATGTCAGTCAGTCAGCGTATTAAATATTGCACGCTCACGTTTATACACAAAATGACTAATAATATGACGCCGAATTACCTACGAAACACTATAATGTATGGAAGAGACATGCATCGATATAATACAAGACAAGCAAGCGACCTCAGAACCATGAACTTCCGAATGTCGTGTACCCAAAATTCAATTTTTTATAAGGGATATCGACTGTATAATACCTTACCCCATGAGGCAAAGACAGCAACAAGCCTTCGAATGTTTCGTAGTATTTGTAAAGAGTTTTTGAAGCATGATTTAAATTTTTGACCTGGGGTGTAATCAATGTTAGTATGTAAGATGACGAAGCTATAACGGATTAATTTTTTTTGTGCTTTTGTCTTTTTTATCATTAGACTATGATGATGGTGGTATTTTATTTGTTTGTACTCGTTTTGACGTAGGACTACGTCTTTCATTTCTATACCGGGGTGTAAAATCAAAGTTTCGAAAACGAAAGCGTTACGCCGGAGACCGAGATTTTGAGCGTTAATAGCTCCTAAACAACTGAACGAAATGGTATGATAAACACTTCATTCGAAAGATAAAATGTCTACGCGTTCTATACTTGTTACTTTCTGATCCAAAAACTTGTTTCAATAGTCTTAAATTTGCTTTCAAAACAGGCTATTGAAATCACCAATCGGTATATAAGCGAGCGTCGCTCGGAAATCCACTCAGTTCTAATTGAACAGCGATTGGAGCATGTTGTCGCTGTTGTGGTGAAGCTCTTCGTTTATCATGAAAGCGCGAATGAACGGTGTCACCAAGAGCCTGTTTGTGCACCTTAGGCCAGAAGGGAATCCATCAGGAGGAGAGTGATGCCACAAACGGTTCCTCGGGAAGATCTCGAAGCAGCCGCTACACACACACACACATACACGCGCGGAATTCTTTCCGTTTGGATGCCATTCAGCATCGAGAAAGATCCGGAAAATAATCCGCCAGTTCCTCTGGGAATTTAAAATTACATTCATGTGAAAGAGTTTATTTTAATGTTTTCTATCCATGTAACACTGTGACCAAATACATTTGGTTTTGTGATTTTTCAATCAATCGCAATTAACAGGATAGCTTCTGAAGATTATCCTTCCCCATCAGTAGGATATTTCCGTATCCAATATTGGATCCATAAAACCTTGTGCCTCCAACGTAACGCTCTTGTTTTCGAAGTTCTCCAAATATTCATTCATTCAGAATGAATTCAGATTCAACTTCAAACAAATGATCTCTAAATCAACGATAGTCCTACGTCACCCTTGCGGTTATACCATAGATATAACCCACTTCCTGTTTTTAATTTTTTTTTTTTTTTTATACATTTCGAGTAGTCTACAACAGTTTGAGCATCGTGCACGTGAAACGGCATAGAGAAGCTTAAAATTGAGCATTGGCTAAAAAAATGGTTCTGTTTTCAAAAAAAATCATATTCTAAGGGATTGAAGGTGGAAATTGCGAACAAACTAGGGATAGCTCAACCGGAATTCTTGTAAATTTATCTTTTTTACAGATGATTGACAAGATCTTTCTGTGTTGTGGCAGATCTCATTGCAGATTCAGATTGAAGCGATTATACCCCAATTTGAATGAAGGGCCTGAAGTATCGGCTGGAATTAGGCTTAGGTTTGCTCAGCTGTCTGGTCTCGAAAACGATTAACAGATCGTTGTCGGGTATCCAGTAAAGCGGGATTTCCTTTGTAAATTCAAAGCTGGTATGGATATAGGTATTAGGTTCGATTCCTGATCGGTCAAGGGTCTTCCCGGATTGGACATTCTCTTGACATGCCTTGGAATATCTAGCGTTCATATAATGCCTTTACTTGCTCTTTCGAGTGACAATCTATGTCTATGCTCTTAACTAATATACTGGTTTTGTTTGTATTATAAAAGAAATCCAAATATATATAGTTATCAAAGAAAATTCGTCCAGCTCAAATCGTTGTAGGAAAATAAAGTGGGACCGTCATCATTATTATATAATGAATAGAGTACTGTTTTAGGTGTAGGTGCATGTGTGTGTGTGTGTTTTTTTTATCTTTAGACTATGATGATGATGGTATGTTGTTTTTATTATTTTTTTTCTTCAATTTTTAATAATGTTAGTTATTAGATTAGTTTAAAAATAATTGTGAAGTCTACAAGAGTTTGAGCATCGCGCGCGTGAACCGGCATAGTAAAATTTGAAATTGAACATTGGCAAAAGTGATTTTTTTCTTTGTTTTTGTTTTGTTTAATAAGATCGATCCATTCCAAGGGATTGAAAGTGGAAACTGAAAAGAAGCTAGGGATAGCTCAACCGGAATACTTGTAAATTTATCCTTTTGACAGATGATTGACGAGATCTTTCTGTGTTGTGGCAGATCTCATTGCAGATTCAGATTGACGCGATTATACCCCAGGTTGAATGAAGGGCCTGAAGTATCGGCTGGAATTAGGCTTAGGTTTGCTCAGCTGTCTGGTCTCGAAAACGATTAACAGATCGTTGTCGGGTATCCAGTAAAGCGGGATTTCCTTTGTAAATTCAAGGCTGGTACTGACATAGGTATTAGGTTCAATTCCTGATCGGTCAAGGGTCTTCCCGGGTTGGAAATTCTCTTGACATGCCTTGGGAGAGTTACTGGGCCTGAAGTGTCGGCTAGAATTAGGCTCGGGGTTGCTCAGCTGTTTGGACTCGAAAGCGATCGCATTAGTAGATCGTTCTCGGGAATCTAGTAAAGCGGGAATTCCCTTGTAAATTCATGGCTAATGCTGATATAGGCATTGGGTTCGATTCCCGATCGGTCAAGTGTCTTCCCGGATTGGAAATTCTCTTGACGTGCCATGGAATATTTAGCGTTCAGATAATGCCCTTACTTGTTCTTTTGATAAACAATCTATGCCAGTGGTACAACCGGACCGTTTTTTGTTTTTAACTTGCTTACTGGTTGATTTGATATTACAAAGAAACTCCTCCATATAATTATCCACAAGATAACTCGTCCAGCTCAAACCTATGTAGGGGAAAGAGGTGGGACCATCATCATTATAAAAAAAAATAAGTTTCTAACAAGCAACCATTCGATAAATTCCTGTGCTACTCGCAGCTGGATAAATTGAAGGCATTGATCCAGCACAAATATCCATAATTTGCCAGGACAAAACCAGACCTTTGACAGTTCGGCTAACGTTTATGAAGTTATTGTATTAGTATGTTAAGTCGAAGCTAGCAATAAATCTTTCTAAAACGACATTTCCGCAGGTCCTTTCAAAATCGCATAAAAATTAGATTCTTCACTGAAACCTTTCTTCAATACGTAGGGTAAATGATCTTGGTTTGTCCAGTCGAAAATATGATCATGGTTTGCCCACTTTTTTGAATGCTCTAATTCAGCGCTCCTGTGTCAAATAAGGCCTTCGAATGTTTCGAAACATATAAATGAAATTGCCTTTTACATGATATATAGTAGTTTGATAGTATATTTTTTACGAAATCACATGTTTTAAAGGATTATAAAATACACCTTCTATTTGTGTCAATGCGCCCCTTCCGCTTGGCACGCTGCAGTTTGTTTATGTTTGTTTATGGTGTGCTTCGCGCATAGCAGAAGTATGGTTTTTCTGTGTTGATTGTGTTGAGGTGAACACTTCTGAAAAGCCCAAGAGAAGGTAATATTCTGAAGAAAGCCTAAATTATGAATGAATCAATATGATGACAGTAAACTCAAGCAATGATAAATGCAACATCTAATTGTGAATTCGAATGTTTTCATTCAAAAAAGGAGATTTCTAAAACCGGACAAACCATGATCATTTTTTTGGGCAAACCATGATCAGAGGTGGCCAAACCATGATCATAATTCTTCTTTAAGGAAAATCGTTAAAAAACATAAAAATTTGAATAATTTCAACACCTTATGGTAGTATTAGCAACTAGAGACTTGGGGCTTTTCAACAAACCCAAACTCGTATCGATTATGTGTGATTTTCATGAAGAAAAATCGATTTGCATTTACTAGTTGCGTAAAAACACACCAAATTGGACAAACCAAGATCATTTACCCTAATATTATGGGGATTGATTCCTATACATATGATATGTATATAGAGGACTTATCTAAAAATATTTCCGATAGACCGAAACTTCATTGTCAGTCCCCATGGACTAATGCGAGGCTGAACGTGGTTAATGGATTAACTTTGTAGTCAATTGAAAGCGAAGGTACTCATGCCTATTGACATCGATTTTGTGTTAAGAATATTTTCTGCTGTTAAGTCGAAACGCGCTAAGATGTTGTTATTTCTTGTTCGTTTCATCTAATATCGAAAAAAATAAGTTTCTGGGTTCGATAAAATTGATTTTGACGTAAGACTACGTCTAACCTTTCAATATAGGGGGCGATTTCTATATTTCGATGTAAAAAAGTGTTCCTCTACTTTCCCATACAGTTTGTCTGCGATCCCGCAGCAAACAGCTATACATTACAAGGAACCACATGAACGGTCGAAACGTAGGGACAAGGTGAATACGAGTGGGGAACGTAGAAGAGATTATGTATATAGGCGGTCACTACAATGTACACTATATCTATATATAAAAATGGATTTCTATCTCTCTGTTTGTCTGTCTGGCTGATTCTTATGGACTCGGAAACTGCTGAACCGATCAACGTGAAAATTGGTATGTAGGAGTTTTTTGTGGCCGGGGGAGGTTTTCGTGATAGTTTGAGACCCCTCCCCCCTGGTCTGCCATACAAATGAAACACAAATTTCTGCATTACTCGAGAATTAATCAAGCAAATGAAACCAAATTTGGCATATTGAGGTTTGAGGGTGCAATAAATGTTTCTATGATGGTTAGACTTCCCACGTCCCTTTCTAAGTGGGGGTTGCCACACAAATGAAACACAAATTTGGCATGTGGAAAAAAAGAAAACGCAACTGAAGATGCGAGCAAATCAATTGCGACACGATTGGCTAATCGGGAGGAAGTAGAAATTAAAACTTGAGTTCAAACTACTTCTATATAAATCCATGCGGAAACCTATTTGGTATTACGGCTGCCAACTATGGCAAATAGTTTCAGCAGGTAACATCGAAATTATCGAGAGAGTACAAAATAAGCTGCTAAGACAAATTACTGGCGCCGCTTGGTGCATCCGCAATAGTGTCATACGTCGAGACTTAAGGATGGCGACGGTTAAAGAAGAACTTCATAAAACGAGGAGGAAATATGCGGAAAAGTTAAAGAATCATCCAAACCCATTAGCAAGGCGACTCGGTCAACCTATAGTTTCACATCTGAAGAAAAAACGTTAATTATTTGAAGTGGTCAAACATTATTGTTGTGCTCCAGCACACATGTTAAATTTTAACTATAAGATTTGATAACAGATGTAATTCATTATTATGTTAAAACCAAATGCATAACCAAATATTGTTATTTGCACATTCAATAAATAATTGTATGGAAACAAAAAGTCACAGGAAGTTGTGTTAGACACGACCGCATAGTTGACGTAGGATAACGTTAGGCTGTCTGTCGCATGCTGATTTTGGAAATGTTTGAAAATATATATTGTTAAACTCTTTGATAATGATTTGCTGGCCCTGAAAAGGGCCGTTTGGTCTGGTTGTTGGGTATTTTTGTTCACTTCACCAGTGTTACAATCGAGCTTCCGGTATCAGTGATAGAAAGTTGTTTCAGCTCCGATGCAAGATTACGGGATCGGCACTCATATTGCGTAAACATTTATTGTGACATATTTACTCGCATAAAACTTAATGAAACAACAAAAACAACAATTCACTTCTGATGTTTTATTAGCAGCGGTAGCTTTTTTCTCTGAGCCGTTGCTGTTTATTTCTGCTTTGACGTCTTCAGCTTTCTAGAGTTTTCGTTGACACCACCACAGCGAGCAAAACGACGGATAGCGAGTTTGATACACTGGATGTTGTCATGTAGAACGATTCTTGTGATACGCTTCGATTCTTCTTTGCCTTCCTTGCCGCATGAAGTCGTGTTGGTTGATGTTGATTTGATGTGACCACACTTGAAACACTAAAAACAGATGTTTACCGATCAGAGCGTCGAATACCGCCGCTGCTGCTGCTACTGGCACTTATGTTCGATGTGAGACACAATTGACAATTGTTAGCCGCTCAGATTCGATGCTCGTCTTGAATTTTACTGCTGCACCTTCACGATGTCAAGAAGCGCGTTTTCTTACTTCTGACGGTGAGAGCGTGCCCGAAACGCTCCGCTCGTGATACTTGCTGCTTGTTTTATATCATTTGGTATGTGTGAACTACGCGCCTCCTACACGATTGCGATACAAATACTTATCGGCTTATCGGGCGCGAAAAAGCGAAGCCGACATAGCAAAGGTTGTATAAGAACAAAGATTGCTTTCACGAATCGGTCAAATAGAACCAGGGATTTTAGTTTAGATAATGTTCGAGATTTTATAAGCTACTTAATGTACTTACAGTACGTACACCCGCATTAGGTTTGATGACATAGTGAATGACAACGTATGTTGCGAAATATGCAACATTTTTCCGGCGCCAAATGCTACTGCTATTCAGAGAATATATGAAACGAATAATATATGTTACAGGTGTTAGAAAATAATCTGCAAAGGTTTTAAAACATTTGGAATCCTCGCCGTGATTAAAGATCTCGATTAATCGATCGATTAACTCTAATATTTGCAATTATAATCGAGTAATCTTGTTTCGAATGACACAAAATCGAAATATGAACACATCGAGTAAATAGGGGCGATTACTGCGATTAATGAACCAAGAAAAGTTATAGGCGTCACATATATATTTCCTAAACAAATATTCTACTCCCAGAACATTTGACAAGCAGAAAAATAGTACGTTTTCCAATAAGAGTAATGTAGATAATTTTCGTAATTTGTTGATTTCCCCATCGCTCGCTTGAATCATGAATTGTTAAAATATTCAACAAACTGAAATACGAATTTATTCAAAATATTTATTGTGCACTTCGATGTTTGTTTTAACACTTTGGCGTCCGGCGACACCACAGTGGTTACGTGCGCATAGTATCTCAGTGGCCGGCGATAGCACTTGAGTATCATTTGCATTCTGTTGGGGTTTGGTTTAAGTAACAGTAACATACACACACTATCAATTTTAAATGTTTTTATAAGTAGGGAAGGTGGTGAAAAACGGACATATTAAGATGAACTTTTATTATATCTTTCGGAACTCGTGTTTTACCAAACTTAAATGCAGTTTCTTGCATTTCAATGTACTGTTTTTCGAAATAATCGGTCGAAGGTTTTTCAATGTTTTTAATAAAATTAAAAAAGACCGAAAAGTAGAACATTTATTTGATGATTATCCGCATCGACATATAGTGGGGGGAATACGGACATGTTTGTAATATTTATTTATGTATATCTTCGAAATTTCATGAAATTAGGGGAATAGGGTTGAGAACTTATGAAAACTAACGATAAGATTAGATTTCTATTTCTAGATCTAGATCTAGATCTAGATCTATTTCTATTTCAATTTCTAATTTCCCGATAATGTCAAGAACGGGCGGCGACAAGCCAAGTAATCCGAGTTAGCGCTGCCGGCGCCAAGCGCATATTTTTTTACGAATCGTGTGGACGTCAAAGTGTTAAAAAATCTTTTAAAAATATGATATGTGATAACCCTATGCATCATCGATGCTTTTTCAACAAATATTCGTTCAATTAATCGAATACTTAAAGATAATTAATCGAATGAATCGGTTATTATAAAATGCCCCAACGAATGTTCCATGATCAATTGAACGTAAATTTTAGACATTTCTAGCTGTTATACGACGGTTCCCTGTTAGTTGCACCTGGTCAAAGAGAAAGCAAAACTTAACAGTATTTTTGATCATAGTTTTATATCATTTTTATGATATGTGGAAAACAATAAATTAAACTCTTTCGTTCAAAGCAATATCGATAGTCCTGAAAAGGACTGGATGATTTCTCTGTTCATATTTTACTCGGATGTAGCAGTTGTTTACTTTTTAGCACCGGTAGTTTTCTCCGAAGCCGCTGCTGCTTTCCTTGGCTTTGGCATCTTCGGCTTCTGTGCGTCGGTTTGCGGGGGTTTCGTTGACACCACCTCGGCGAGTTGAACGACGGGTAGCGTGTTTGATACCCTGCATGTTGTCATGCTGAACCTCGCGATGCGCTTCACTCCTCTGCCTCCTATACCTCCCTTGCCACATGAAGTCGTGTTTCTTTCTTTCTTTCTTTGTTTTTAAGAGGCTTTAAACTTTGCAGTTCATTCGCCTCTGAGGTCGTGTTGGTTGATGTGAAGAGGGTTATTGACCACACTTGAAGCACAGTGAAAGCACAGATGTTTGCCAATCTAAGCTCTAAAGACGCGTCCACATTACGCCAATCGGCCTTGGATGCCTGGTAAAGCCGAATAAATGTGGACGTACCGCCTGGGATTGCCGACGTGCCGAAAACCGACTCGAATCAAACCGAATCCAACCCGAAACAAGTGGGTCCGGTTCGAGAAAGTCGAACCAAAACAAAACAAAGTAAATTTGCGTTGACGACATTGTGCTTCGTGTGTTCGTGACGGCTTCGTGCATCTGACGGGCCTTCGGCTTCGTGCACCCGATGGGGCGTCCACATTACATAACGAACCGAATATGCCGCCTGGTACAGGCCGATCGGCATCATTCGGCAAAATGTGGACGCGCCTTAAGCGTCGAACAAGAATGAGAGATCTGACTGAGCAGCAACAGCAGCAGCAGAGAAAGAGAGCATGCCTGAAACTCTCTACTCATGATGTTTTCCATTAGTAGTGGAGACGCATGCGAGACACAGCTCGATTGTTGATGTTTGGCCTTGATGTTTACCGTCGCTGCTGCTGCTACTGCCACTTAAGTTCGTGGTGAGACACAGCTCAATTGTTGGCCACTCAGATTCGATGCTGCACTTCCACGATGCCAAGAACATGTTCTCGTACTTCTGACGGAGAGAACGTGCCTGCAACGCTTCGCTCGTGATGCTTGCTGCTGCCACAAGTAGTAGACCGGTTTCAGCAACCGTTGCTACTGTTTACTGCTACTTATGCTGCCATAGAAGCTCGATGTGAGGCACAGCTCACATTTTGACCGCTCGGTTTCGATGCTCTTCTCTTAAGGCGAGCCGCTTCCACTGCTGCTGCTCTTCACTTGTTGTTGGCCGTTCCACGTCCGTTGTAAGAATGGATGAGATCCACGAATACTCCTTTCTTTTATATCATTTGGTATGTGTGAAGTAAGCGCCTCTTACTCGATTTCCATGCAGCTTGCCGGTGCCGAACGAATCGGACGCGAAATTTCGGAACGTCAATTTCGACCAATCAGGACTGTGTATCTCTGTTTGGGTAGGGGTTGAGGTTTTTCAATTGTTCGATAGTTAGTTACATGATATATACTATTTTATTCAATGTGAATAATTGTTATGGAGTGCCGAAATCGTTTGATGCAAAAATCTCACCAATCCATTATGAAATGAATGAGTAATAAGCGTTTGAAATTGGACATTTTTCACGACGCGATCGATTTTCGTTATTCAATTTGTACCCCAATATGTTCCCGAAAGACGTAATCCTACGTCAAAAAGAGAATACGCCTGAATGGCTCCTACTGTGTAATGTACAACTTTTAGAATCCATAAAAACATGTTACATTTACATTTATTGAAACCCGGCTCTGGTACAGCTAAAAGGCTAATGAGCCTAATCAAATGAACAAATGGGATAAAAAACCATTTTCAAATAAATCAGCATTGAAAGAGTCACACTCGGGCTTCAACATAAATCTCAGCCAGCTCTCTGTGACACTATCCAACGCTTTTATCTATTTCTCACTCCGGAGACGGCCTTTTCCCACGGCGACTGCACTTCTCTCGCACCACGTTCGATTTTCCCGCATTTCCCCCCTTTCCCCTTGAGTATGCAATGCAGAATTCTAGAAAACTATCCTCCGTTGAAGCTTTCGCTTCACTTTTCCTCCCGATTTTCTCGAGTGGCTAGTTCAATAGATAAAAATTCGCAACAGAGCCTCATGTTTCGGTGGATGCATTTCTAGATTTTGCGAGACCGAAGACTGACTGCTGGGCTTCTCGTGTGAGGTGGCGGTAACCGACGACGCCGTCAAGCTGCTAGTGTTGGAACTGGTTGGCCTTGGATGGTTCGCAATTGTTCCGAGTGCACAGCAAACGTGTGCCACAGTACTGCAGCACTAACGAGAGGAGGAGGTATTGCACTAAGCCGGCACACGTTGCACTGGGGAACGGGAGGAAACTACGATGCCAGCTCATGGAAACTTTATGTCTGCACATATAAATCTACCCTGAAGAGACACCAGAGTTAAGCAGTGGAACTTTTCTCCCTCCACCGGTCGAAATGTGCATTCGAGACACGATAAACGTCGCGCGGAAAACGGATAACATTGGAACTTACCTGTTGATGCGTTCATTGCGTCATGATGCAGTTGCAATGAGACTTACAGTAGTTGACTTTCGACTGCAGAAGCGAAAAGATGTGCGTGTGTAACGCGTGTCACTTAGTATCTTTTTTGAAACATGTAAAAAAAAATTTCTTTCCATTATGTCAAAAATGATCGATATCAAATATAATATTTATTGACCTATCTCAACATACAGTGGGATCCGTTTATAATGACATCGAAGGGAGGTCATAATAAGCGGACGTCATACAAAGCGTTTTTTGAAGAAACCCGTTTTTCATGTAAATATGTACTTATGCATGTGAAGGAGTCATTATATATTTTACAAAGAATTTTATATGAAAACCAAACTTCGTTGTGTAATTACGTAATAACAGGCGATAGCTCAATATAAGCGGAGTCATAATGAACGGGTTCTACCGTACATGCCTTTGTTGAACATCATTTGTAGTTTCTAAGAGGATTGGAAAGTTCTTGAGATGGCGTTCAAAAAAATAACATCTCAAAAAATGACTCCATTCTTCAGTGTGTTTTTATTAAGATGTTTTTCATGCTGAATTTGCTATGGATCTATATACATCATTACCACGTTCGTCGACCAGCGCATTTCAGTCGAGTTTCTTGCGGGGCCCAAAATTAACACGTTAAGTTCAGACCGAGTGGTGGACAGACAATATATTTTCTGTTTGATCCCGTGTTGATTTCAGTGGACCGACAGGAAACCATTCTGAAAATAGCTAACTTTGTTACTGCTCTTCCCAGTTCCGACTCTTTTCTAACGTGAAGTCCTCTGTCGGTCCACAGAGGCTGACGCGAACCAGAGAGAGATTTCAATGTCAGCCACCGGGGGCCGACCGGAGGTTCAACGCGTTGACTGTCAGTGCACTAGAATGTAACCATGGAAAGAGTGAAAAACAATAGTAATGAATTCTGGTTTAATTTTCTGTCAAATGCGGACAAAAACAACCGGTTACGGATTGATAAATTTACAAAAGTACCATTTCAATCAATTGTGAAGTCTCGCCAAGGCTAATCAAAAGGAGATAGGTACAAATATTCATTTGTAACACCGTATAGCACGATACATGAAACATAAGATGACAACAGTATTGAAGTACTGAAATTATGATCTTATGGCTTCAAGCTCGGTTTCTACACACCGGCGCAAACCAGACGGCTCAACGTGTTTACCAATACCTCGCGGCATAATATAACGTAACCATCACCAGAAATATAAATTTTAAAAATGTAGAGTTTATTTATTTGTTTATTTGTTTATTTGTTTATTTGTTTATTTGTTTATTTGTTTATTTGTTTATTTGTTTATTTGTTTATTTGTTTATTTGTTTATTTGTTTATTTGTTTATTTGTTTATTTGTTTATTTGTTTATTTGTTTATTTGTTTATTTGTTTATTTGTTTATTTGTTTATTTGTTTATTTGTTTATTTGTTTATTTGTTTATTTGTTTATTTGTTTATTTGTTTATTTATTTATTTGTTTATTTGTTTATTTGTTTATTTGTTTATTTGTTTATTTGTTTATTTGTTTATTTGTTTATTTTTTTTTATTATTTGTTTATTTGTTTATTTGTTTATTTGTTTATTTGTTTATTTGTTTATTTGTTTATTTGTTTATTTGTTTATTTGTTTATTTGTTTATTTGTTTATTTGTTTATTTGTTTATTTGTTTATTTGTTTATTTGTTTATTTGTTTATTTGTTTATTTGTTTATTTGTTTATTTGTTTATTTGTTTATTTGTTTATTTGCTTATTTGTTTATTTGTTTATATGTTTATTTGTTTATTTGTTTATATGTTTATTTGTTTATTTGTTCATTTGTCAATAAATTGTTCTGGAATGTATTGGCCCGATTTTCCATCCTGCCATTACGAAATGGTCATGGAGTGGTATGCTAACAACATTGCGCAGGTGATGCTCAAGAACAAGAACCGTCCAAACAAACCAGAGCTCCTGCCAATGGATAAACATTGTGCCATCGTCAAGCGGAACATGAGACCCTTAACACGTTGAGTTCCGAGCTGTTTTTGCTATGCTTTCCATTCAGCCTGCATCAAGACCATTTGCTCAATATCAGTGTCGCTCCACGCCCCCAAATATATTCATTGTATTAAAAAATTTAATAGTAAGAAATTCGACTAGAAAAAGTCACATATCAGAAAACATCCGAAAACAAACCATTTTTTATGTTTCCTTGTTTTGTAACTGTCAGTTCCAGTGATTCACATTTTCTCAACAAAAAGTTCGACGTCAGTCCCTAAGGACCGACACGGGGCTCAACGTGTTAATAACGTTAAAATGGAGAAGCAGTTTAAGGTAAACTGGCGTTTAACGGCGAACAAAATAGATGAAGTGGCTACACAGAATCTGATAGCATGAGTTTAGAGAAAAGCTTCGGATTAATTCGGATTCTGTCAATTGGAAACTTAGCTGAATTTTTTTTGTATTATGTACCTTTTGAGCCTCTAAAAAGATTATTTGATCTCGATAGCATTGTGAACGACATTAATACAGGTGAGAACAAAGACCATATAAATTTAAGAACGAACTCTTTATCACAAACATTTGCTAGCACTGAGAGGGGTCGAAGAATGAATGCGTGAGCGATTCACAATTTTTTCATGCTTTATTTGATAGCTTCCCAGAAATGCTTCCAATTTTCGTCAATTTAAATAATTCACAGACTACGGGAGATTGTGATTGGTATGCAACTCATCAAAATTCGCTTGCAGCAAAAATAACTATTAAAGTCAACAATCTATATAATATATAATAAAAATGTAAGGCAAAATCTGTTGGTAAGCGAAGAAGGGATGGTCCGATTTTAGCCTCCTGTATTTTGTTGTATTCGTCTCTTCCCGTAGATCAATGTAGTGGAGAGAAAAACCGGAAAATTTTCGGAAAACTCTGAAGAAGGTCGGATAATTCGGAAAATTGAATTTCCACATGTTCGAAAATTACAGCATTATAGGGGTTGTTAGTCCATTCGATGTTTGCGCTATCGAAATTGATCTTTGTTCGTAAGTGTTCGTAAGTTTCAGGCGGAATAACGCATTTCCATATCTTATATCTACAGGGTAACTTCGATATAACGTACATTTTGCTTTCAAAATTGTATGTTGTATCGAATTGTACGTTATATCGAAGCATAATAAAGAACTCAGAAACGTAGATTATATTACTTTATTGTGTTGCCTTCGTACTGTTGATTGAAATTTGATTCATTTAGAATCCGGAATCACAAAACAGTTGTACTTCGGGATTGGTTAAAAGTACAATTCCAGCTTTTGTATCAAAATACAGATAATTTATTGTTCTTTCAAAAACACAATATTCAATAAATTATTCGTTTGGACTTTGAAAATGTGTATGTTATATCGAGGGTACGTTATAACGAAGGTACGTTATATCGAAGTTTCCCTGTATACATAAAAATGGAAGGCCAAATGGGTCGGTAAGCGCAAAATCGAGGAAGGAAAGGTTCAATTTGAGTCATCTATATTTCGTTGTATTCGTCTCTTCCCGTAGATCAATATAGCGGAGAAACAAATCGGAAAATTGAATTCCCATATGTTCTACAATTAACTAAGCGTTGTTAGTCCATTTGATGTTGGCGCTAACGAAATTGATTTTTGTTCGAAAGTGGAAAAGGATTTTCAGACGGAATAACGCATTCCTATATCTTCTATCTATATAAACAAAAATGGAAGGCCAAATGTGTTGGTGTGCCCTAAACCCGAGGAAGGAATGGTCCGATTTGAGTTGTCTTTGTTTTGTAATGTTCTCTGTATCAAACATGTATTCCATGCAACGGAAAAACATGTTATGTCCAAATGCTTGAAGAATCTTAAACGAGAAATGTGTCTGAAAATAATTTTATATTATAAGGACGACATTTTGTAGAAGTACTAGACAATTTAAAGTAAAAGGAAATTGTAAAGGGTCAAAGGGTAATCAATCAATGAAGAGTTCAGTGATTAGACTCACTAACGTTCACTTAGTAAGAAAAGTGGATGTTTGAAAGTATTCAAATCAAAAAATTAATTTTGGGTCAGCTAGTTATTTTATAAAAACATGAGAAGTCTGTCTGATTTGATACCCTCACTGTGTACTGTTACATTAAAAACAATCTCCACGCATCCTCCTTTGATAGAATAAAAATAGTGTTTCAACACTTTTTTAAAACATTGGCAATTTTTAAAAAATAGTAAAATGGAAAATAGTTTAATTTTTATTAATTCGTCTGATAGGTTTGTATAGATTGTATTCATAAAATTTTTTTGTCAAAAACTTGAGATATCGTTTTAAAAAGCAGCTTAGAGAATAACACGTTTGAAGTTTTGTGTCAAGCCCGCACTAGATTAGATACAGCGTCACTAAAATGGTTATAACTCGGTAAACAATGGGATTTTCGGAAAGTCCCTTCTAGAGTGTATTCCTAAATGTTTAAACTTCAGAAATATGAAGAAAAAAAATCGATTTTTTTCAAATTTCTATACTTGATTACCTCCTTAAGTGAAAGGAACAAGTAAAACATCATTTTCGTTTCTAGATTTGAAAGATAACAAACTCTGCCTCTCACCCAACTACATCGAACAAAATGTGAAAACAACTACTCGTTCCTTAAACTTTCTTGGATGTCTTCGTAAACAAATGATTTCGATTACTCAGCTAACGGACGTTAGCTCAATCTCACTGCCCTCCAAAGAATCCATCTTCTAAATGTTTTTTTTAATCAAAAACTAAAGGCGAATTACTTTATATTTTAAATCCTTTATGATAGAAACTTCTATAGTAATCTATTAACTTTAAATGATAGAAATCAATCACTGGAATAGAAGTACTTCAACATTAGATTCACAACTATGTCCATTAGAGTGCCAATGGATGTATGGGAAAAAAGTGACCCTCGAATTTTCAAAGCGAATTTGATTAAAAATGTTTATTTCCACGAAAAACTACCTCATGCAAAATATCAGCTCAATAGGACTTCATTTACTAGTGTCGCACAGCGGTCAAAGTTTCTGTCTGTCAATGTCTTCAAATTGCATGAAACGTCGAGATCTACTGTCATCTCGAAAAATTTTTGAGAAATTTTAGCGATTTACATACTAAACGTTTCGGAAATTCCCTAAGATTTGTTTATTATGTTTGTAAATGGTTAAAATTCATGAAAACTTTAGGCGTTTCCATTTTCCCATACATTTGTTCTGTCCATTTGTGTGCTTTCCCGAACAGAGCTGTCAATAACGAGCAACCTATCGACGACCAACGGAGGGGAAATCGTAGGATTTAAAGTCTCCGTGAACAAAAAAAAGTAGAAGAATGAAGGGGAATACTTTCTTAGAGTATAAACAGTGGATCTCGCTGAAGCAAACTTTCATTCGGCATCGGACTGTTGTGTAATCCAGTTCAATTTGCTTTCGCTGCGCTTCGATCTAAGATTGGACCCCACCAATGGTAATCCAACTTGGATATCGTCGTGTGGGTTTTTCCTTTCGGTTTTCGCGTTATTCGTATCGTGTGTTTTGACGTAGGACTACGTCTTTCATTTCTATACCGGGGTGTAAAATCAAAGTTTCGAAAACGAAAGCGTTACGCCGGAGACCGAGATTTTGAGCGTTAATAGCTCCTAAACAACTGAACGAAATGGTATGATAAACACTTCATTCGAAAGATAAAATGTCTACGCGTTCTATACTTGTTACTTTTTAATCCGTAAACTTGTTTCAATAGTCTTAAAATTGCATTCAAAACAGGCTATTGAAATCACCAATCGGTATATAAGCGAGCGCCCCTCGGAAATCCACTCAGTTCAAATTGAACAGCGATTGGAGCATGTTGTCGCTGTTGTGGTGAAGCTCTTCGTTTATCATGAAAGAGCGGATGAACGGTGTCACCAAGAGCCTGTTTGTGCACCTTAGGCCAGACATGAATCCATCAGGAGGATAGTGATGCCACAAACGGTTCCCCGGGAAGATCTCGAAGCAGCCGCTACAACACACACATACACGCGCGGAATTCTTTCCGTTTGGATGCCATTCAGCATCGAGAAAGATCCGGAAAATAATCTGCCAGTTCCTCTGGGAATTTAAAATTACATTCATGTGAAAGAGTTTATTCCAATGTTTTCTATCCATGTAACACTGTGACCAAATATGTTTCAATCAAGTGCTATTAACAGATAATTATCGAGTTAGCATTAACCACTGGTGGGCTTCCAGTATCGAGGAAAATGTGGAAATATCTAATCGTTACTGAAAATAACCTGCCAGTTCCTCTGGGAATTTAAAATTACATTCATGTGAAAGAGTTTATTTGAATGTTTTCTATCCATGTAACACTGTGATCAAATACATTTGGTTTTGTGATTTTTCAATCAATCGCAATTAACAGGATAGCTTCTGAAGATTATTCTTCCCCATCAGTAGTAGGATATTTCCGTATACAATATTGGATGCATAAAACCTTGTGCCTCCAACGTAACGCTCTCGTTTTCGAAGTCCCCCAAATATTCATTCTTTCAGAATGAATTCAGATTCAACTTCAAACAAATGATCTCTAAATCAACGATAGTCCTACGTCACCCTTGCGGTTATACCATAGATATAACCCACTTCCTGTTTTTCTTCTTTCCGCGTCATAAATTGGACGCTTCGCGCAGTGTGCAATGATCAAGAAAAAGAGGAAGGCAGGCTCGAGCCCTAAAAAAAACGAACGCATTGCCAGGGGCAATAAAATGTCGAGGCATGCGTCATCTAATGGTGCACGCGATGTTGGTGCAGTGAAAATCGCTCGCACTGAACCGAGCCTTCGCGAGTGTGACACCGCATCGAACAACAGCAAAGTAGGCGATTTCGGCGCGTCGGTCGAAAATGTAAACGCCGTTACCCACGCAGCAACCAGTTTGTATGGAGTTTGTTCTGGAGTTTTGTATGTGATTAGGTTTCGCTTGCCAGTAGCAAAACTCCCTCCACTAAGGGCTGGGCTTCTCTCGAGCATGAGAAAGTTGTGCCACTCTATTCGAGGCCAGTAATATTAACAGAACCGTTCTTTTGAAAATAGCGCAAAATGCTAGAAGTGTTTATATTCCTAGTAGTTTCAAGCCACTAATGTAAACCATGAAATAAATTGCGACATACGATCAGTTAGTGTATCGTTTTGCGAGGTCAAGAATGAATAATCAATCAATTATCGTCAACTGATTCTACAATGGAAAAACCGTTTCAAAGATTATTCTACTAAGCAGTTGTTTCTAAAGTTTCACAACATTATAGAATAATATCCGAAGGTATAAACAAGCGACTTATATAAAATAACAGCGTAGTTCTACGTCAACAATGCGGTCGTATCTTGGACACAACCTCTTATAATTTTTTTTTGTCAAAAATCGACACTCTGGGTCGTTTTCTCGAAATACGAGGCAAAACGTATAGTTTTGGATGCCAATGAAAATCGTCATTACAAATTTTTTTTTCGTGATAGCAGCAAATCTCGACGCTTCATGCAATTCTAAGACATTTGGCATTAAAAAACTTTTTTTTTGAAAACCCTCTTGGGTGATTTTTGGATTTTCAGAAAACTAAAATTTTGAGATCTGCGACAATAGTAAATGAAGTCCGTATGTGCCAATGTTTTGCAAAGGGTATTTTATCGTGCAAATCAACATTTCGCATGAAGTCCCGTATGAAAAATCGATATGACGATTTTCAAGTTCCGAATTAAAAATCGAGATATTTATTTTTATTGGCACTTAAAACCATACGTTTCGTCTCGTATTCCGAAAAAAAATCCCAGAGTGTCGATTTTTGAAAAAAAAAATTCGAGATGTCACTAGGATCTCGACGTTTCATGCAATATGACGACATTTGGCATCAAAAATTTTTTTTCGAAAACCCCGATTTCCTTTACTCCCTCCTTGGGTGATTTTTCGGTTTTCAAAAAACTCAAACTTTGACCGCTGTGCGACACTAGTAAATGAAGTCCGATCGAGCTGATATTTTGCATGAGGTAGTTTTTCGTGGAAATCAACATTTTTAATCAAGTTCGCTTTGAAAATTCGAGATGGCCATTTTCATTGGCACTCTAACGTCCATAACTTATCTTGTGATGGTTGCCCGAAATAAGCTCAAAGGGTGTGTCACATCAAATTGCATCACGGAAAAAACGCTGTAGAAATTCGCCCAGTAGACCGATCCTTTTGAAAATTTTAGACAGTAAAATAAAAACTATTAAACAACTTTTGGCATTTCCTTTTTATTCATACTTCGAGCCCAAGCCCGTATGCTCGCACCTTCCTCTTTACCCCGTCCATAAGGTTCTGTACAACGTCAGGTTGTAGTTTTTTTTTGAACAGAAATCCATTTTCTCTTGAAGTCCGCCTCCGATTTGACAACTTTTGTGTTCTTCCGGAGGGCCTGCTTCATAATCGCCCAATATTTCTCTATTGGGCGAAGCTCCGGCGCGTTGGGCGGGTTCATTTCCTTTGGCACGAAGGTGACCCCGTTGGCTTCGTACCACTCCAACACGTCCTTTGAATAGTGGCACGAAGCGAGATCCGGCCAGATCGGACCGAGATCGGGCCCTCGTGCTGCTTCAATAGTGGTAGTAAGCACTTCTGTAGGCACTCCTTAAGGTAAACCTGCCCGTTTACCGTGCCGGTCATCACGAAGGGGCGCTCCGCTTTCCGCAAGAGCAGATCGCTTGCCACACCATGTACTTTTTGGCAAACGTGGATAGTTTCTGCTTGCGAATCTCCTCCGGAACGCTGAATTTGTCCTCTGCGGAGAAGAACAACAGGCCCGGCAGCTGACGAAAGTCCGCTTTGACGTAGGTTTCGTCGTCCATTACCAGGCAATGCGGCTTCGTCAGCATTTCGGTGTACAGCTTCCGGGCTCGCGTCTTCCCCACCATGTTTTGACTTTCGTCGCGGTTAGGAGCCTTCTGAACCTTGTATGTACGCAGGTCCTCCCGCTGCTTGGTCCGCTGGACGAATGAACTTGACAAATTCAGCTTATTGGCGACATCCCGGACCGAACTTCTCGGATCACGTCTAAACTGCTTAACTACGCGCTTATGATCTTTTTCACTGACGGAGCATCCACTTTTGCCGTTCTTCACCTTCCGGTCGATTGTTAGGTTCTCGAAGTATCGTTTTAGTACTCTGCTGACCGTGGATTGGACGATTCCCAGCATCTTACCGATGTCCCGATGTGACAACTCCGGATTCTCGAAATGAGTGCACAGGATTAATTCACGACGCTCTTTTTCGTTCGACGACATTTTTCCAAATTTACGAAAAATTTACAGTGAAGCATGGCCAACGTGATCTACACACTCTTATCTGATTATAAGCGAAAGCTGAAGATATAATTCCTAAAAATTAAATTTCTACAGCGTTTTTTCCGTTTTTTCGCGTTTTTTCCGTGATGCAATTTGATGTGACACACCCTTTATTAAATCATCAACAAAACTTTTTTGAGACATATCATTACGGACACATCATCGACATGCTACTCAATAAATTCGGCAATGTAGTTTACCTTGATGCACAGCTCGTTTTCTTGTTTCGTTTCCAACAATAGTTTTTACTGATCCTTAAATTCGTCACATTTTTAAACATGAACTTTGCCAACATATTCGTTGATTTTAACACGCTTGACGCTTGACTTTGAACTCCTTCATTGCAGCAATAGCTTCTTTACAAATCCTTTTCGTGAAATCGGCTTGGAAGAAAGTGTAAATGAAGTATAAATAGAAACCAATTCAAGTATTTAAGAGCTAGTATGTTTGATCCAGGCGGACAGCATGATACATTTCGGATGGGGATGGATCAATTGCGGATTTAACATTACGGACGAAACCCTTACTTCACTTATAGTAAAGCAATACACTTCGTAGAACAAACTCTCCCTATAGTTTTCCGTTTTCGTTCCAAACGTACACATCATGTATTGCTCTACCCTAGCTACAGTTGAACTTCCCTTATTTCTAAATTTTTATATTTCTCCGACTCTCTTCTCACTAGCAGAGTTTCATGCAACCAAGGAGCAATTCCTTCCCAAGAACAACCTTCCCCTTTTTGAGACACACGTGGAAAAAAAACCAATAGTCTGAAACGGAACCAAGATAAAAACCACACTCACACACATTTTTTATCTTCCTTTCCCGCCTGGTCCAGGCGAACATATATCCATTTCCCTCAAATGTATGCAAACGATTGACGAGAAAAAGAAAATCCTTTCCACCGATCAATGGGCAGGCAGCGAAAAGAAAAGAGAAGAGGCCCACAGACAAATGCCGCGTTCGGTGGGAATTTTTTATCGATCCCGTACGGCCAGGAAAGAAGCTTCTTCCGTAGGTACTCAAGACTAATTATGCCAGGTGCTTAGCAGAGATCGTCGTCTGATAACAAGAATGTGGGCACCAGTGAAAATTTAAAATTTGAAACCATTATAGCAGCATGGCATGACAGTGTGGCGGCGGCGGCGGCTGCGAATGAAAAAGAGAGCTGTGCACATCCAAACAACCGACAGACCTACCGAAAGGGATGCTTTATTTTTCTATTATTTTTTGTTTCGTCAATTTGGTATCCACAAAACATAACCGGGAATGGGTGCTTTTTTCGGTCGGGCCATTGTAATGCCAAGCAGGGTTTTTTGTTTTGTTTTGTCTCGTTTTTTCTGATGATGTTTTTTTATAGATGCGTTTTCGAAGCGAAGGGAAGCATACAACGATGAAAACACTGTCTGGGGGTGGAGTTTTCGTTTTCGGATAATGCAACCAAATTGGAAGACATTTTTTGATAATTTATTCGTGAATTTGTTTTTCACAGAGCAACATGATAAGCAGGAAGTGGATGCGTTTCTTGTTCTTTCGATGCACCGAAGGAACACTCCGCATGTTTTGGGTATCAAAAGGATGAGATGAAAGGGGAATGATTATTTGCGTTGCATGTTCTCACTAGAGTTTCTATGTAGTGTGCAAGTTAGTTGGTCGATGAGAGCATCAATCACGATCTAATTCCTTACACACAATTGAATCACGCAGCGCACGTGTTAATCCATCACCAAGGCCACGATAGTGGTCAACTACGTATTACTCTCTCAAAGCAATTTCGCCTTGTTCTGCCTGTAACAGATGAACATATCGTACGCCGTGTCGCACGGATTTGTCCGCCTGGCGTCGCACTTGTCCACTATCGACTTTGCCTGTTCCTCCTCCATCACCTTGGTGAGGAATTTAATCAGTTTGCCCTTCTGCACTACGCCAACTTTGTTCATCAACGCAAGCCGTTGGAAGAAGCACTGAACGTAGCACTGAAAGTAAGTAGCCAATGCCATTGGAGAGATTATCATTCGCTCTGTATCTCACATTCAACAACAAACCTTAGTAGCTTGATCGGGATGGGCGATTTCAACCCCACTTTGTAGCTTTTTGGCGGCGGATTCCGTGATGCCACTGGCTTCGATGCAATGCAACCTGTAGCCCTCGATATCGGGTAGATTGGTAACGTCTTGTTGGTGTGATTCATGCTAAAATGAGGTCAATGGGATGAAATAACACATCGTCTCATCCGAAGGTTTCCAAACACAAACCACAATCGCACCGATGGCCACAATAATAACGATAATCGAAACACGTAACAGCCTGGATGATGTCATGTTGCTGAGAATGTTAACCGCGGTTGTTCAAACGCAAGCGTTAAAGCGTTTTCAACTGATCACGTCTCGGGATAAACTGAATGCTAAATCCGCGTCGTTTCGATCTCCGTTGTTAATAAATTTTAACTCGTCTGAATAGAGTGAGTGAATGGTTAGGGTGGTTGCACTTGAATTTTTTTATTTGCACACAAACAAAAATCTCATTGAAAAATAAGATTGCCTCCAGCGGTTTCCTGGGTTGCATCCATATCTTCTTCTTCTTCTTCTTCAATGGCACTAACGTTCCTAGAGGAACTTCGCCGTCTCAACGTAGTATTACTTGCGTCATTTTTATTTGTACTTAGTTGAGATTTCTATGCCAAATAACACGTCTTGAATGCATTCTGAGTGGCAAGCTCTAGAATACGCGTGATCACAGTGCAAGTCGGAGGAAATTTCTTTGACGAAAAATTCCCCCGACCAGAACGGGAATCGAACCCGAACACCCGGCATGTTAGTTATGACGCTAAACGGGTGCTCCCTTGGCCGAGTGGTTGCATCCATATGGATGAAGGCGAAGGCATTCTACGCTTTCGACGAATGATGAAGAAGTAAAAATTTTGTATTCGTGTCGTTATTTACTAGCGATACAATCGGGGAGTTGTTTCGCTTGTGGTTAAACTTCTGAAAATTCCACAACTTTTTAAGTAATACAGGAAAACGTTGATATAACTTACATTTCAATTTCAAAATTGTACGTTATATCGAAGCATAAACAAGAACTCAAAAATATAGCTCAGATTACCTTATTTTGTTGCTGTTTGAGTGTGGTAACTAAACAATGATGAAAAGATCTAACTCGTCATTTTTTCTTCATACAATTGATTGGGGGTAAATAGATAAATGACTAGAAAATTAATTTTAAAAAAGAAAATGACACCATTCATCAAATCCAAAATTCAGATCAGAATCCGAGATCAACTTATCAACTTATGCCGAAATTGTAGGGATTTGCTCAGCATCTTGGTTCCGAGTGCTAGAGTGATAATCTGTCGATGGGTTGAGCACTTTCTCAATGCTTTCGTTGTCTTTTCAGCCATTCCATACCAAACCGATATACAGGGTAACTTCGATATAACGTCCATTTTACAGTGGAATCCGTTTATAATAACATCGAAGGGAATTGATAAACACGTCATGATAAGCGTACGTCATACAAAGCGTTCTGTGGTAGAAGCCTTTTATGTAAATATGTACATACCTATTTTAATGGAGAAACATAGTCTCTAATACTATTGTGTATAGAGGACATCGCCATGGTCGAATTATCATTTCTAATTTTAAATCGATAATAATTCAGCAGCCTTAAACGTCTCTTCTAATAAAAGGACGTCATCTTCTTCACCAGATTCATGTTCCGCTGTTTGAGTAGGTAAACCGTCGTGGTTTTCAATGGATATTTAAACCAGTTGTGACTGATAATTTGTGACATTTTAGCCAGACATCATTATTTTCTTGACAAGCCTTGGGATAAGTAATGGGCTTGAAGTATCGGCTAGAATTAGGCTTGGGTTTGCTCAGCTGCTCGAACTCGGAAACGATAGTACGGTGGCCGGGGATCTGATAAAGCGGGAATTCCCTTGTAAATTATTGGCTAATACTGACATATGTATTGGGTTCAATTCCCGATCGGTCTAGGGCCTTCCCGGGTTGGAAATTCCCTCGACATGCCATGGAATAAATACGTACAGATGATGATTTAAGTTGTTCTTTCGATTACGAATCTATACATGTGATATAAACAGTCCGTTTTGTTTGTGTTATTATTCAATATGCTAACTGGTTAGATTTATATTAAAACAAATTTCGTTATAACTATAATTATCAGAAAAAAGAACCCGTTCTGCTCAAACTTTTGTGAGGGGACCATCATCATGATTTCATATGACGAGTAAATTATTGTCTGTGTGTGTTTTTGTTTATTTTATTTCTTATTTTATACATTTTATCTTAAGACTATGATGATGAT
Source organism: Toxorhynchites rutilus septentrionalis (assembly GCF_029784135.1). Taxonomy (NCBI): domain Eukaryota; kingdom Metazoa; phylum Arthropoda; class Insecta; order Diptera; family Culicidae; genus Toxorhynchites; species Toxorhynchites rutilus. The sequence continues at coordinate 302,271,472 of NC_073746.1, read as the reverse complement.
GGTATTGATTGGTTTTGTTTTAATTTCATTTTAGTTTTTCAATTAAATTTAAAAAAATAAAATAATTGTGAAGTCTGCAATAGTCTTGAGCCCGAGCGCGTTGACAATCATAGAAAGACTTGAGATCGAACATAAGCAAAAGCAGTTTCCGCGAATAAAATAAAAGCATTCCAAGGGGTTTAATGTGGAAACCGGAGTGGAGCTAGGGATAGCTCGATCGGAATACTTATAAATTCATCTTCTCAACAGATAATTATAACAAGATTTTTCTGTGTTGTGGCAGATCTCATTGCAGATTCAGGTTAACACGTTACACCCGTTGAATGTAGGGCCTGAAGAATTAGGCTTAGGTTTGCTCAGCTGTCAGGTCTCGAAAATGATCGCATTAGTAGGTCGTTGTCGGGTATCTAGTAAAGCGGGAATTCCTTTGTAAATTCAGAGCTAATGCTGACATAGGTATTGGGTTCAATTCCTGATCGGTCAAGGATTTTTTTCGGGTTGGAAACTTTCTTGACATGCCTTGGGATAAGTAATGGGCCTGAAGTATCGGCTAGAATTAGGCTTGGGTATACTCAGCAGCTCGAACTCGGAAACGATAGTATCGTGGCCGGGGATCTGATAAAGCGGGTATTCCCTTGTAAATTATTGGCTAATACTGACATAGGTATTGGGTTCAATTCCCGATCGGTCTAGGGTCTTCCCGGGTTGGAAATTCCCTCGACATGCCATGGAATAAATACGTTTAGATAATGGCTGAAATTGTTCTTTCGTTTAGTAATCTATGTCTGTGAGATAACCAGTCCGTTTTGTTGTTCAATTTAATTTCCTCACTGGTTAGTTGATGAAAACATATAAATACCGTAATATAATTATTATCAATAAGATAACTAGTCTCGCTCAAACCTTTGCAGGGGAATGAGGTGGGACCAATTATAGGAGGTTGTGTCCAAGATACGACCACATTGTTGACGTAGAACTACGCTGTTATTTTATATAAGTCGCTTGTTTATACCTTCGGATATTATTCTATAATGCTGTGAAATTTTAGAAACAACTGCTTAGTAGAATAATCTCTGAAATAGTATTGTCCCAAAGGAATCGCACCTCTAGGCATCGTTCGTACAACGCAAACCAAGCGCCAAACAAGCGTTCGCCATAGCATGCATACAGAGCGATACTACGGTGGCTTGAAACTACTAGGAATATAAACCCTTCTTATCATTTTGCGCTATTCTGAAAAGAAACGCTTCTGTTAATATTACTGGTCTTGAAAAAAGTTCCATTACTTTCTCATGCTCGAGAGAAGCACAGCTGTCACCCTTAGTGGAGGAAGTTTTGTCACTGGCAAGCGAAATCTAATCACATACAAAATCCCAGAACGACATCTACTTTCTTTGTGACTAAACAAGCGAAATAAACTCTTTTTGTTAATAACAACCTCGAAAACAGTAGCAATGCTTCATTATGATCAATATTAGCGCAAATGCAATCCTAGTTGAAAGCAGTTTTGCGACTGGCACGCGAACCCAAATAACTTATAACATTCCAGTAAGACATTCAATATGTTTGGTTTTCCCCAAATAATTTTTTGGCGCACAACCTTTACGCCTGATTCACCATAACGTCAGTTTAATGCATTGATGCATTCTCAAAGGCTCCAAAGAAGCCTTTATGATGACGGAAAACAAACAATGTTAACTGCTTGGAAAAAGACTGAGTTATGCCACACAGCTTGTACTCTGCTGTAACACCCATCGATGCGAATTCGCTGATGAGTTTGTCAAGAGCGACCACCTTCACCACCAGCGGGGGAAGCTTGATTTTGGTTGCTGCCTGGGTAATGGCGTTTACATTTTCGATCGACGCGCCGAAATCGCCTACTTCGCTGTTGTTCGATGTGGTGTCACACTCGCGAAGGCTTGGTTCAGTGCGAGTGCTTTTCACTGCACCAACATCGCGTGCATCATTAGATGACGCTTGCCTCGAAATTTTATTGCCCCTGGCAATGTGTTCATTTTTTGCAGGGCTCGAGCCTGCCTTCCTCTTCTTCCTTCTCATCACACACTACGCGAAGTGTCAAATTTATGACGCGGAAAGAAGCAAAAAAACCACACGACGATATCCAAGTTGAATTACCACTGGTGGGGTCCAATCTTAGATCGAAGCGTAGCGAAAGCAAAGTGAACTGGATTGCTCAACAGACCGATGCCGAATGAAAGTTTGCCTTATAAAGCTTAAAGTTTATTTATTTGAGGATCTTTTAAAATTTATCACATTTGATTTACAATTCAATTTTTTAGCCTTAGGGGCCCGGCAACTTTGGTAAATTTTTGGCTTTCAATTTCTGCATAGATCATTGGTTGTGAATCTAGTCTACATTTGATCCCGTAAAGAGGGATATAACAATTATTAATTGAAAAATTTTATAACCTACCTAACTATAATCTAAATTAAAACTATGGGACCAGCTCCCGGATTATTGCGTGCGGAGACCGCTGGCAAGACCCCCTGAACCTAGACAGGATTTGTGTTTTCCGTTCCTCCAGCACCTGAAGACCAGATAGGCGGTGGAGCTCGGTATTTCGGGTCCTTGGTGGACTGTCCAGGATCTTCCGAAGGATGTTGTTCTGGATGATCTGTAGTCTTTTATGATGGCAATTTGCACATCCCTCCCAGATTGGCAAACCATATTCGATTACCGGCAGGATGATCTGCTTGTGTATCGCAAGCTTGTTCCTCAGCGACAGAGTGGATTTTCGGTTGATGAGCGGGTATAGCGACTTTATGAGTTTGGAACACTTCGTGGATGTATTGCTCACATGGGATGCGAAGTTCAAGTTCCTGTCCAGGGTGAGACCAAGGTAGACAACCTCACTAGACCAATTAATGGGATTGTTGCTGAGGTGGACGTTCATATCATCAGGCGGAACAAGACGTGGTGATTTTGAGTGTGGAAATGAAATGGTCCGTGTCTTCGTCGCGTTGATGCGAATCTTCCAGGATGTTAGGTAGTCGGACAGAACATTCAGGCCCCTCTGTAATCTTCTGACTAGCGGGCGCATCACTAGACCCTTGTAGATGATGGCGGTGTCATCAGCGAACATCGACAGCACACCATCACCAGGAAGGGGAGGAACATCCGAAGTAAAGATATTGAACAGGATAGGACCTAGGAGGCTACCCTGAGGAACTCCCGCGATGACGTTGAACGTATCGGAAAGCACGTTGTTCAGAGAGACCTGAAAAGTCCTGTCCGATAGATAGTTACCGATTATCTTGACGAGAAAGATCGGGAAGTTGAATCGTTGTAGCTTGAACACAAGACCATTGTGCCAGACATTATCAAACGCCTTTTCGACGTCCAACAATGCCATGGCAGATATTTTAGACATGGACTTGTTCCGCCTGATGATGTTCGTGACTCGTGCAAGCTGGTGGAGAGTGGAATAACCTTTCCTAAACCCAAACTGCTCACGGAGGAAGATGTTGTTCTGGTTTGCGAAATCCAGCAAACGGCTGAGAATCAGCTTTTCAAATAGCTTCGAGATGGACGACAAGAGGCTGATGGGGCGATAGCTTTTGGCGTTGGTAGGGTCTTTACCAGGCTTGTGTATGGGAATTACTTTGGCTAACTTCCAGCGAGACGGGAAGTAACCAAGTTCCAAGCATGTGTTGAAGATAGAAGTTAAGTGCTCGAAGAAGCCAACGCTCAAGTTTTTTAACTCGATGTTAAGCGTACTGTCGAACCCGACAGCCTTCATGTTTCTCGTGTTACGGACCGCATCTATCGCCTCATCAGCCGTTATTTTGGATTCTTCGGGGAGAACGATGGGGGTATCAGCGACACTAGCCACGACCTCCTCGACGATAGGCTCGTGGGGACTCACCATGGAGCGACCAATATTGTGAGAATCCACGAAATGTTGACCAAGCGCATTCGCCTTTTCGGCAGATGTTATAAGTAAGGATGAATTCGAATCCAACGATCTGAGTGGAGGAACGGGTCGCGGTTTGCTTTTTAGAATTTTGGCGGTTTTCCAAAATGGTTTTGAAAGTTTGCCTCAGCGAGATCCACTGTTTATACTCTAGGCAAGTATTCCCCTTCATTCTTCTACTTTTCCATTGTTCACGGCGACTTCAAATCCTACGATTTCCCCTTCGTTGGTCGTCGATAAGTTGCTCGTTATTGACAGCTCTGTTAGGGAAAGCACACAAATGGACAGAACAAATGTATGGAAAAATGATAACGCCTAAAGTTTTCATGAATTTTAACCATTTACAAACCAGGGGATTCTAATGTATAGCATATTAAACAAATCTTACCGAATTCCCGATTCATTTAGTATGTAAATCGCTAAAATCCGTTCGCGGCAAAAATAGTTATTAACGTTAACTTTATTTCATAAAAACGTGACCTGTTTTCTGATTTGGCACCCTTAATGAAAGACGTAGTTCTACGTCAAAAAAAAACTATCAGAATTGCAATAATCGTTTTGAGCATACGGTTCTTTCTAAAATTATTTCTAATTTCTAAGTGATCTTATTATTCCCTGATCCATTGGTTGTAGTGCTGATGTTGTATTCAGCGAACGGAAAACAAGTGTTTAAATCAGTATCATTTGGATACACCGGGCAATTCTTAACCAGCAATAATATATTTTTCTTCTTCTTCGCCAAATCACGATCCCACTAAAAAAAAACGAGCCACCTGCCGAACGTCGTCGGAAATCAACGAATAGTATCGAAGGTGTAAAGAATCATGTCGGTCATTATAACCGGACATAATTTCAGAAAAAAATTGGTCATAATAAGCGACATTTCACTGTAAATGAAGTCATTATATCCGACTTTTTTTTACAATGAAATTTATATGAAAACCAAACTTCGTTGTGTAATTACGTCATAATAGGCGGTTGGTCAATATAGACGGAGTCATAATAAACGGATTCTACTGTACTTTCAAAATTGTACGTTGTATCGAATTGTACGTTATATCGAAACATGATAAAGAACTCAAAAACGTAGCTTATATTGCTTTATTTCGTTGCTATTTGAGTAAGGTTAATGAATAAATTCAACTAGAAGACGAAGCCAATCTTTCCCATGACGTTCTCCGTACTGTTCATTAAAATTTGATTCATTTAGCATGTGAAATCACAAAACTGTTGTACTTCGGGATTGGTTAAATGTACAAATCAAGCTTTAGTATCATAATACAGGCCGGACTCGATTATCCGGAGTATTGATTTTTTTTTCACTCCGGATAATCGAGTCAAAACAATTTTTTTTTCTTTATTTGTTTTTTTTTGCATGTATTTGTCGTGTTTTTTTTTTAAAAAAAGACGGGTGGGTAATGTCGGGGACATAACCGGAGTGACGTAGGACTATACAAAGGGGACAGCTTTTGGTAAATATATATTTTAAATATATTGTTTTATTTTCTTCTCCTACGTGAATACCTACCTATCTACCTATCTACCTGAAAAATGAAAGAACCTTTGGCGTTGTGTTTTTGCGTTTTTTTATGAAGGCTCACCACCTAGCTCCGTACATGGAATACATCTTTACATTGTCTTTGATCCCCATGTACGTCCATCACGACCATTTGTTTTAGAAAGCATTGAACTGTATTTCCTAAACTCTTTTTTGGAAGGTTTAATGGCCCTGAAAAGCGCCTTGTTTTATGGAATGGTTCCAATTTAGAAAACTTAGTACTCGTGGTTTTCAAAAAAAAACCATTTCGAACGCCCTCGATGCCGCCTTGTTCTGGATTTGCCACCAAAGCAGTTTGTATAAAGAACAAACTTTTTTCTTCTGCTACCTGATGCCGTTTTGCGAATGTGTTTGCCACTCGCCACTCGCTGCACCTGCCTGTTGTTGTCTTGATGTCCACCGAACCGAATGTGTTCTGTTCTGACAGCGGGTTTTCTTATCGTCGCGAGCAGCTTTACCAGCAAACTCGATCACTTCGGCGGCCGAAACTATATAACGCCGGCTAGGTGGACTGGTGCACTGGTACTAACGCGCTCGGCCTAGCTACCCTTGCTGAGCAACTGGCGGATACACCTACGAGGAACTGCACACCTGCACGGTTCGAGTGGGACTTTGCCTTTCCCTTAACTTGTCCTCCTTTGTTACGTCCACGATGCCGATGCCGTACAACCACACGGGTTTACGGTTTGAAAGAAAATAAGATATTTTTTTGGGGTCCGCGTGTTTTATACTCTAGCGGTACACACTCACAGGATAGAGACAAATCGGCAGACTCAGCCAGAGGGGCGAGTCCAACGAGACGAACGAATGTGCGTTAAAAGGGAGCGATGGCAAAAAAATACATTCATTACGATTTGTTCGCTCGTTGGATTCACATGCAGGCTAAAAAGGGTCCTTTTCAGGATCACAAAATTATCTTCAATCTAAAGAGTTTATTGTTTTGTTATCTCTCGATATCCCCATCTTGTTCGGCTAAACCTTTCTGTTTAGCGATTACGTGTGCCACTCGCCACAGATTTCACAGTTGGAAAATTTCTTCCCATCCAGCTTTGTGACATGTTGTACAGTAAATTACATTCAATGCGACGTGCCGAAGCGCCACTCAGTGTCGCATTGGAGGCGATTTTAACCTGTAATTGAACATTTGCGATGACAGTGGTACAGTGTCGACTTTCAATGTGGGGTCATAATTTGGATCTCTATGTTTACAAAAATGTCCAACTAAATAAGTCGCATTACATGTCCGTCCAATTAGCTTAATGTCGAACTAATTGTAAATTACTGTACTTTCAATCTGGAAACAATTTAAGAATTGGTGAAAATTGAATAATCAGGAAAGTCCCCAACTATCAATAAGCTCAGAACAACTGCCAAATTCACAAACTCATCAGATCCTGGCAAACAAATTATGAAATCATCAATTTGTGTTTTATTATTATTTTGGATAATGTTTTAGAAAGCATTGAACTGTATTTCCTAAACTCTTTTTTGAAAGGTTTAATGGCCCTGGATTTTTAAGCTGACTGGCTGGCTCGCGAATTACGCATGTGTGAGACTGCGACCAATTTTTCGTTCATATTTTTTCTTTTTCATTTCCAATCGTGCTTCATTCTATTTCGCTGCTGCTCTGGTTGCCCGTTTTGGTCGGTTCGATTTGAGGAGCACAAAATGGACCAATCAAAAATGGGCACATAGTGCATTTGGACAATGCTTGATATTTCACAATTATTCAATTATTTATCTCAAGAAAAATGAAATGTTATTCGTTATGATAGATGCGTAGATATATTTCCTATCAATTGATGCAAAAACCTTTGCGATCTATTGAGAAATGCTCGAGTTATAAGCGTTCCAAATCTTGCATTTTTTCCTACTTGTTCAGTGCCTAAATTTCCATTTCACCCCCTATATCTTCCGGTTAGACGTAGTCCTACGTCAAAAAAAGAGGAATTTGATTTTTGATTCATCCCCTTAAAGTCAGAAAACACCTTTCTCACATGAAGAAAAAAAATTATCCAGATTCTCTCAGGAGGTGATAGACGATCATATTTGATGAAAAAAATCCTCCTACGCATATGTTCGAATTTCAACAATGACAGGGTTATAGAACTTTTTTTTTGTTTCGGACTCTGTTGCCTCAAACTAGCTCTACATTAAAAAGTACGCTACGGAAGTCGATTCTGATGCTTTCATTTGAAAGATGTGAAAATTTAGTACCGGATATAGTAGTGGAACAACTCAATTAGTGAATTTTAATAACATTTTGGAAGTGAAACACTTAAAAGTTAAATTTTTTTAATGTGTTATCAATTATTTTATCCTAGAAATTGATATGAAACTAGATTGTTAAAATAAAGTTCTTTAACCGCTCCACAATTTGTTCTTTGACGCACAACTTCTATCTTTCTTAGTTTGGCTGCAATATCGATATAAACAATTCCTGGTGGAAGTTCAACAATACTTCAAAAATCACGATTTTTACCCCACTGTACATGTAATAGCCACTTAAACTTCACCTCAACGTTGAAAGGTTACATTTCTTCATGAAATAAGCATTTGAAATACAAAAAAAAATTCCAAACTGTATATAATCGAGTCCAAAATTGTATATAATCGAATCACATATAATCGAGTCTGTATGTAATCGAGTCCGACCTGTACTGTATTGTATTAGTCAAATCATTGCATTTGATACCAATATTGAGGGGATTGCAAAAAATACATAGTGGACCATTTTGTGGCGGCGACCATTTCGAATTTATGTTGTTCATAGTGTAGTGTATTCTCCAAATCAAGCCATTCAGCCATTTTTTCGCGGCGGCAAAATTGAATTTTTCAAGATCATGATCAATTTTCTATTAATGTGGGACAACCCAACAAACATTCAAACATACATAGAAACAGATCAAGCTGAATGAAACCATTCAAAAAGTAATTAGTTGTTTGGGGACTGCGGCCATCTTGAAATTGGATTTTTCATTATCTGCTTTGTTCTACTAGTCGATAACTTTATCTTGATACGCCATATTGTGGTGGTGGCCATTTTTGATTCGAATTTTCCATAAATAACTGTATTCCACTAGTCAAGCCCTTTCATTAAATACCCATATTGATGGGGTTTTGAGAAAATATGCAATCCGCCATTTTGTAGTGGCCGCCATCTTGGATTTGCATTTCTCATAAATAACTGTGTTCTACTAGTCAAGCCCTTTCGTTTGATACCCATATTAGCCATTCAATATAGAATTATTATACAAATTATTCAAGATTTCCGAAAATCAAAAATAAAATACTCCGGATAATCGAATCCCGGATAATCGAGTCTCCGGATAATCGAGTCCGACCTGTACAGATAATTTATTGTTTTTTTTCAGAAAAACAATATTCAAAATATTATTCCTTTGGACTTTGAACATGTGTACGTTATATTAGGCTGTCAAAAAAGTCCTGCGGTATTTTTTTTGAATTTTCATTTGTTCATAAAATTAGTTACAATCATCTGTTTTAAGTCAAATATGCGCCGTTTTGTTCGATGACTTGTTCCCAACGAGATGCCAACTTCATAATACCCCTGTTATAGAAGCTCGCTTCCTTATTGGCAAAAAACTCGGATAGCCAATTTTCACAGGCCTCTTTTGTGGCTAACTTCTAACTACCTAGTTCGTTTTTTTTTTTTTTTTTTTTTTTTATAAATTCGTTTATTTTTACAGGCTCAGTTACATAAGTTTAAAGGAGCCGAAATCTTAAATATATTTTTAAAACTATATATATGAACAATTTTCTTAAATCTATGGTTAGTAATGTGGGAAACCGATTACTCGTGGTGGACTCGAGATTAAAAGGGTGACATTTTCTCAGGAAAAGGATGGGGTATAAGGAAATTATTACAATGTTGATAATCACACACACTCAATTCTTAAATCTATTCGTACATCAGTTGTGAATTTACATTTCATTCTTCTGTTTATAGCAAGCGGACCAATTACTCACAAAGGAAGAAATGGAGGGTATAAGGATATAAGGATAATCACACACGAACATCGATAGATTTAAGGAAAACATATATTTGGGACATGTAATCAAGGTCTAACCGAGCCAACACATCTCTCACCGGCACATTGGGCTGCCTTCCTCTAGCCCGAAGGGAGTTCTCTAAATTCGATCTGGCAACAAGATACACCTCACACGACCAAACAACGTGTTCGATGTCGTGGTAACCTCGGCCACAAACGCAGATATTGCTGCCGGCCAGATTGAAACGAAAGAGTAGCGCGTCTAACGAACAGTGATTGGACATGAGTCGGGAGAAGGTGGCTACCTAGTTCGTTCGCCATGGACAAAAACAGGTGGTAGTCACTTGGTGCAAGGTCCGGACTATACGGCGGATGCAAAAGAACCTCCCATCCGAGCTCCCGGAGCTTCTGGCGCGTCACCAAAGAAGTGTATGGCCTGGCGTTGTCCTGATGGAAGACAATGCGGCCTCTGTTTATCAAAGATGGCCTCTTCTTCCTGAGTGCTACCTTCAAGCGGTCCAGTTGTTGGCAGTACAGGTCCGAATTGAGCGTTTGGCCATAGGGAAGCAGCTCATAATAGATTATTCCTTGACAATCCCACCAAACACACAGCAGAACCTTCCTGGCCGTTAATGAGGGCTTGGCCACCGTCTGAGCCGCTTCAGCGGGCTTCGACCACGACCGTTTGCGCTTCACGTTGTCGTAAGTGACCCACTTTTCATCGCCAGTCACCATCCGCTTCAGAAACGGGTCGATTTTGTTGCGATTCAGCAGCGATTCACATGCGTCGATACGGTCAAAGATGTTTTTTTGCGTCAACATGTGTGGCACCCATACATCGAGCTTCTTTGTGAATCCAAGCTTCTTCAAATGGTTAATAACGGTTTGACCTATCCCCAGCTCTTGGCCGATGCTACTATGCTACTATGCCGGTCTTTCTCGGCTAATTAAGAGATTTTGTCGCAATTTTCGACGACAGGCGTGGCGCATCTTCGACGACCTCTACACCAGAACGAAATCGTTGAAACCATCGTTGTGCGGTGGAAATGGAAACTGTATCGGGTCCATAAACTGCACAAATTTTATTGGCAGCTTGAGATGCATTTTTGCCTTTGTCATAGTAGTACTGTAAAATATATCGGATTTTCTCTTTATTTTGCTCCATATTTGTGACACTATAACTCACGAGCGACTTAACCAAACGAAACACTGTCAAGGACTATATTATAGCGCGCAAAAATACCTTTCCAACAAGCTTTTTTCCAATGACTCGGTACAATGAATACAACTAGAACTACGCGCTTACAACGACACCTCGCGGAAATACTGTAGGACTTTTTTGACAGCCTAATATCGAGTGACGTTATATCGAGGGTATGTTATAACGAGGGTACATTATATCGAAGTTTCCCTGTAGTGGTTCTCAGATTTTCGTGAAAAGCGGTAGTTTTGTTCTTTGTCGCGAAACATTAGACCCGTATTTTTTCATTTTTTTCAGTACGGTGACCATTTCCATTTTAGGGTTGTCCGAAAAATCAGCTTTTTCCTCTTTTGACGTAGGATTACGTCTTTCGGGAACATATTGGGGTACAAATTGAAAATCGAAAATCGAGCACATCGTGAAAATTGTTTAATTTCAAACGCTTATTGCTCAGACATTTCATGATGGATCGATGAAATTTTTGCGTCAATCGTTTTCGGCACTTCATAACAAATTTTAATATTGAAGAAAATAATATATGTCATGAAACAAACTATCGAACAATTGAAAAATCTCAACCCCTATCCTAATGAAAATACCCACTTCTGATTGGTCGAAATTGACGACACATGCGACGGGTCCCTAACAGAGACACCAAAACTAAGCTACCTGGGGGAAATCGGCATTACAAATACATAAAAGTAGGGGGAGCTTTTGTTCCTACCGAAATGTGTTCCCTAACAGAGACATCAAAACCATGGTGCCCGGGGGAAATCGGCATTGCAAATATATGCAAGTCGGGGGCATTTTTCATGATCAATTTTCTATTAATGTGGGACAACCCAACAAACATTCAAACATACATAGAAACAGATCAAGCTGAATGAAACCATTCAAAAAGTAATTAGTTGTTTGGGGACTGCGGCCATCTTGAAATTGGATTTTTCATTATCTGCTTTGTTCTACTAGTCGATAACTTTATCTTGATACGCCATATTGTGGTGGTGGCCATTTTTGATTCGAATTTTCCATAAATAACTGTATTCCACTAGTCAAGCCCTTTCATTAAATACCCATATTGATGGGGTTTTGAGAAAATATGCAATCCGCCATTTTGTAGTGGCCGCCATCTTGGATTTGCATTTCTCATAAATAACTGTGTTCTACTAGTCAAGCCCTTTCGTTTGATACCCATATTAGCCATTCAATATAGAATTATTATACAAATTATTCAAGATTTCCGAAAATCAAAAATAAAATACTCCGGATAATCGAATCCCGGATAATCGAGTCTCCGGATAATCGAGTCCGACCTGTACAGATAATTTATTGTTTTTTTTCAGAAAAACAATATTCAAAATATTATTCCTTTGGACTTTGAACATGTGTACGTTATATTAGGCTGTCAAAAAAGTCCTGCGGTATTTTTTTTGAATTTTCATTTGTTCATAAAATTAGTTACAATCATCTGTTTTAAGTCAAATATGCGCCGTTTTGTTCGATGACTTGTTCCCAACGAGATGCCAACTTCATAATACCCCTGTTATAGAAGCTCGCTTCCTTATTGGCAAAAAACTCGGATAGCCAATTTTCACAGGCCTCTTTTGTGGCTAACTTCTAACTACCTAGTTCGTTTTTTTTTTTTTTTTTTTTTTATAAATTCGTTTATTTTTACAGGCTCAGTTACATAAGTTTAAAGGAGCCGAAATCTTAAATATATTTTTAAAACTATATATATGAACAATTTTCTTAAATCTATGGTTAGTAATGTGGGAAACCGATTACTCGTGGTGGACTCGAGATTAAAAGGGTGACATTTTCTCAGGAAAAGGATGGGGTATAAGGAAATTATTACAATGTTGATAATCACACACACTCAATTCTTAAATCTATTCGTACATCAGTTGTGAATTTACATTTCATTCTTCTGTTTATAGCAAGCGGACCAATTACTCACAAAGGAAGAAATGGAGGGTATAAGGATATAAGGATAATCACACACGAACATCGATAGATTTAAGGAAAACATATATTTGGGACATGTAATCAAGGTCTAACCGAGCCAACACATCTCTCACCGGCACATTGGGCTGCCTTCCTCTAGCCCGAAGGGAGTTCTCTAAATTCGATCTGGCAACAAGATACACCTCACACGACCAAACAACGTGTTCGATGTCGTGGTAACCTCGGCCACAAACGCAGATATTGCTGCCGGCCAGATTGAAACGAAAGAGTAGCGCGTCTAACGAACAGTGATTGGACATGAGTCGGGAGAAGGTGGCTACCTAGTTCGTTCGCCATGGACAAAAACAGGTGGTAGTCACTTGGTGCAAGGTCCGGACTATACGGCGGATGCAAAAGAACCTCCCATCCGAGCTCCCGGAGCTTCTGGCGCGTCACCAAAGAAGTGTATGGCCTGGCGTTGTCCTGATGGAAGACAATGCGGCCTCTGTTTATCAAAGATGGCCTCTTCTTCCTGAGTGCTACCTTCAAGCGGTCCAGTTGTTGGCAGTACAGGTCCGAATTGAGCGTTTGGCCATAGGGAAGCAGCTCATAATAGATTATTCCTTGACAATCCCACCAAACACACAGCAGAACCTTCCTGGCCGTTAATGAGGGCTTGGCCACCGTCTGAGCCGCTTCAGCGGGCTTCGACCACGACCGTTTGCGCTTCACGTTGTCGTAAGTGACCCACTTTTCATCGCCAGTCACCATCCGCTTCAGAAACGGGTCGATTTTGTTGCGATTCAGCAGCGATTCACATGCGTCGATACGGTCAAAGATGTTTTTTTGCGTCAACATGTGTGGCACCCATACATCGAGCTTCTTTGTGAATCCAAGCTTCTTCAAATGGTTAATAACGGTTTGACCTATCCCCAGCTCTTGGCCGATGCTACTATGCTACTATGCCGGTCTTTCTCGGCTAATTAAGAGATTTTGTCGCAATTTTCGACGACAGGCGTGGCGCATCTTCGACGACCTCTACACCAGAACGAAATCGTTGAAACCATCGTTGTGCGGTGGAAATGAAAACTGTATCGGGTCCATAAACTGCACAAATTTTATTGGCAGCTTGAGATGCATTTTTGCCTTTGTCATAGTAGTACTGTAAAATATATCGGATTTTCTCTTTATTTTGCTCCATATTTGTGACACTATAACTCACGAGCGACTTAACCAAACGAAACACTGTCAAGGACTATATTATAGCGCGCAAAAATACCTTTCCAACAAGCTTTTTTCCAATGACTCGGTACAATGAATACAACTAGAACTACGCGCTTACAACGACACCTCGCGGAAATACTGTAGGACTTTTTTGACAGCCTAATATCGAGTGACGTTATATCGAGGGTATGTTATAACGAGGGTACATTATATCGAAGTTTCCCTGTAGTGGTTCTCAGATTTTCGTGAAAAGCGGTAGTTTTGTTCTTTGTCGCGAAACATTAGACCCGTATTTTTTCATTTTTTTCAGTACGGTGACCATTTCCATTTTAGGGTTGTCCGAAAAATCAGCTTTTTCCTCTTTTGACGTAGGATTACGTCTTTCGGGAACATATTGGGGTACAAATTGAAAATCGAAAATCGAGCACATCGTGAAAATTGTTTAATTTCAAACGCTTATTGCTCAGACATTTCATGATGGATCGATGAAATTTTTGCGTCAATCGTTTTCGGCACTTCATAACAAATTTTAATATTGAAGAAAATAATATATGTCATGAAACAAACTATCGAACAATTGAAAAATCTCAACCCCTATCCTAATGAAAATACCCACTTCTGATTGGTCGAAATTGACGACACATGCGACGGGTCCCTAACAGAGACACCAAAACTAAGCTACCTGGGGGAAATCGGCATTACAAATACATAAAAGTAGGGGGAGCTTTTGTTCCTACCGAAATGTGTTCCCTAACAGAGACATCAAAACCATGGTGCCCGGGGGAAATCGGCATTGCAAATATATGCAAGTCGGGGGCATTTTTATATTGCGAGTATGGTGAGTGATAATATTTAAAAATTCAAATTGGAAATTTAATGTTGGTTGCTTCGTGAAATTTTATATCAATGTCCGATCGTGTATTGTGAAAAATTCAACACAAGTGTAAGTGTAAAATTGTATATGATAGCAGTTGTGTTAGAAATGACTTGATATATGAAGCGATTTATTCCAATTTTCATTAAAAAAAACCAAGGTGTGCTCCCGCTCGAGAACGGGTCATTTGGTTTAAGCTGTCTGTTTTGTTGGGTTCATTTTCACCCAAGGAAAGTTTATACGGCGAGAAAAATAGGGAAAGTGAAGAAATATTAGAAAAAGTGATTTGCCATATGGATCTATTAGTTGTTGTTAGTACAATTAAATTTCGCAATGGGTTGAATAAACACTAAGAAAGTAAAAGTTATAAAAGAAAAATACCTTTTCCATTTCAAATATTTTTTCTCTACATTAAAGTAACATGTTTTTACTGACGAGAAAAATTAATAATTGTGTTCGGTATTGGTAATTATCTTATATTAGATTGGTGAGTTTTTTTTTCTTTATTTCATCCATACATAACACAGGAGGCATCTCGTCTAGGATCACAGAGGGCGGTTTTCATCATATCTCGTTGCACTTCGGTATCTTTTATCTGATACGCACCATCTAACGACTGTTTACCATCCATCCTGTCATCATCACTCGGTAAACACTTGTGCAGTGAACAAACAATACCCAACAACCAAACAAAACGGCCCTTTTCAGGGCCACCAAATCATTATCAAAGAGTTTATCGATGTAATTCGTCAAACATATCCAAAATCAACAGATAGTCTAACGGAATCCTACGTCAACTATGCGGTCGTGTATCGGACACAACCCTCCTGTGACTTTTTTCCAAAAATTACTTGTTTCAAAAAATTATGACTTTTGAACTAATAGATCGATCCAGATGATCGACATATCATTTTAAAGCCAACCACCTGGTCTTTTTTGCTACACCTGCAGAAAATTCGAATTCTGCTCTCGTTATTATTGATTGTATCCGTTTTTTATTGTTTTCATAGTTTCGGGGCCAAGGACGCTATATTTTTTTATATTTTTTTTCTGAAAAGCTGAGGATTATTCACATAATATATCTCGAAACCAGAGAGGTGTTTTTTTTTCGTTTTTGAATAATGATTTTTCAAAGTTAACCGTCCAAAAAATTATTTTTCTTCCAAAAATGACTGTTCAAACATTTATTACTTTTGAACTACTGGACCGATTCAGATGAACGATATATCAAATTAAAGCCAGTTAGATAGTCTTTTTTTTAACTGACACATTTGCCAATCAATTGAATTCTAGTCGCAAACATCCAGTCGCATAGAAATATTGAACGAAGACTGGAAACATGTTAACTTTGAAAAATCATAACTTTAAAACGAAAAATAACACATCTCTGATTTTTGGATATGTCAGCTTTCAAGAAAAAATATAAAAAATATAGCATCCTTAGTCCCGAAGCCATGTTAACTATAAAAAACTAATACAATAAATAATTACGAAATCAACATCCATTTTTATTCGCAAGTCTAATATTTTTCAAAAAAGACTATCTAATTGGCTTTAATTTTATGTGTCGATCATCTGAATCGGTCCAGTAGATCAAAAGTTATGAATTTTTGTGTTGGAAAAAAGAGGAAAAAATTGATTTTTCGAACACGTTAACGTTAACGGTTAACTTTGAAAAATCATAAATCAAAAACGAAAAAGACGCTTTCCAGAAAAAAACATAAAAAAATATAGCGCCTTCGGTCCCAAAACTATGAAAA
Source organism: Toxorhynchites rutilus septentrionalis (assembly GCF_029784135.1). Taxonomy (NCBI): domain Eukaryota; kingdom Metazoa; phylum Arthropoda; class Insecta; order Diptera; family Culicidae; genus Toxorhynchites; species Toxorhynchites rutilus. The sequence goes on along the minus strand of NC_073746.1, from coordinate 302,254,963 downwards.
CAAAAAAAAACGAATACGATCAATAATAACAAAAGTAGGATCCCAACTTTCTGCAGGTATAGTTTTTTGTTCAAAAAAGACCAGGTGGTTGGTTTCAATTTTATATATCGATCAACTGAATCGGTACAGCAGTTCAAAAGTTATAAATTTTTGAAAAAACCCATTTTTGAAAAAAAGTTGATTTTTCGGATAACCCTAAAATGGAAATGGTCACCCTACTGAAAAAGTAGGAGGGTCTGACCCTAGGGGCACGGACGGAAATTTTACGTAGGACTGCGATTGCACAGAAAATTTTTTTTAAATGTAATTCGTTTCATTGCTCAGAAATCTGTTTTTTTATCCCTTTTGTTTATTTTAGGCTCATTAGCATTTTAGCTGTAATAGAGCCGAATTTTAATTGTGTACATGTCACATATTTATTATAACTATAATTAGCACTAGCATTAGCATTACACAGTAGCCGATGTGTCTTGCAGAGCAGAGCAATTGTATGGATGAATCGATCTTCATTCGACCGTCGATCGATCTCCATCGCTAATGATTGTTGCGTGGAAGTAGTTATTCTGTAACAACACAAAGATGGTCAATGAGGGCCCTGAGTTTTGAACTCACGATCAATCGCTTACTAAGCGAACGCGCAACCAATGCACAATGGTCCAGGAGATGTGTTTAAGTGGATATTAGCATTTAGAGCTCGACAGTTATTCTCTAGACAAAAACTGTCTTAGATAAAGTTGTTACTCATGATAGAGCGCTCGTTTTTATGTTGTCAGAAATAGGGTGACCAAAATTTTCGATGAAATAAAAAATATTCTATATTATATATTTTCTCATCTTTATAGATAGAGATAAACATAGTTTAACAATATTGTAGCCCCAGTTATCTTGAACAACTTTGTAGAACCAAGCTTTTTTCTATCCTTTGAAGTAATCGATTTAGCGCTTTTTTCTAAGTTACATTAGGGTGACCATGAAAAAACGGGTGTCTCACCTTCAAGACTTTTAGAGCATACTAATACAAACATTTTTTGATGCAGAACTTGTCAATATCTCAACTTCACTCAAAGTTATTGATATTTCTTCCCAAAAAACACGCTTTTTCCATTTGTTTGTCATTCTTTCTGGGGCAAACATAAAAAAATGTTTGTTGACGGAATTTGAAAGAACAGATTTCACTCTATGTAATATGTGATTTTCAAAACTATGTTATTTTTTGTGTTTGAATAAATTAAAATTGGAATCATGAGTTTTTGGATGAAAACCCATCAATAACTTTGAGCAGGTTTAAGATATTGACATGTGCTGCATCGCAAAATATTGGTATTGATAAGCTCTAAAAGTCGTACGAAGACCATTTTGATGTAGAATTTTAAATATGAAAGTTAGAGTAAAAAAAATTCGTTTTTTCATAATTACCCTAATGCAACTCAGATAGAAAGCGCTAAAAACAACTTTGTGGAAGATATTTATTGTTTAGACGAAAACTGTCTTAGACAAAGTTGTTACATATGATACAGTGCTCATTTTTATGTTATCAAAAATAGGGTGACCAAAATTGTCGATGAAATGAAAAATGTAACTTTCTTATCTTCATAGATAGAGATAAACATAGTTTAACAATATTGTAGCCCCAGTTATTTTCAACAACTTTGTAGAACAAAGCTTTTTTTCTATCTTTTAAAATAATCGATTTAGCGCTTTTACCTAAGTTACATTAGGGTGACCATGAAAAAACGTGTTTTTTCTGCTTTAACTTTTATATTTCAAATTCTACATCAAAACTGTCTTGGTACGACTTTTAGAGCTTATCGATACCAACATCTTGCGACGAAGAACTTGTCTATATCTTAATCCTACTAAAAGTTATTGATGTTTTTTTTACCCAAAAACTCATGATTTCAATTTTAATTTACTCAAACACAAAAAATAACATAGTTTTGAAAATCACACAATATGTAGAGTGAAATATGCTCTTTCAAATGCCGCCAATAAACTTTGTTTGCGTTTGCCCCAGAAAGAATGACAAACAATTGAAGAGAGCGTATTTTTTGGGAAGAAATATCAATAACTTTGAGTGAAGTTGAGATATTGACAAATTCTGCATCGAAAAATGTTTGGCTTAGTGTGCTCTAAAAGTCTTTCGGAGACATTTGCATGTTTAAAAGATAAATGTTAGAGCGAACAAATAGTTTTTTTCATGGTAACCCTAACGTAACATAGATAAAGGCACTATATCGATTATTTTAAGAGATAGAGAAAAACTTTGTTCTACAAAGATGTCTCAAATAATTGGTACTACAACATTGTCGTACTATATTTGCCTCTATCTCTAAAGATAAGAAAGTTATGTTTTTTATTTCATCGACAATTTTGGTCACCCTATTTTTGATAAAATAAAAATCAGCGCTCTATCATATGTAACAACTTTGTCTAAGACAGTTTTTGTCTAGAGAATAACTGTCGAGCTCTAAATGCTAATTTCCACTTAAATGCATCTCCTGGACCATTGTGCAATGTGGCTACGGAGACCCCCCAGAAATCTGTTTGTTTAACTCTTATGAAACTCCAAAAATAGCCCTGAATTTTTTAATATGTACTCATAACCGTCAAACGGTTTGTAACGAACAAAAAAAAAAGAAAATAAGCTTCTGGCAGGAAGTGCAACTATCGAACTGAAAATGATTAATGAATGTCAGTGTGACACATAACAGGGTGAAATGGTAGATGAAGTATATGTGGATCGGTAAACTAAAACAAAATATTGTCATTGATTACGTTGAATATGAAGTTCATGAGGAAGAAACAAAAAACAAGTTGAAAATACTTTCGATTCCCTAATATTTTGAGGTAAAATACACATTCAATCATTATGTTGCTTTATCTTTAATGGATAGCTATAGTCAGGGTTGCCACATTTACAGAATATTCTGTATTTTTCAGATTTTTCGCCAAATTTCAGTACAGAATTTGTATATACATAATTACAGATTTTCAGCAAAGATACAGAATTTACAAATTTTTTAAAATTCAATTGTAAATATTAAATTTTTTACAGTGCACTGTGATACCTTGATTTATAAAAATGTTGAACGCAACGTAATGATATGGCTTTCGTTGGAGGCAGTAGTTAGGCGAAGTCTTGAGCGATTTGAAAAGCTTTAACTATTCCTTTCGTTCCAAGTTAAGTATGATCATAATCAATCCGCCAATCGTATATTGACTCATTTAAACTAACCTATGACTAAACCGATTATGCTGTTCCTAAACATTGTTCTATCGCTCATCAATAACGTCAATCGCGCTTCAATCAGAAAGTCCTCAATTTTTCGAACTTTATAATGAGACAAGAATGTTATTGTTGATAATGTTGGGTAACTTAATTTTGCAGAGCTACGTGCAACGATATGCTGATGCTTACCTTGATGTGAATAATTTTGAACACTTCCTGAACAAGCCTAAGGATGTTTGCGCTGTTATCGATGCAGGAGATGCAGGTAGGAAGTTAACTTTCAAATCGATTTGTCGTGAGCTCGTTGACGTTGACGTGAATTTATATTGAACTCGTGAAACACTGCGGCCTTGATAAACCCTCAAAATTTCACCAAGCTACCAAATCTTAATGATATGATGCGCCAATTTCCTCAATTCGTTGAAGCAGGTAATAGACCAGGCTTGGATAACGAATTCAGGTTACTCAAGTCGAATCTCATGGGGCTATAATTAAGTGACTCAGATATAAGCTGTTGGGTGTTAAAGGTATAAGTGTTAAAGAGACATATAAGTTCCAGCTGTTGGATATTAAAAGGCGTGATGGGAAATTTTTGTATCCATTACTAAGGTCGTTTGTAAGATATTTTTGATGACATTCATCAGCGTGTGTTGAGCGAATATTTTCGTTTTACAATGCTAAGAGAACAAAGTCCGGAAACCAGTTTGCTCCCACAATTATTTGAAGAACTATGTATCGGCTCAAGCATAAAATTGAAGGAAAATTGGAAGGAAAAGTTTAACAAAACCATGTATAAACATTATACAATTCAGAGAAGAAAAAATTTTCTATGAATTATTTTGTTGTATTGACACGACTTTAACAACCCATAAATAATAAAAATAAGTTTAAAGTGAAAATAAACCTTTATTTTCAGTTTTTTCCCTTAACCTTTCGATACAGATTTTTCATAGAGTTTTTTTTTGACTAAAAAACCAGATATAGAAAATTTTATAGTATTAAATGTGGCAACCCTGGCTATGGTATTGTGATTTCTTTCCATTATGTTGTTCTTATTATTAGTCTTATTCTAAGGTATCGGGAGTAGTAGCTTTTTCGGTGAAATAATGTTCGTTTGCAGACTGTCACGATCAAGTCGTATTGGTTATACTGTTCAATCTATCATAGAAGGAATTGAGTCATTGAGAATTATGAATATGAGTCATGGAGATTATTAATATTTCATTTCGTTTCATTTTTGTGATGCGATGTAATGCCGATCTCAATAAGTCCTCGCATGATAATTGCTGCTATTCTCTGCTGCTATCACGTCACCCCGTCATACACAGAAGTCATTCGCTAACTGAACTATCTTCAACTGGGCTTATGTATAACAGGGCGTATGTTAACTGGGCTGCAAAGCAGTTATGTATCAATAATAGATGTCATCTTCAATTTGAAGTATTGCTTTTGCTATTTTGTAGTCCAGTTAGCGAGTAAAATTCGATAATTGTATTGATTTACGTCCCAATTGACGAACGATCATTGTGGCGGTGTCACTTTCCTCGTTGTTTTGATGAAATTTGAGTGATGTATGAAATTTTGCGCCTGATTACTAGAACATTCGAAAACGGTCACGCTAATTTGTTCGATAGAACGAATTATTGCACACAATTTTGTGTTGTGTACATCATGGGAACGAAGGTGAAAGAAAGAATGCATAATACATGAATTACCTTCCCATCCGCTCGCAGAACATACCTCATTTATTTGATTAATTGCTCACTTAATTTATTATTTCCATTGTTGATATCTTATTCGAAAAAATGCTGTATAAAATTGCCTTCTAATGGTATATATTAAACATATATCGTAAAAACGATTCTGCGTAATATGCATTTTAAAACTCTTAATAAACGTTACATTTTTGTAGGGTGACCCAGCTATATAGAAATGAAAGACGTAGTCCTACGTCAAAAGAAAAAAAATACGGGTCCAATGTTTTGCGATAAAGAACAAAACTACTACTTCTCACGAAAATCTGAGAACCACTATATCGGTTTGGCATGGAAAGGCTGTTTTAGGATCTCAAACTCTGCGTCTCCTTCATCATTTATATCCGGTTGGTTAATTTCATTCGTAATCCTCTTCATCCTTTCTTGAAATAGGGCAAATCGTCTTCATCATCATCCAGTATCTCCACGTACAACATTTATCAGGACTCCTAGATGGCAGACACCAGCACATGCTTTTTGGCTTCTGCAATCCGGAACTTCGTGTATTGAATATTTATGTGTTCACATTATCATGGAAATTTGTGCTTCATCTAAAATATCGAGGTTCATTTTGATGATATTTTTGCAATGAGCATCTGTATCTAATGCTAGTCTATTGATTGGATCACTTGGTGGAGTTGGGAGCAGGGCCCGAAATCTTCGAAGGTGAAAAATGAAGGCCGACTCTACTCTCAGCAGCATCGCTTCGACTAGAACTGCTTCAGCTGAATCGGACTTAAGGGAGAGTGGCGCAAAGCGGTCAAAGTTTAAGTTTTTTTGAAAATCGAAAAATCGCCCAAGGGAGGAGTGAAGTAAATCGGGGTTTTCGAAAAATTGTTGATGCCAAATGTCTTAAAATGGCATGAAACGTCGAGATCTAGTCTCATCTCGAAAATTTTTTTTTTGTGAAAAATTGGCACTCTGGGACTTTTTTTTCGGAATTTGAATTATTTTTATTGGCACTTTAAACCATACGTTTCGTATGGTTTTAAGTGCCAATAAAAATAGTTATCTCGAATGTCTTAAAATTGCATGAAACGTCAAGATCTAACGTTTCATGCAATTTGAAGACATTTGGCATCAAATTTTTTTTTCGAGAACCCCGATTTCCTACACCCTTGGGTGGTTTTTCGATTTTCGAAAAACTCAAACATTGACCGCTTTGCGCCACTTTCCCTTAAGTCCGATTGAGCTGATATTTGGCATTGGATGTTTTTTCGAGGTGGTGAACATTTTGTATAGAGTATCTTTTTGAAATTTTAGGGTCGATTTTTTCCCATACATTCATTGGCACCCTACTGTATACAATCGAGTCCACGCTGTATACATAAAAAACGAATAAGAAAAAAAAGTCACAGGAGGGTTGTGTCCGATACACGACCGCATAGTTGACGTAGGATTTCGTTAGACTATCTGTTGATTTTGGATATGTTTGACGAATTACATCGATAAACTCTTTGATAATGATTTGGTGGCCCTGAAAAGGGCCGTTTTGTTTGGTTGTTGGGTATTGTTTGTTCAATGCACAAATGTTTACCGAGTGATGATGACAGAAGGATGGTAAACAGTCGTTAGATGGTGCGTATCAGATAAAAGATACCGAAGTGCAACGAGATATGATGAAAACCGCCCTCTGTGATCCTAGACGAGATGCCTCCGGTGTTATGTATGGATGAAATAAAGAAAAAAAAACTCACCAATCTAATATAAGATAACTACCAATACCGAACACAATTATTAATTTTTCTCGTCAGTAAAAACATGTTACTTTAATGTAGAGAAAAAATATTTGAAATGGAAAAGGTATTTTTCTTTTATAACTTTTACTTTCTGAGTGTTTATTCAACCCAATGCGAAATTTAATTTTACTAACAACAACTAATAGATGCATATGGCAAATCACTTTTTCTAATATTTCTTCACTTTCCCAATTTTTCTCGCCGTATAAACTTTCCTTGGGTGAAAATGAACCCAACAAAACAGACAGCTTAAACCAAATGACCCGTTCTCGAGCGGGAGTACACCTTGGTTTTTTAATGAAAATTGGAATAAATCGCTTCATATATCAAGTCATTTCTAACACAACTGCTATCATATACAATTTTACACTTACACTTGTGTTGAATTTTTCACAATACACGATCGGACATTGATATAAAATTTCACGAAGCAACCAACATTAAATTTCCAATTTAAATTTTTAAATATTATCACTCACCATACTCGCAATATAAAAATGCCCCCGACTTGCATATATTTGCAATGCCGATTTCCCCCGGGCACCATGGTTTTGATGTCTCTGTTAGGGAACACATTTCGGTAGGAACAAAAGCTCCCCCTACTTTTATGTATTTGTAATGCCGATTTCCCCCAGGTAGCTTAGTTTTGGTGTCTCTGTTAGGGACCCGCCGCATGTGTCGTCAATTTCGACCAATCAGAAGTGGGTATTTTCATTAGGATAGGGGTTGAGATATTTCAATTGTTCGATAGTTTGTTTCATGACATATATTATTTTCTTCAATATTAAAATTTGTTATGGAGTGCCGAAGACGATTGACGCAAAAAATTCATCGATCCATCATGAAATGTATGAGCAATAAGCGTTTGAAATTAAACAATTTTCACGATGTGCTCGATTTTCAATTTTCAATTTGTACCCCAATATGTTCCCGAAAGACGTAATCCTACGTCAAAAAACAGGAAGTGAGTTATATCTATGGTATAACCGCAAGGGTGACGTAGGACTATCGTTGATTTAGAGATCATTTGTTTGAAGTTGAATCTAAATCCATTCTGAATTAATGAATAAATGAATATTTGGGGGACTTCGAAAACGAGAGCGTTACGTTGGAGGCACAAGGTTTTATGCATCCAATATAGGATACGAAAAACCTGAAGAATAATCTTCAAAAGCTAACCTGCTAACTGTACTTGATTGACAAATCACAAACCCAAATGTATTATATGGATATTTTATGGATGGAAAACATTAAAATAAACTCTTTCGCTTGAATGTAATTTTCAATTCCAAGGGGAACTGGCAGATTATTTTCCAGCAACGATTAGATATTTCCACATTTTCCTCGATACTGGAAGCCCACCAGTGGTTAATACTAACTCGATAACCACCTGTTAATAGTACTTGATTGAAAAATATTTGGTCACAGTGTTACATGGATAGAAAACATTCAAATAAACTCTTTCACATGAATGTATTTTTAAATTCCCAGAGGAACTGGCAGATTATTTTCCAGAAATGATTAGATCTTTCCGGAACTTTCTCGATGCTGAATGGCATCCAAACGGAAAGAAATCCGCGCGTGTATGTGTGTGTAGCGATGTCTTCCCGGGGAGCCGTTTGTGGCATCACTCTCCTCCTGATGGATTCCCTTCTGACCTAGGGTGCACAAACAGGCTCTTGGTGACACCGTTTATCCGCGCTTTCATGATAAACGAAGAGCTTCATCTTCTTCTTTCTTTGTTTTTAAGAGGGGACGAAGAGCCTCACCACAACAGCGACAACATGCTCCAATCGCTGTTCAATTAGAACTGAGCGGATTTCCGAGCGGCGCTCGCTTATATACCGATTGGTGATTTCAATAGCCTGTTTTGAAAGCAATTTTAAGACTATTGAAACAAGTTTTTGGATCAAAAAGTAACAAGTATAGAACGCGTAGACATTTTATCTTTCGAATGAAGTGTTTACCATACCATTTCGTTCAGTTGTTTAGGAGCTATTAACGCTCAAAATCTCGGTCTCCGGCGTAACGCTTTTGTTTTCGAAACTTTGATTTTACACCCCGGTATAGAAATGAAAGACGTAGTCCTACGTCAAAAGGTGAAGGCGTAGTGGTAACATCCATGCCTCTCACGCTAAAGGTCACGAGTTCAATTCTCACTCCCGACATTCTTCCAAAAATGGAAGTAAAAGTGACGAACCAGCCAAATGAGTTGAAAGTCACTATAATACAGATAAATAATAATAATAATACGTCAAAAAAAATTATAACTCGATTATATACAGAATTCAATTATATACAGTGAAATAAAATCCGAGACTGTATATAATCGAGTTCGTCCTGTATTTTTGAGATCCAGCTCCATGTTGGGCTGTCATGAAGACTACGCTTTGTAAGTACACAGATTCATTGCAAGTTGCATTTTCTCCCGATAATGGCTTCTGAAGAAACGCGAGAAAATCTATACTAGACACGATTTTCGCTTACGATTTTTCAATCGCTTGTAGAAAAATCGTTTTACTTTTTCGTAGAATTATCATTTGGAAAATTTGGAAAATGGAAATGGAAAATTTGTTTTCCATTGATAATTTTGTTTCTGAAGATGAGTTCATCTTTTCCGCCGCAGAGAAAGCACTTTTTTGTACAGCAAAAAATGATGATTCTAACGTTGCTAATTTCTATATTTCAACCTAATTAACTCTTTTTTATCCTTTTTTTTGTAATACTTATCATTATAAAAATTAAATTTATGAATATTACCCACTTGGTAGTATACTTCTACGCGTCGTGAGTTTCATTTCCATTCATTCCTTTGCGGAAGTGCATGTGATCATTTAAGATGCGATCATGGAACTTGCAGCCGTGGGTTGACAAACTCAGCTCCGTTGCACCATCAACGCACGAAAACTGACCGGAAACGTCGACAGTGAGTTTAACAACTCATCTGTAGCCTGTAATGGGTATAAAGTAGAGAAATTGTTTAATCATCATTTTTTAGGGCGTGTTCCAATCGTGTCTAGACGCGTAATCGATTCAATCATAAAGTAATCGATTCAATTCATAATCCTAATGGCTTTTTGGATATAAACATCGAAGACGAAATTCGGTAATTTTATAATAATTAGATTCACAGAAAATTATGTTACCTTACGTTGTTACAGGAAGTATTACGACAATGCCTCTGGGTCTAACCCTCCGGCACCGATTATTGTGATTGATTTACTGGCTTTAGGTCATGATTTGTGGCAAAGGGATATAGACGGACAGATATGCGGAGGTAGACCGAAATTTGTCTACGCACTAATAGATCGTTTTTTCTGAAGACAGAATAGTTGCGGTGTGACATTGGAATTTTTTTACGATGGCCCGTTGCCGCCTAAATTTAATATACTTATTAGGCTATCCCACGACGGAAAATGTACCCTTCAGCAGCATCATACCAAATTCCCGGAGCATATCGAACCACCATCATTGGTGGATCTGCTGTCCAGAGAACCAGAAAAACGAACACTTTTGCAGGGAACCAAACTCCGTCTGTACAGCTGGGTCGCATCTGATACATTGAACCATCTGCAATTGGAGCGGATCCCTGAAGAATTACGCGTGACGGTTGTTACCCTCTATTGTCTCGTTGAGCACCATTTGTTGCACCAATTTGAAGCCGATCTTCTGCTGCAAGTGGCGTACGATGTGACCTACGACACATACGACTATCGTAAAGTGGCATTGCCGGCACAACTCAATGCCAGGGCATATCGTATAACTTTCCTCTTCCTATTTCTCTACGCACAGCTCAGGGATACATTCAAAGGACTCGGTTTAGACGGAAAGGACTTCAAGGACTATCCGCCGTTTGACGGAATGCTATTCCAAAATCGTTACGAGGACTGGAGCCAAAAGAAGGGTAATCTGGAAAAAATAAAAAAATGGAGAATCTACGAGGGCTTGGTTTGACAGAACCGAAGAACACGAACCTACGATGCATTTTGAGAACCGTTGCACTTAAACATTAATAATAAATCTCCATAAAATTTCAACTAGCTCTTCAGCTATGCCATACATAAATATATGCATTATTTCTAAATCGATAAATATATTCTATTATCTAATCTGAAAAAGTGACATAGGGAGTTTATTATCACTATTAATATTCGTTTTCTTTGTTTTTACAATTACAGTCAATCGTAAAATTGAGTGTACAACTGCTACTTGACGATAAAATAGTTTGAATACATTTCTTCTTTTGATGCATATTTATAACACACGTTTAACTAACTATACGCGCAAGAAATTTTCACGAAATTTTTTTTGCGGAGTGTCGAACTACAAAAGAAACGTTTCGTTACCGCTAAAACCACCACATCCAAATTTTGCTCCATTTGCTTGATTATTTCTCGCGTTATTGATCGTGACTACTGTGTTGTAGGTGGTTCTCACTAACACAGCTTGGGTCGTTTAGTGAGAGATCTCAGAGGGAACTTCAAACACAAACTCGCGACGCGGAACACAATGGTGGAAAAGCACGTTACACATTCACTTTTTATGCATCGGGGGAAAACAAGATTTTCTTCGAAAACCCTAACAAAACAAAGACCATCGCGATTTGGACAGCCACACATGAAATTCGCTTCGCGTTCGCTGTGTCGATGCACTTCCGGTACTCCTTCGGTGGCCGGAACAGGCGGTCACGGGAACGGGACAGCTTCTCTCAAGGACTTCTAACGTGGCCGGCCGGATGTAACAGTGGCCGGCGGCTCTAATCGGCCAAAGGGTCGTGGTGGATTCCTCCAGGTTCGCTACCAATCACGCGAACACTCACTCGTTCAATCTTGTTCTGTACCACTGTAGCCCAGACTAGTTCTCTCGTTTCTCCTTTCTCTCCCTTTTTTTTCTTTACTTGCCTTTTTGAATTCTTCCAAACTATGGTGGTTCTCGACCCCATTCGGGTTCCCTGGTATTCACGACTAACAAATAAACATTTAAGGTAGCATGCTTTACCTAGACAGTTAAACCTAGCACTTGTTTTCCGCATTTGAATGAATAAATAAATAAATAATTCTGTAAATAACTATATTTCTTTTCTTACTATTCAATAAATAAATATAACAAGACTAACTAACGTGAAAACATAATGACTTCCTGTGGATCACCAACTGTTTTATTTGGTTTTCTACAAAAATTGGACTCAAAATTTCATCTTTTCTACGACAGTTAATCACAGACTCCCAATACTACTTTTTTTCATTTGTCACTGTCACTCGAGAAATTACATTAGGTGAAATACGAAATGTGGACATGGACTGTAGATTTCTCAAATGACAAGACAGACAAATATTTTTTTTTTTTTTGCATATTGGTAAGGTCCAAACCAACGGTTGGCCTTTCCACCAAATTTCGTATTGTAACCCAACGTTTGGTTACATTATGCAGAAATTTGCGTTTCATTTGTATGGCAGCCCTTAGAGAGTGGTGGGGGGGGGTCTCGAACTATCATAAGAACATTCCTCGGCCCCAAAAATCCCTACATGTAAACTTTCACGACAGAAACAGACAGACAGAAATCCATTTATAATAGGAGTACCGGTAAGTCTTTGTTTTTTGACGTAGAACTACGTCTTTCATTAAGGGTGCCAAATCAGAAAACAGGCCACGTTTTTATTAAATAAAGTTAACGTTAATAACTATTTTTGCCGTGAACGTATTCTGACGATTTACATACTAAACGAATCGGAAATTCCCTAAGATTTGTTTGATATGCTATACATTACAATCCCATAGTCTGTATATGATTTAATTTGATGAAAATAGGAAGCATTCCCATTTCCTCATACATTTGTTCTCTCCGTTTGTGTGCTTTCCCGAACAGAGCTTTCCCGAACAGAGCTGGGCGAGCTAGTCGGCGAGGGATCGAATGCCTTTCTCAAGGCAATGGGAATGGAGGAGTAATATTGTGGATAAAGTAAAGTTTTCCAAGAGAAATCACTCACTCACTGATGTCTCTGGCATTGCAATCATTGCATCAAACTGTTTTGAGCTACACAATTGTATGGGGAATCATCAAGCTAGGCTATCGTCGACTCACCAAGAAAATAAATGTTCTGGAATTTTGCCTGTGATTAGGCTAAGTCAATCTAGACTGGCAATATTAACAAAAAGGGCATTGTTGAGAAAAGCACGAAACGGAGATAAGTGTGTGTATATTTAGTTGCTTCAAGCCATCGATATATGAACATTTGTGTGCGTACGTGCATGCTTCATAACCCATACGTAAAAATAGTGTATCTTCGCTACGTTGAAACCCAATTTATAATGATAAATATAAACAAGGAGGAGAGATAGCGGGATGGAAATATTTACGCTGGGCTATTAGTAATGAATCTCTGCTGAGGCAAACATTCAGCCTTTTTCCAAGCAGTTAACATTGTTTGTTCTCTGTCATCATAAAGGCTTCGTTGGTGCGTTTGACATTGCATCAATGCATTGAACTGACGCTATGGTGAAGCAGGTGTTAAGGTTGTGCACCAAAAAATTATTTGGGAATACCAAGTTATTCAATAAGTTATGATAAGTTATAAATTTATTTGGGTTCGCGTGCCAGTTGCAAAACTCCCTTCAACTAGGATAGCACTTTTCGCTAATCTTGATCATAATGAAGCAGTGCTACTCCATTTTTTTTCCATATTTCTGGCAATTCTCGGATCCTTTTGCGGAAATATTCAGCCAGTGTCTCGGCTAACCACGAATCGATCCAATTTTTAACTTCATCAATATTGGAGGAGTGCTGGTCAACCAGGCCATGTTGCATCGATCGAAAAAGGTAGTAATCGGATGGAGCAATGTATGGAAAATACGGCGGGTGGGATAGGACCTCCTTTCTCAGCGTTTCCAAGTATGTATTGACCGGTTTCGCGACATGCGACCGAGCATGGTCGTGCTGCAAAATAACTTTTTCGCATCAATTGTCGTCTCCCGTAATGGTTACATTTGCTTTTAGCAGCTCATAGTACACCACACCCAGCTGGTCCCACCAAATCGACAGCATAACTTTCTGGCCGTGAATATTTCGCGCGGCCGTCGATGTTGATGCATGACCGGGGTATCCTTACGTTGCCCGACGCCAACAAGCCCAATGACCAACAGCATGATAATCACTACATTGGCATCCAAAAAGTAAAAAATAAAAATATTCTTCAAATTGACCAATCATAAAAATTTCCCAACACCCAACTTATATTCCAATATTCTTAAAAGATCACGAAAATTTATTATCTTTCGATCTTCTAGAGTAGGGCCCCCCTTAACACGTTGAGCCCCGTGTCGTTGAGCTTTTCATCCGAAAACCGTTGATCACTGGGTCTTGTAACGAGAGCCAGTCGCGACCGGGGCTTTGTGCGTAGGTGGCCGGCTTATGCGCCACTCCCACAGAGGAGACAAACCACTGCGGTTAAATTTTGCCCAGCTACTGAGACCCAACTTTAGGGCGGGTTCTCTTTTCTGCCAAATTCCCGGCTCGAGAAACGACTGTGCCCAAGTACCTGGAAAGCAACAGTCAACGCCAAAGGGAAAGCCTTCCGCAATCACCCGATCACAGGCTACAAAAGAACTCCAGCGGCACTCAAGAATAGCGAGAGGCTGTAAGAATCATCACTGGATCAAACTATCGAATCCCCACAACACTTCCTAATCGCTTCGGAGGCGAAAGCGGGGGCTGAAAAAAGTAGTCAACCTGACTCGTGACCAAAACTACAAAAAAGAAATCTTGCACTAGCTGTTTGCGAAACGTAGCATTCGGGGAGTTTTTCTATATAAGGGGATCGCTAGAATTGTGCTTCAATATCCATCTCTTCTCTCTGGATGCAGAAATCATCACAACATAACAAGCTTGTATGGGTTTAATTCAAAAATTCGCATGTTATTCTAATTATTCCTAAATCCGTTTAATCCATTTCACAATCAATCAATCCCTATTTGTTATTTATTATAATTATCCCCAGACATCAAATTATTTCATGATTTCATTTCACCTTATTATACTACAAATTTTTATTCATATACAGCCATTCCATGCCAAACCGATATAGTGGTTCTCAGATTTTCGTCAAAAGTGGTAGTTTTGTTCTTTATCGCAAATTAATAGACCCGTATTTTTTAATTTTTTTTTGTTAGGGTGAGCTTTTCCATTTTATGGTGGTCCGAAAAATCAATTTTTTCGCATTTTTGCCAAAAATGCCTTTTTTGTTAAATTCATAACTTTCGAATCACTGACCAATTCAGACGTTCGACACATCAAATTGAAGCCAATCATTTGGTCTTTTTTGGAAAAATACAACAGTTGCAGAAAATTTGAATTATGTTTTCGTTATTATCGATTGTATTTGTTTTTTATAATTTTCATGGTCTCGGGACCAAAGGCTTTTTTTTTTATCTGTATTATAGTGACTTTCAACTCATTTGGCTGGTTCGTCACTTTTACTTCCATTTTTGGAAGAATGTCGGGAGTGAGAATTGAACTCGTGACCTTTAGCGTGAGAGGCATGGATGTTACCACTACTCTGGTCTCTCTTCAAGTGTCGAATAAATCTTTCGCCTTTTACCAAAGGCAATATATTTTTTAATATTTTTTTCTGGAAAGCTGATGATTTTTCACACAACATATCTCGAAACCAGGGAGGCGTTTTTTTCGTTTTTGAGTTATGATTTTTCAAAGTTAACCGATTTTTTTCCCATTTTTTCCACTCCAATGAATCATAACTTTTGATCTGCTGGACCGATTCAGATGATCGACATATCAAATTAAAGCCAAAGAGCTAGTTTTGTTTGAAAAAATATTACACTCCGAATAAAAATAGATTTTATTTTCGTAATTATTGATTAAATTTGTTTTTTAAAGCTTACATCTTACGTTTCGGGACCAAGGACGTCATATTTTTTATATGTTTTCCTGAAAGCTGAGGTTTTTTCACATAACATATCCGAATACCAGAGAGGCGTTATTTTTCGTTTTTAAATTATTACTTTATAAAGTTAACATGTCTTTAATTTTCGTTCAATATTTATATGCGACTAGACTGGATGTGTGTGACTATAATCCAATTAATTGGCAAGTGTGTTATTTTTTCAAAAAAGGCTAGCTAGGAGGCTTTAATTTGAAATGTCGATCATCAGAATTGGTCCAGTAGTTCAAAAATAATAAATTTTTGAAAAAGAGGAAAAATGATTTTTTGGACCATCGGGTAACTTTGAAAAATCATAACACAAAAACGAAAAAAAACGTCTCCCTGGTTTCGAGATATGTTATATGAAAAATTCTTAGCTTTCCAGAAAAAATATAAAAAACTAAGGCGCCTTTGGTCCCGAGACTTTCAAAACAATAAAAAACCAATACAATCCATAATACGGAGCGCAGAATTCAAATTTCCTGCAGGTATAGTATTTTTTTCAAAAAAGACCAGGCTTTAATTTGATATGTCGATCATCTGAATCGGTCTAGTAGTTCAAAAGTTAAGAATTTTTGAAAATGTAATTTTTGGCAAAAATGCGAAAAAGACGGGTGGGTAATGTCGGTGACATAACCGGAGTGACGTAGGACTATACAAAGGGGACAGCTTTTGCTAAATATATATTTTAAATATATTGTTTTATTTTCTTCTCCTACGTGAATACCTACCTATCTACCTTAAAAATGGATTAGTTTACTGTTTACTCTTTATGAACATGTTGGGGGTTCTGAAAAGAACCTTTGGAGTTGTGTTTTGCGTTTTTTTTACAAACTTGATTCTTGATTTTTTTCTGAAGGCTTTGTACTTATTAAATGTTCAACGTCGGGCATCTTTCGGCGTATACACATATCGTACAATCAAAATGATGGCTGTGGTAGGAAATGCATAGGTGGTCATCAGCTCGTTCACTACCATATATTTCACTACCGCTCATACCGTACCTTAAGCTGTGGTTTCGGAGACGAATGAATTGTAAGATTTGTAGTCTCCGCAAACAAAGTAAATAAAAAAGAAAAAGAACTGAGGTTTTGGAGACGAACTCTACGATCTGTCGAGAAATAAACGAGCTATAAGCGTTCTGAAAAACCAACAGTAAATACAGGGACGGATGTCCTTCGGATTAAAGCCCTTTAAAATAAGAACAGAGCAGCAGGAAATACATAGCTCATCGTGTTGCTCTTTAGTTATTTCTCTATGCAATGCATATGTAACGTCAGTCAATTTTCAACATCAGTTATCAACCAAAGAAAGTAGTTTTGCTACCGAGAAAATTTGTTAATGCCATCCTGCATACAATGTGTTGTAATTTGAAGCCACTTTTAATTTGGAAACCATACATGGGTTTGTAAAAAATGAATGATCAATTTAAAAGAACCCAACCACCAATAAGTTCAAGAACAAGCATAT
This sequence comes from Toxorhynchites rutilus septentrionalis, assembly GCF_029784135.1. Taxonomy (NCBI): domain Eukaryota; kingdom Metazoa; phylum Arthropoda; class Insecta; order Diptera; family Culicidae; genus Toxorhynchites; species Toxorhynchites rutilus. The sequence goes on along the minus strand of NC_073746.1, from coordinate 302,237,835 downwards.
ACAAAAAAAATCAGTTTATATCATATGTCATATTATGTCACTTATAGTGTATTGGTATTGTGAAAAACTTTTAATAACTTTTATTTGAAAGGTTTAATGGCCCTGAAAAGCGCCGTGTTTTACGGTGGCTGGTTTTGCCACCAAAGCAGTCTGTATAAACAAACTTTTTCTTTCTTCTACCTGCTGCCGTTTTGCGATTGCGTTTGCCTCTTGCTGAAACTAGTTGTTGCCTTGATGAGCGCCGAACCGAAGCTGCTCTGTTCTTGATGCGTGTTTTCTGATTGTCGTGAGCAGCTTTGCAAGACAACTCGAGCACTCCGACGGCCGAAACTCTATAATCGCTGTTAGGTATACTGGTGCTCCGGCACCAATTCGTTCGGCCTAGTTACCCTTGCGGAGCAATCAGTGAATGCGACCAACTGGGAACTGGAGACCTGCACGGTTCGAGTGAGACTTTGCCTTTCCCTTAACTTGTCCTCCTTTGTTACGTCCACACGTCCACGTTGCTGCTTGTTTTCTTTTTATGATGTGATGCGATGCGATGTTAAACGATGCCGTACAACCACACTGGTTTACGGTTTGAAAGAAAATGAGATATTTTTTTGAGGTCCGCGCGTTTTATACTCTAGCGGTACACGCTCACAGGATAGAGACAAATCGGCAGACTCAGCCAAAGGGGCGAGTCCAACGAGACGAACGAATGAGCGTTAAAAGGCAGCGATGGCAAAACAATACATTCATTACGATTTGTTCGCTCGTTGGATTCACATGCAGGCTAAAAAGGGTCCTTTTCAGGATCACAAAATTATCTTCAATCTAAAGAGCTTATTGTTTTGTTATCACTCGATATCCCCATCTTGTTCGGCTAAACCTTTCTGTTTAGCGATTGCGTTTGCCACTCGCCACAGCTTTCACAGTTGGAAAATTTCTTCCCATCCAGCTTGGGACATATTGTACAGTAAATTACATTCAATGGCACGTCGCATTACCACCACTCAGTGTCGGATTGGAGGTAATTTTAACCTGTAATTGAACATTTGCGATGAAAGTGGTACAGTGTCGACTTTCAATGTGGGGTCATAATTTGGATCTCTATGTTTACAAAAATGTCCAACTAAATAAGTCGCATTACATGTCCGTCCAATTAGCTAAATGTCGAACTAATTGTAAATTACTGTACTTTCAATCTGGAAACAATTTAAGAATTGGTGAAAATTGAATAATTAGGAAAGTCCTCAACTATCAATAAGCTCAGAACAACTGCCAAATTCACATATTCATCAGATCCTGGCAAACAAATTATGAAAAAATCAATTTGTGATTTATTATTATTTTGGATATTGTTTTAGAAAGCATTGAACTGTATTTCCTAAACTCTTTTTTGGAATGTTTAATGGCCCTGAAAAGCGCCTTGGTTTATGGAATGGTTCCAATTTAGAAAACTTTGTACTCGTGGTTTTGAAAAAAACCATTTCGAACGCCCTCGATGCCGCCTTGTTCTGGATTTGCCACCAAAGCAGATTGTAGAAAGAACAAACTTTTTTCTTCTGCTACCTGCTGCCGTTTTGCGATTGCGTTTGCCGCTCGCCACTCGCTGCAACTGCCTGTTGTCTTGATGTCCACCGAACCGAATGTGTTCTGTTCCGAATGCGGGTTTTCTTATCGTCGCGAGCAGCTTTGCCAGCTAACTCAATCACTTCGGCGGCCGAAACTATATAACGCCGGCTAGGTGGACTGGTGCACTGGTACTAACGCGCTCGGCCTAGCTACCCTTGCGGGAAACTCCAGATCAACACGAGCGGGAACTCCAGATCAAGGTTCGAGCGGGATTTTGCCTTTCCCTTCACTTTTCCTCCTTTACCATGTCCAGACATGGCTGCTTGGGTTGGTTTGTTGATGTGTTGTGATGCGAACCGATGTGGTGTACGGTTTGGATGAGAATGATCATTACGGCAGCGGAGCGGGGATTTTTAAGCTGACTGGCTGGCTCGAGAATTACTCATGTGTGAGACTGCGACCAATGTTTCGTTCATTTTTTTTTCTTTTTCCTTTCCAATCGTGTTTCATTCTACTTCGCTGCTGCTCTGGTTGCCCGTTTTGGTCGGCACGATTTGAGGAGCACAAAATGGACCAATCAAAAATGGGCACATAGTGCATTTGGACAATGCTTGATATTTCACAATTATTCAATTATTTATCTCAAGAAAAATGAAATGTTATTCGTTATGATAGATGCGTAGATATATTTCCTATCAATTGATGCATAAACCTTTGCGATCTATTGAGAAATGCTCGAGTTATAAGCGTTCCAAATCTTGCATTTTTTCCTACTTGTTCAGTGCCTAGATTTCCATTTCACCCCCTATATCTTCCGGTTAGACGTAGTCCTACGTCAAAAATTGTTTTTTTGGGCCACCCTAAAATGGAAATGGTGACCCTAACAAAAAAAATTTAGAAAAACGAGTCTAATGGTTTGCGACAAAGAACAAAATTTCCACTTTTGACGAAAATCTGAGAACCATTATATCGGTTTGGCATGGAATGGCTGTATATGTACATTTAATTTTGGGATTCGATCCCATGGGATCATCTGGTCATTCGCTTAAGCCCTGGTGTCTGAACTACCTACTCTATCCTAGCTTATTACAATCCTATTAATCCCTTTTCGTATTATTTAATACGTCATACATCAAGTGATTTCACTAGCCTGCTGAGCGTTCTAACGTTCAAATACCCACTAGTAAGACTAGATGTTGTACAGGAAAGGATTAAGAGTGCGTTCACAGAGTCGGATTACCGCTCGTCAGCGGGAAATCTATTTTTGTGGCTGTGGTATTGTGGCTCTATTCATCGAGTGTCGGTAACGACAACTTGCTTATTGTCCCCGACATGCGCATGTAGTTTAAGGGGTACTCACTCTGAATATTTGAATTCGGTGGTATGGAGCATCCGTGGCCGAGTGGTTAGCGTCTCACATTATCATGCCGGGTGTTCGGGTTCGATTCCCGTTCTGGCCGGGGGATTTTTCGTCAGAGAAATTTCCTTCGACTTGCACTGTGGTCACGCGTATTCTAGAGCTTGCGCCTCGGAATACATTCAAGGCGTGTTATTTGGCTTAAGAAATCTCAACTATGTATTAATAAAATGACGCTAGTTAATGCATACGTTGAGACGGCAAAAGTTCCAAAGGGAACGTTAACGCCATTTAAGAAGGTATGGTAGCAAACCTGCTTCCGTTGCTGTTCAGATGACGCGCACGTTCCAGTGCGCTTTTTTGTTGTTGGTCGTGGTTGCGCACTGCTCGAGTCACCAAAATAGCTTAGGTCGATATCTCTGGAATGCGTTGAAGAATCGCAAATCTGTTGCTGCTTCGGCCGAGTGGATGTTCGCTTCGCGGGGACAGAAGTGGTTCCTTCCTTCATTTCGATTTAATAAAAACGTGATAGACAGCCAAAGCCAAATGTGAACAAAAAACGCACATTTACCTCTTAATAATTAATTTCGCACTCTAGAGATAGTTTCGGTGATCGGTGGTTATTTTCCTATCACTACTTTTTCGCCACACGGGGATAACAAAAATAACACTTAATTTCACGCAACTAACTCGACAAAATGTATTACTGGATACCTTTCGAAATATATAAAAAAGTGAATGAAATAATTCAAACTCCCTTCTTGTCTCCTTCACGGTTCGAACGGGAGTGATTTGATGAAAGCGTGGAATCCTCAGATAAGCGGTTAATTTTTTTTTATTTGTCAATTCATCAACGGGCTTTAAGGGCCCCAATGATGTACTTAAAAGTATATAAAAATCTAAATCTAAGTTTAATCTTTTTTGAATCATACTATTTAAAAAAAATAGATGTACCGAAGTGGTTATTAGCCTGTTTTTGGTATTGTTTCCAGACTTCCCTATGACATCAACCTATCACCCTCCGAGTCCCGGTCAAGCCGAATTTCGCGCCGGGGATTCGAGTTTAAGTAAAAAGAAAACTCTTAAGGTTGTCATCCAAAAAAAAAAAACGTGTGAGAAATGAAAAATCTAATTAATGTTACAGGTTTTCCTTCTCAGGATACCTAAAGATCTTTGCTGCGTGTTGAGATATGAAATTTTCAGAATTTCGTTCTGTTGAGTGGTCCATAGTTCGCGTTTTCATAATCACATCACTTACTTCAGTGAATCCTGATTCTTACCTCTCCCAATAACAACTATCCCTCCCATGATAAACACTAGGGAACCACGCTATAGAGGCGACCCTTCTGGCCTTCGGGCGGCGAATATCATACTAACATTCCTTCCCTTCCCCTGGTGACTGTAAGGACGTGGCCGGCGTCGTTAACGACCATTTAATGCTCGAATCACCGAGAAATGCACAACGAGAATGATTTGCTAATCCCAAGCGTCGTTCTGTGTGTTATTTGTGCAATTTGGTTGGTTCAGGTCAATCACGGAGAGCAACTACGAACCGTACAGTCTACCCAAGCTCAAGCTCAAAGAAAACTTTTAAGGTTGTCTCTCCGTCGCTGGGAGAAAATCTCGTCAGCGGAAAGTCCAGTCTCGAGAGCTTTGCAGCAGCAGCCAGTTAGCACAAGCTATCGGTGCCGACACTCATTCGGAGTATAAATTCAAAAAAAAAGAGGGGAAACCATACAGTCGCTTCGCCTGGCATCTCATACACAATCAAAGGTAGCCAAAAGCTCTGAACATACGAAGAAATCAATTGTACGAGGGGTTCTCAAATGAAATATGTGGCACACGCTACAGACTAACAGTTACAAAATAAGGAAATATAAGAGAAATTCTTTGTTTACGGATGTTTTACGATATGTGACTACATTCTAGTCGTATTTATGATTATTTTATTTTTGGGAACGGAGACCAACATTGATATTGTGCAAATCCTCTTGGTGCGGGCTAAATGGAAAGCGTAACAAGAACAATTTGAGGCCGGTGGAACTTCGAAACGTCGAAAAGCGTAAAAACATTTTTTAATTGATTGTAAAAACAGTATAGTCACAGTGCAAAATCATAAAACATAACACAGGTCGGACCCGATTAAAGCCTGTCCACGTGAAATTTCGGACACTTTTCTTTCAGTGTAGTTTATGAAATATGTCACTAACCAATGAAATATTTCACCTACATGACAGCTGAAACTCTCCTCTTTATTTCGCTGTCCAACATGTGGGTTATAAGCGGAACAAATCGAAAAGTATGCTCCCGACAGATGGACAGAAACAGAAACTTATGTTCTCGAAGACTTCAAACAGCTTCCGGGTCTCGCTTTTTATACTGCAATGCGAAGGAATGCTGTAGCCAAGTGTTTCCGGACCAAGAAGCAGTCTAAATTCCCCAAAAAGTACTTGGTTTGGCAGGCCATATGCAGTTGTGGCCGAAAATCTAAGTCTTTCGTCTCCACCGGCACTATCAACATAGATGTCTACGAGAAGGAATGTCTCCAGAAGCGGTTGCTACCATTCGTAACAAACCACGACTCTCCAGCGTTGTTTTGGCCTCTTGTTACTATGCAAAATCCATCCTGGAATGGTATAATGCACATGAGGTCAAATATATGCCAAAAACAGCAAATCCACCGAATTGTCCAGAACTTCGCCCAGTGGAAAAGTACCGGGCTCTGATTATGCGAAAACTATTCGAAACTAAGAAGAAAGCGAATGGCATTAATGATTGCAAGAGGAGATGGAAAAGCCCCGCCGCCAGCATATCTGAGGATACTGTACGGAGCCTAATGGCAGATGTTCTCAAGAAAGTTCGTGAATTTTACAGACAATATAATGACCATCGAAGTAAGCATTCCTTGTTTTAGATATAAGTCTATTTTACTGAAATAAACAATCGGTTTTGTTGTATTGCGTGAATTTTTGTTTTACTGGCATCATCTTGGTGTCCCAAATTTAATGTGGACAGGCTTTATATACAGACTCGATTATATACAATTTTGGATTCGACTATATGCAGTTTTGGAAAAAAAATTACCTTTATATTACAAATATAACTTATTTCAAGAAGAAATGTAACTTTTCAACGTTAAGATGTAAATTAAGTGGCTATTACATGTACAGTGGGGTTGCTTGAACTTTCACCAGGAATTGTTTATATCGATATTGCAGCCAAACTGAGAAAGATAGAAGTTGGGTGTCATAGAACAAATTGTAGAGCGGTTAGAGAGCTTCAATTTAATTGATAGAAACAATCTAGTTTAATATAAATTTTAAGGATGAAATTAATGAAAACACATTAAAAATTATTAACTTTTAAGTTTTTCACTTCCAAAATATTATTAAAATCTACTAATTTAGACGTTCCACTACTATATCCTATACTAAATTTTCTCATCTTTCAAATCAAATTCAAATAGCGCCAGTTTAGGGTTGCAGAGTCCGAAACAACATATTCGTAGAAGGATTTTTTTTATCAAATATGATCGTCTATCACCTCCTGAGATTTATTTTTTTCATGTGAGAAAGATGTTCTCGGACTTTAGGGGGATGAATCAAAAACCAAATTCCTTTTATATTCAAAAATCGAAAAATACATGCAAAAAAAGTCACAGAAGGGTTGTTTCTGAGACACGACCGCATAGTTGACGTAGGATTCCGTTAGGCTCTGTATTGATTTTGGATATATTTGAAGAATTATATCGTTATACTCTTTGACCCTGTAAAGGGCCGTTTTGTTTGGTTATTGGATATTGTTTGTTCACTCCACTAGTGTTTACCGAGTGATGATGACAGAAGGATGGTAAACAGTCGTTGGATGGTGCGTATCAGATAAAAGATACCGAAGTGGAACGAGATATGGTGAAATCCTAGACGAGATTGTCTCCTTACCAATGTAATATAACATAATTACTAATTACACAATTATCAATTTTTCTCATCAGTAAAAACATGTTGCTTTAATATAGAGAAAACATAATTGAAATGGGAAAGGAAATTTTCTTTTATAACTTTTACTTTCTGAGTGTTTATTCAACCCAAATGCGAATTTTAATTGGACTAACAACACCTAATACTATATGTAGAGCATATGGGAAATCACTTTTTCTAATATTTTTTCACTTTTCCAATTTTTCTCGCCGTATAAACTTTCCTTGGGTAAAAATGAACACAACAAAACAGAGAGCTTGAATCAAAGGACCCATTCTCGAGCGGGAACACAACTTGATTTTTATTTATGAAAATTGAAATAAATCGTTTCATATATCAAGTCATTTTTGACACAACTGCTACCATTAATAATTTAACACTTACACTTGTGCTAAATTTTTCATAATACACAATCGGTCATTGATATGAAATTTCACGAAGCAACTAACATTATCATTCCAAATTTAAATTTTATTTGCAAGAATTAATCGTATTACTCACCTCACTTACAATATAAAAATGCCCCCGACTTATTGCTATATATTGCCCCCGGCATATATTTGCAATTCTTTTTTCCCTCAGGTAGCTTGGTTTAGATATATCTGTCAGGGAATACATATCGGTATGAACAAAAGCTCTCCCTACTTTCATTTATTTGCAATGCCGACTTCCCCCAGGTAGCTTGGTTTTGATGTCCCTGTTAGGGACCCGCCGCATGTGTCGTCAATTTCAACCAATCAGAAGTAGATATTGCCGTTAGGATAGGGGTTAAGATTTTTCAATTGTTCGATGGTTAGTTTCATGACATATATTATCTCTTCAATACAAAAAATTGTTATGGAGTGCCGAAATCGATTGACGCAAAAATCTCATCAATCCATCATGAAATGAATGAGTAATAAACGTTTGAAATTGGACAATTTTCACGATTTTTTCGATTTTTAATTTGTACCCCAATATGTTTCCGAAAGACGTAATCCTACGTCAAAAAACAATAAATAATTTGCGCTTTTTGACGCCTTTGGAAGTGTAAATTGCTGGCAACGTTACGTAACAGGACCTCTATGCATACGGATAAAATACCGAATATCCTGTTGCGCATCATCATGCATCAGCGGAACCTCGTGATTGCTCCAAAACTTGCAGGTATAGCTAGCGCGCTAATGAATGCTTTTATCGCAGCTTGAGAGCCGTATCAGACTAACGAACAATGACGATGAAATGATACACACCAACACTGCAATAGTGACGAGAAACTATCGTCTCACTCCCCTTCACAGCACGAAGACCTTGATTCCCCTGCCACTCTCTGCATCGTTCTGTGTGGTTTTGCTTTCTGCAAAACTGCATCCTTTCGTCTTTGCGCTTCTTAAGACTGCTCGCATGCTTCCTTGGGAACGAAACTATTGAAAAGAGCAGAAAACGGAACCACTCGTCTCGTGTTCTCCTTATTCGAGGACGAGGAAAGAAAACAGAATCAAGGTTCCGAATCAGACTGAGACATAATCACTCGTCCAGCTGTTGTTGTCTCTTTTTACCGTGTGAAGGGGTATTATGCGCTCATTATTTACTCATCGGCACGTGTTGCACTTCCCCTGGGCTAGTGCAGGAACAACAGCAGTAGTAGCCGCCTTTAAGTGTTGATGAACGCGTGTGGATGAGGGAGGGAAAAGGGCAAACTATTCTTCCCTGTGGTTTCGCTCTGTTCATTCCGATCACGGCACACTCGTGCACTCGTTGCACATGTGTTTCGCTTTTCCGTCCGAATGAGAGAAAAAACGCTGCGAACGTTCGGACGACTGAAGGGTTCATCTCTTTCTCGGAACGGATGAGTCAGTAGATGATTGATTGCAAAAGTGACGGAGCTCCCGCTCTATTCGGTTACTGATATTTATGCTAAGACGTATCTCAAATTCAGAAACTATTTTTGGAACTCAATAGGTGCTTAATGTCAAACGATGGTGAGAAGTGAAACGCTTCATATAAAACTAGAAATCGGAAAAAAAAAATTGTGTTTGAATTGTTGATTTTGAAGACACCTTTCGTGACATCTATTTCAAGTGATTGTTGAAGTTGAATATTTACAATTAAGAGGTTCAGAATGAAAGGGGTGTGAGTGATTTGATCGATTTCTCTTCATCAACTTTTTCTTTAGTTAATAACTCAACTGCAAAAGCGTTCCAATTTGAGTTTGCTGTAGAATCCGATAGATGAGGTTCTGACCTATCTTCCACATTGTCAAATACAGCTGGGAATGTGTTTGCAGCTAAGTTATGACCAAAAGAGAGAGTCGATGTAGAGAAATCGATGATGTCACTTACACCCCTTCCATTTTGAGCCCCTCAATTGATTGGTTTGTTTTATGAATGACCATTTGAAATTTCTCAATCAAAATCGATGATGGTGAAGAGATAGGAAAATGGTGATTGTAAACATATATTATGAAGAAAATTCTGGCTGAGTCACATAAAAAATTCGGGAGACGAACAGGGACCACAAAAATCAACAAGTTAGAAAGACACATGAAAGCAAACTTTAATCAACGACGATTCCACCGATTCACTAGCCTTGTAGTTGTCAACAGGCTTGAATGCGGGGATCGTCATTGACACAATTTTCATAAAGTTCGGCGTCTTTTGTCGCTTACGTTCTAAAATTCTAGTTCATTCGACATCCCTGAAAAAAAATGTCTTATAACACGCGACATTTGTATTTCAAGTTTATTTGACGCTGCCACATTATCAAACCTATTTTTTGTTTCATATTTGTTCACAATTCGCGAGTAAACCTGCTAGTCTTTTACGTAGAATACATATTCGATGAGGAAAAGTTAATTCTCATTGATAATTTTCATTTCAAAAGATTGTTCATTTACCCTGAAATTCCATTATTGTTACTATCGCTTCCCAAACTCGGAAAACAAAACACAATGTCGAATTAGATACTATCACTATTATGATGGTAATCAGTGTTGCCACATATTCATCTCTACTGGAAGGGTCAACAATATTTTTAGTTTCACTTTTTCCTTCAAAAATCTGTCGTTGCTGAGCCGATTTAGAAGCTTTGCTTTGTTGTTGATATAATCAGAAAAATCGCTTGACGATTGCCGAGAAGTAAGATAATATTAGAAACAAGGTATCGTAGCGCCGAAAATGCAAACGAACCGTAAATGATATGATTGAGTTTTAAGTGTTTTACATCGTTTAACAATACAACCTCCTCAAGTTGATTAATACAAAAAATAAAAAATATCACATGACATTCAAAGTACATTTTTTCTTGAAATTGTTTGACATGCACTCATACTACAGTCGGAGAAAAAAGAGAGAATCGAGACGCTCATTCTACCGTTTTGTTCTGTTCTCTAATTCGTTTCTAGAATGACAGTAGCACACTAGCTGAAAAGTCGAAACAATCGAAACAAAAAACATTTCGCGAGAGAGTTGTAGAGTTCTACGAACTTTACATATATATCGTCAAAAAGTATACGGTATAACATTTTAAAAGCGAAAATGTTGCGGCTTCGACTGTTTACCATATCCCTAGATCCTCAACGACTACTCGCAAGCAAGGTAGTAAAATACCACTCAAAATTATGGATGCAAGAGGACTTCGTTGTCTTACTCGTGCCTTCAACAACAAGGATTCACTGAGCCAACGGGATGATGCAAAAAAGGTTAATTGTGCTCACCATTGAATCTGCAAAACATTTGAAAGAGTGAGAATAAAGTGTCGAAAGAAGACAAGAGCCCCGTTATACACTGAGAAACAGATTTCGACGCTGAAATTCCAATACCGCAGGTTGATAAAAAAAAATTCGGGAATTGTTTTGTTTTGGACGACGGAAGTTATTTCCCTCTTTTGAAGACGTACATAAAACTGCATCTACTACACTACTGCATCTCCGAACATAAAATATAAATTTAAACATAAGTTTGAACAGAATGCTGTGCATTGCTATCACCGAGAGAGGTAGTTCTAAGCCACAAATCAAGCCCTCTAGTTTGGCTATCTATTGAGGCCCTATAGTATAATTCCCAACCCCATAGCAATAAGGCAACAATCAATAGTATTACCCTAAAGCTACAGTTATATACTATCAAAATAGCGATAGAGAGATAAGGAGAAATACCGTGATCACTCGAACGATCGTGGTCAGTGTTCGATCTATATGACCACTGACCCCGAACCAAAAAAGAACAGTTCAAATATATTCCTCATTGCGAGAACACGGTCGTCTTTCGTCATCAAAAGTACATTTCGTTGTAATATCATATCTCCCAGTTCCGAAAATACCAATTGTACATGGTATGTAAATGCTTGTCCGCGACTTTGGTGAAAAAGTGGGAAAGCAAAGGTACATTTACCCTCCCCCGCCGGTGAGAGATCTACTGTGCGCTGTAGATAGCCAAATTATTTTAAGTGCTACCATTCCACTTGCCCTTTCGGGAGCCGTTTTCGACGGCGAAGAAAAACCTTCGGTCCAGCATTTACGGCCAACTGGCTCGTAACTGGCTCAAGATGTGTACCAGAACGGATGTTCGATCCCGTTTCAACGAAAACGTCATGCAGATAGACAATACGTGCTTTGGCCAGATAAAGCGTCATCACAAAAAAAATACAATCGTTCCTGAATGCCCTGCCTGCTCTCCGGAATTCCTTGAGCTCCTTGGTGTACAAAAATAACTGGAGAGCCACGAATTGCCAATAGTTGATTGGTAGAATCAAGAGATGCATTCGCAAAGCTGACATGTTGGCCGTACAACGCTCTTGTTCCAACATAAAACGGAAGCCTCGCTGAAGAGCCCATGATTGACCGTTTTCAAATGTTCATATTTTTTTTCTTTCAACAAAGGAAAATGTATCTTTGATTTCAATAAATCAGGTCTGCTTCAAGTATGTTTATCATTTTTTTTAACAACGTGAAAAAGAAATTCCTATATTTTAGTTGCCACCCGTTAATTCCCACGGTTCTATTTTATAACACAATAAAAATTAAAAAAAAACATCCCAGGAACTCTTGGTTGTATGAAGAAAATCTATACCTTTTGTTGAACCACCTCACAATTTACCGTTATTAATTAAAAAACACAAAAAATAGGTTTCAATAAATGTGGCAAACTAATTAAATTTCCGGCGAAAGTTAAAATAATAACATTTTGCCAGAGGTGAAATTGACAGTGAAACTATGACTTTGCAACTATCGCAAAGAACCCAAAGCTATCATCGTTCCCAAACAGGCATTTGCACAGGCGCTGGCGATTGTCACATTGCAACGAGCTCGGACTCAGCTCGACCTCACACGACTGTTCCGGGGGTCGCAAACTAGTTGGATGCCATTGAGGAAATTCGCTGGCTATCTGCACTTCTATGATCGCAGTGAGTAAGCAGCAAAAAAGGTAATGTTAAACGACGAGAAAACTGCATCCATTTGAAGGCGAAGCTATGCAACCCCGAGCACTACGACAGCATCATCTATGCTCTGCAGCACGACTCCGCACTAGTTGCAGTTTCAAGACGCTTTGGTATATCTTCTCTTCCTCCTTCTAGCCTTATCAAATATTTTCCCCACTCAGGTATCGCGGTGTGCCGGGAATAGGCGCAACACGTTGGATGCTGTGGCGGCAACAGACAGAGAGCGCGTCTTCGATCGGAAGGCACTATGAGAAAATGAAAAACTCATCCAAGCATGCTTCTGCGACCGGTTGTGCGGAAGATGTTTTGCGATTGTGGGGAAGCGAGAGAAAGAAAAAGTGAGGAAATAAACTAAATCTAAAACGTCTCACCGACCGATATCATCGGCATGCTCTCTTGATACAATTTCAGAAAAATCAAGAAATGTGCAGCTGAAATGAAGAACAGTTGTTGTTTCGCTTTGCCGATGATAGGCGGAAGAACACAAAAAGAGAGCAGTCTGACTCGTCGTGCCCAGCCGGCTAGCAAGGATAGCTATCGTGGCAAGCATGAATGGCGGATGGGCCATTGTTTTTTGGCATAATTGTTTCACATTATCACACATCTGTAAATTTATGTTTCATAAATTTCGATTTTGTATGCTTTTTCCGTAGATACACGGAGAACCATTAATTCTATCAATTTATTATCTTTGGAGAGAAAGAGAGAGACATAATTCACCAAATGCTATTGGGTTAACCGAGAAGTTATTGTCGATTTTTGTTTCATTAAAAATAAAATATTTTTTTTTTGTACATGGATTGAACGTATAAAGATGGGATGTACATCATTTTAAAGTTTAAACTCTCAAGTATTGGAATATTTTGCGAACAAATTTCTTTATCTTGGTGTGTGTAGATGTAGTAGACAAAAATATCGGTAAGAAATAAAAAGCGATTCATTTCTGCTTTTCCAAAAAGCAAATCCAATTAGCCTTATCAACCAGCTTCCATTTGATTTCTTTATTGTTCCAGCAGGACCTTTCAACACAGAGATATTTTTGTTTTAATGAAAAATTTACCCTTCTTCTCTGATGTTTAATTGTTCAATAAATAATTATCATAACGCAAATCGCATTTTATTTTCAACGAAAAAATCAACAATTACTTTTCGGGCAACTCAATAACGTCAACTTCTGAAATGCCATCCCAGCGATTGTTCATCTATCTATATATACAGGGTTTTCCATTTCGGGCTTCCGAAAGTATACAGCCCTGCGCTGACAACCGTTTGACATAGCTGTCAACCAAAGCGTCATATCGTTAGTTGAAAATCTGCCATTTTACAATATGGATCGTTTTAGCATCGCACAACGTGTTAATTTTGTTAAATTATACTATAAAAATGATGAAAAACCGGCAAATGTTTTTCGAGCATTACGGTCGGGTTTTGGTCGTCATGGACGGCCTACAGAGCACACAATCGCTAATGTAGTGCGTAAATTCGAACAAACTGGATCCGTAGCGGATATTGTGAAACCTGTGCATCATCGTAATGTGCGTTCGGCCGAAAATATTGCTGCTGTTGCTGCCAGTGTGGAGGATGACCCGAATGGTTCGATTCCACGGCGTGCTCAGCAATTGGGCTTGTCAAACACATCATTGTGGCGAATTTTGCATTTGGACTTGCACCTACATCCATATAAAGTCCAACTGGTACAAAAATTAGAGCGTGGTGACCATGGAATGCGTCGGGCATACGTCGATTGGGTGAACGAACAACAGCAGCAAAATGCTGAATTTTCGCATCAAATTTTCTTCAGCGATGAGGCACATTTTGAGCTCGGTAGCTATGTGAACACCCAAAATTTCCGTATATGGGGCTCAGAAAAACCATACGTGATTGTTGAGAGGCCATTGCATCCGCCAAAAGTCACTGTTTGGTGCTTATTATGGTCTGGTGGAGTCATCGGGCCGTATTTCTTTGAAAATGAGGACGGCTAGACTGTAACTGTGAATGGTGAGCGCTATGGCCGCATGTTAACCGATTTTTTTTGCCACAAATTGAAGATATGGATACGGATGACATGTGGTTTCAGCAGGTCGACGCCACGTGCCACACAACACGACCGAACATGGCCATATTGCGAACGAAATTTGAGGGACGCATAATTTCGCGTTTTGGTGATGCCAATTGGCCGTCCACATTATGCGATTTGAACCCGCTAGACTTTTTTTTGTGGGGTTATGCGAAAGACCGTGTCTATGCCAACTCTCCGCAAACCGATACCGCCCCATATGTGCCGAAAAATCATCGAAAATTACCTGTTCCGGATCAAGGTGTGCGAGGAAGCCCTAGGTGGACATTTGAATGATGTTGTATTTCACACATAATGGTATAAACCAAACTTTAATTTGAAATAAAAGTTTCATCGAAATTCGAATTCTAAGTGTGTTTTATTTCAATTTACTTTCGGAATTTGAAGTTGGAAAACCCTGTATATAAATGGATTTCTGTCTGTCTGTCTGTCCGAGCAACTCGAGAGCTAATCAAACAAATGGAATCAAATGAAACACAAATAATATAAATGAATGAAACACCCTATATAAATGAAACACAAATTTCTGCATAACTCGAAAACTATTCAAGTATTTCGAGCCATATTTGGCATGTGGAGGGTTTAGGGGGCACGAAACGTTTCTATGGTAGTTCGACACACCTACCTCCTCTCTAAGTGCAAGGGTGCTGCCACACACCCAAACTAGCGTTGGCAGAAAACATGTCATCTTTGGCAGAAATGATGCCATTTAGTGCACTGGAGAGTCAATTGCGCAAATAATGAGCTGTTTTAATAGCTTAAAAATAGTTTGTATGTATGCGTGCAGACATCTCTTTCCGTTTTATTTTCTCATTTCATTTGGGATTGTGCCAAAAAAAAAACTCCATACGAGCATCAGTGGCAAAGATATTTTACACGACCACGCTATCCACATGGCTAATGATGCTTCAGCATGTTCAGCAAATACGTGATAATATTGCACCTGATTATAAAATGAAGTTGGGAAGTGTTTTCTAAGAGTAAAAAAGGAACGCATGAAGGAGAACAATATCTATCTCGGTCTGGGCCGTGTATGTGGCAAAGTATGCGGAAAGCTTATTTGTTTTTTGTTTCGCTCGCTCGTATTAATCTTATATTGCTGTACCGTGTATATTATACAAATGCTTACTAGTATTTGGGAGTCATGACATTTTCTGTTATGTTATGTCTCATTTAATGTCATAAATCGGGATGACAAAACATGACCTAAAAATCAATGTTGGGTGTACAAATGAAACATAAACTTTTGCATAACTCGAAAACTAATCAAGCAAATGGAGCCAAATTTGGGATGTGAGGGTTCTTGGGTACGAGAATTGTTTCCATGATTGTATGACACCTCTTCCTCCCCTGGAAAGAAGAGGGGGTCCCATAAAAATAATGCAAATATTTCAATCTAACATATTCCAACCAAACATGACAATTGAAAATTTTCGGAAAACTCTAAAGAAAAATGAGAAAATTCAAAGAATTCAATTCGCATGTGTTCTACAATTTCATATTGACCAGCGTTGTTAGTCCATTTGATGTTTGCGGTAGCGAAATTGTTCTTCGTTCGAATGTGGAAATTGATTTTAATGTGATAAAACGCACCCCTATATCGTCTCCTATCTATACAAATAAAAATGGATCACCGAATGTGTTAATAGGAGCAAAACTCGAGAAAGGTCTGATTTAGGGCTATCTTAATTCTATCATATTTTAGAAAATAATTTTAAAGGGTAGATTAGACGATCAATCAATGAACAGTTCTGTGATTGGACCCATGAACGTGCGCTTAGTAATAAAACGTGGATGTGATAACGAAAAATAAATTTTGGGCAGGACAAAGTTTGCAGTTTTATACGGGAGTATACCCATAAAAATCCTTGGTAAAAAAACATCTCAAATGTTTAGTAATGCTAACATTATGCACATATTTTCTGTAGATATTACCGGCCGAATGTAAAATGAATGTCAGATCCAATACACATACCTATCAACGATTGGTACACGGCATTGGTAACATTGTGAATAGCAATAATACATTACCTGTATGTATTATTGCTAATTATTTTCAATCATTTTCAAACATGTTTTGGGTATATGTTAAACCAACGGCTCATACTGCTGGTTTGACATTTGTTTACTATTTTGACGTAGGACTACGTCTTTCATTTCTATACTGGGGTGTAAGTTCAAAGTTTCGAAAACGGAAGCGTTACGCCGGAGACCGAGATTTTGAGCGTTAATAGCTCCTAAACAACTGAATGAAATGGTATGATAAACACTTCATTCGAAAGATGAAATATCTACGCGATCTATGCTTTTTACTTTTTAATCCAAAAACTTGTTTCAATAGCCTTAAAATTGATTTCAAAGCAGGCTATTGAAATCACCCCAATCGGTATATAAGCGAGTGCCGCTCGGAAATCTACTCAGTTATGATTGCGCAACGATTGAGGTAGCATCGCTGGAATGAATGGATGTTTCCCTAACACAGACTTCAAAACCATGGAGCCAGGGGAAACTGGCATTATAAATTAGATGCAAGCAGCGGGTACTTTTGTACTCGTTTGTGTTTCTGCAAATCGCAATGTTTCCCTAACACAGACTTCAAAACCATGGAGCGTGGGGAAATTGGCATTGCAAATGAGATGCAAGCAGCGAGTACTTTTGTACTCGCTTGCAATTTTGCAAACAGGAATGTTTTTTTCCCAACACAGATTCCGAAACTAAAAAGTTGGGAAAATCGGCATTGCAGATCTCGGCAGTACTTTTATACCCCCTTGTATTTTTACACTACAGATTCATTTTGCTAACAAATCGGGTGCAAATGCAACGCTTTGGCTCGGTTATTCAAGACTGCATTTCCCTTCATGTCGCCAGCTCACTGAACTTCTACGCATACCGCTTGATGATTAGGCTAAATGTTGATAACTATTTGCTGCGATAACCATTACCACAATGCATGAATTGACCTAAATTGGGATTTGTTTGCAATTGAATACGTAAATTGTTTCATACATTCACTAGTTTAATCAATAGCTCTGCACAGCGGCGATATCGTACCCAATGAGGAACATCCGAGGTGAAAAAAAAACACATGGTTGCTAAGCCAACGGCAGTCCTACGTCAACCTTGCGGTCATATCATAGGTATAACCCATCCATAGTTTTTATCGCGTAATATGTATACATAATTCCACCGGCAAAAATAACTAATAATTGGTAGTATTTACCAAAATATTCATCATACATACCATTTTTTCTAAGAGTGTACTAGAGTGAAGCTACCAGGAACGATGACAATATATTTTTGTAGGCTTTAATTTGATATGTCGATCATCTGAATCGGTCAAGTAGTTCAAAAATTATAAATTTTTGAACAAAGGTTTTTTGGGAAGAAAAAGCAAAAAATGATTTTTCGGACCATCGGTTAAATTTGAAAAATCATAACTTAGAAACGAAGAAAATAGCATCTCAGATTTTTGGATATGTAATTTAAAGAACCCTAAACTTTCAAGAAAAAATATAAAAAAAATTTGCACCCTCTAGTCCGAAACCATGAAAACAACAAAAAAAAAACAAATACAATCAATAATTAGGAAAACAAAATCTATATTTTTTGAAACTATATTTTTTTTTCAAAAAAAAACCAACTGATTGTCTTTAATTCGGTATATCGATCATTCGAATCGGTTCAGTAGTTCAAAAGTTATAAATTTTCAAAAAAAAATCTTTTTAGAAAAAAACCTGGAAAATTGATTTTTCGGACCGCCCTAAAATGGAAATGAGTACATTATGCTACAAAGAATAAATAGACCACTTTTCACGAAAATATGTGAACCACTATATCGGTTTGACATGGAATGTCTAGTGGAAATAGTAAAACAAGTAATAAAAGTATTGAATAAACAAAGTAGGCTTTTTTTTTCGCTGCTCATGTTTTCTAAAAATGCAAACAAGTAACATTTTTGGATTAAATTCGGGCGTTAGCTTACATAGCATGTTTTTTTATAGATGTACGTTGCATCAAGCTAAAGGTATCAGTTGTTTCGATTTAGTTTCACTCTAGTCAGCGATCAGCCAACGTTGTTAAAGCCGATAGTGAATTTGGAAATGTTACTGCTGTGCCGATTGCTCGTGCCGAAAGTATTTTGTGTAATGAAATATACGTTTGTTAAGTAGAATAGAAAATTAATTCCACACATATCACCTTGTATCGAGTGAGAGGTTTAAATTGGTTTGCTCTATGGTTCAATTTTTAGAAGAAATTACGATTCGGCAGACATCCAACTAACAACCAGTCGTTGCCGGCGGCAAGACCATTCGAATGGTCTTTAGGAGTTTAGGTTAGGTTTCCTGAATCGACATTTTTCAAGGCTAGAGGTGAATGAATTTACATTTTTTGTTGGAAGAGATCTTGTGTGCTTTTAAGAGTGGTCTCGTGCATATTGATGACATTTTCCGATCGATTATTCAATTCGCCAATTCGAGAAATGTTTCCAGGGTTAAAATGGCTCCAAAGTTCAGTGTATTTCAGGATGGATTTGAAGAAAATGTTTTACTGCGGTGAGAGCAGTATTCTTCGGTTGAGAACTAAAGGTGCCGCCGACAATACACAACCAATTCGGTTTCGGATTTATGTTGCCGTTTTACGACAGGTCCTGCACTGTATATTATGTGTATGTGTATTATTTCTTTGGGGAATAGAGCTTTTCAGGACGTTGGAGATATAGGTTTGGTAAGGAACACAGTTGATAGGATATTCTTTTTTTTTTTTAAATTGACTCCAAGTATATTATTGTACGATTGATGCTAGAGAAACGCCAATAGAACTTTTTGTCGTAGTACTACGGTTTTCTGGAAGGATGTAAGTTTGGAAAAATGTCCCGTTTTGATGAGATTCTTCAAACGTCAATAACTAAATTGTCATGATTTTTATATCCATCAATTCGTGAAAAACATGTGTTTTTGTCAATAATATAAATTCATATTATTGACGAAAACATCATATTAATTGCTACCCGAACACAGACATCTGAATCAGACACTCATGAGTGCTCAAGCACCAATCACACAGAAAGTAAGCAGCCGTGCGACAGCGACGAGGGCATCTAAAATGGCTTCCTTCAAGGGTGAGAATTTAGGATAAGTTTTCTAAATTGGCCTTTTTCAAGGTTAATGAAGTGCAAAAGTTTAAAACATTGAACACTCTCTCACCAGTCATTCACGATTCATCAGTCATCCAGCTAGCAAATAGTTGACGGCGGCTGCAGAGTGGACGAGTTAATACTTTAACAATTGGTTTACTTAGAAAAACATTACTTTGGCACCAATATGCCTATATTCCTTTTCACTTGAGAACTAAACATAGAATCTTAGGATATCTGTATATAATCTCGCTGTGCCCTGATTCTAGTCCTATCGCTAAATTCTGCATTGTGCGAAATAATGGAAATGATTGTTTATTCTGATCTTGAATCGTGGGATCGTTTACGATCTTGAATTCTGGATCGTATGATGTGATGTGGCTGAGTGGTCTGATGTCTGGTGTTTGTTGATAATAAATTATCGCTTCGCGGGTGGTCCGTTGCTGGCCAGATAATTGATGACTTGACTTGACTTGACTTGACGCCTTTCTCAAAACCGAGAATTTAGATCAACGTTTTTCCATTGGCTTTTTCTAAGGCTATAATTCGGCTTCAAATTACCTAATTATCAGGTAATCAAATACCGAGAAATGATTTGGAAATCATGCATGGCAGGATTATAATATTATACTCGTTAAATTTTGCAACCCGCCAAAATTGTGTTGCTTAATTTGTTCGAACTGTACCAGCATCAAAAGGTTTTCACCTCCAACTTTTGGGTGGGCGTTCCGTGGTTCCTTTTTTTTTTTTTTTTTATATAAATCGTTTATTTTTACAGGCTCAGTTACATTAGTTTAAAGGAGCCGAATTCTTAAGTATATGTTTTAAAACTATACATAAATAATTTTCCTAACACTATGGTTAGTAAGGTGGAAAACCGATTACTCGCGGTTTACTCGAGTTTAGAGGGTGACATCTTTCAGGAAAGGGATGGGATATAAGGGAATTGTTACAATGTTGATGATCACACTCGATTCTTAAATCTATTGTATATTTACATTTCAACTTATTTTACTGTTTATACCATGGGGGCCAATCGCTCGCAATGGATGAAAAGGAGGGTATAAGGACATAGGTACAATCACACACGAAGATCGATAGCTTTAAGGAAAACATATATTTGGGTCATGTAATCAAGGTCTAACCGAGCCAACACATCTCTCACCGGCACATTGGGCTGTCTTCCTCGGGCCCGAAGGGAGTTTTCTAAATTCGATCTGGCGACAAGATACATCTCGCACGACCAAACAACATGCTCGATGTCGTGATAACCTTGACCACAGACGCAGAGATTGTTGCTGGAAAGATTGAAACGAAAGAGAAGCGCATCTAACGAACAGTGATTGGACATGAGTCGGGAGAAGGTGCGAATAAAGTCCCGACTCAAGTCCAGACTTTTGAACCACGGTTTGAGGCTAACCTTAGGGATAATCGAGTGAAACCACCGGCCCAATTCATCTTCGTTCCATTTGCGTTGCCAGTTAGCGATGGTATTTTTACGGACTAAAGAAAAAAATTCATTGAAGGCGATTTGACGCTGGTAAATGTCGCCTTCAATCGCACCTACCTTTGCTAATGAGTCAGCCCTCTCATTACCCGGAATTGAGCAATGTGAAGGGACCCAGACAAAGGTAATGACATAACAGCGTCTGGATAAAGCACTCAAAATTTCTCGTATTCTCTCAAGGAAGTACGGCGAGTGCTTTTCCGGCCTCACTGAACGGATAGCTTCGACAGAGCTAAGACTATCCGTTACAATGTAATAGTGTTCAACAGGTCGTGAGGCGACGCTGTCCAGCGCCCAGTATATCGCTGCCAATTCAGCAATATACACTGAGCAAGGATTCTGAAGACTGTGGGAGGTGCTAAAAATTTCGTTGAACACTCCAAATCCTGTGGACTCATTCATAGAGGACCCATCAGTAAAGTACATATTATCACAATTGATACCCCCATACTTTGAATCGAAGATCGTTGGAGCGATCCTCGATCGTTGATAATCTGAATATCCATGGATATCCTGTTTCATGGACAGATCAAAATGCACAGAGGAATTGATGTAGTCAGGAAAACAAACACGGTTGGGAATATACGAAGAAGGATCAACCTGCATGGAGATGAATTCATGATATGAACTCATGAATCCGGAGTGAAAATTTAGCTCGATCAGCTGCTCAAAATTCCCGATCACCAATGGGTTCATAACCTTACACCGGATGAGGAACCGAAGAGATAATAAATTGAAGCGATCTTTTAGTGGGAGTAGGCCTGCCAAAACCTCGAGACTCATGGTATGCGTTGAGGGCATACATCCCAACGCAATACGGAGACAAAGATACTGAATTCGCTCGAGTTTAATGAGGTGTGTTTTGGCAGCTGATTGAAAACAGAAACTGCCATACTCCATCACTGAGAGAATAGTTGTTCGATACAACATTATAAGATCTTCGGGATGGGCTCCCCACCAGGTGCCGGTAATTGTACGGAGAAAGTTTATTCTTTGTTGACATTTTTTACTCAGATACCTAATATGGACCCCCCAAGTACATTTGGAGTCGAACCAGACCCCAAGATACTTGAATGACATAGCATGAGTGATCGGTTTACCCAAAAGTTGAAGCTTTGGTTTTGCTGGTCTATGCTTCCTAGAAAAAACCACCATCTCTGTTTTCTCCGTGGAGAATTCGATCCCTAGCCCAATGGCCCAGGTTGAAAAATTGTTCAAAGTATCTTGTAAGGGTCCTTGCAGGTCGGATTCGTTTGATCCTACGACAGACACCACTCCATCATCTGCAAGTTGTCTTAGGCTGCAATTTTGTGTAAGGCAATTGTCGATGTCG
The DNA here is from genome assembly GCF_029784135.1 of Toxorhynchites rutilus septentrionalis. Lineage (NCBI taxonomy): Eukaryota > Metazoa > Arthropoda > Insecta > Diptera > Culicidae > Toxorhynchites > Toxorhynchites rutilus. The sequence continues at coordinate 302,215,475 of NC_073746.1, read as the reverse complement.
CTTACATAGAAGTTGTACAAAAGGGGGCTTAAACATGAGCCCTGGGGGAGGCCCATGTAAGAGAACCGACTTACTGCCGAATCTCCGTGAGAAAAGTTCAAATGTTTCTCACAAAGCAAGTTATATAACATATTATTCAATAGAGGCGGCAGACCCCGAGAGTGTAATTTGTCTGACAAAACCTCTATTGAAACAGAATCAAAGGCCCCCTTTATGTCCAAGAATACTGAAGCCATTTGTTTTTTTTCGGCGTAAGCCATTTGAATTTCTGAAGAAAGCAACGCAAGACAATCATTCGTCCCCTTGCCCCTACGGAACCCATATTGTGTATCTGAGAGTAAGGCATTCGTTTCAACCCAACGATCAAGGCGAAACAAGATCATTTTCTCCAACAATTTCCGTATACAAGACAGCATTGCTATTGGGCGGTACGAATTGAAGTCGGACGCGGGTTTTCCGGGTTTTTGAATAGCTATAACTCGTACTTGTCTCCAATCATCCGGAACAACATTATGCTCCAGAAACTTATTGAATAAATTCAACAAGCGATGTTTGGCCACATCGGGGAGGTTTTTTAACAAGTTGAACTTAATTCTATCCGATCCTGGAGCCGAATTGTTACTTGAAAGGAGAGCAAGAGAGAATTCTACCATCGAAAACTCGGAATCAAGATCGCACCTATCTTGTGGTATATCTCGAACAATTCTTTGCACGGGAGCGAAATCGGGACAAACCTTTCGCGCAAAATTAAAAATCCATCGATGTGAATATTCCTCGCTTTCATTCGATGAAGAGCGATTTCTCATGTTTCGAGCCACTTTCCATAATTTTTTCATTGACGTTTCTCGTGACAAACCTCCCACGAAATTTCGCCAATAAGCACGTTTTTTACCTTTGATCAAGTTTTTAAATTGATTCTCAAGGGCTAAATACGTTTGAAAATTTTCAGGAGTTCCACGTTTCCGAAAAGCTTTAAATGCATTCGATTTTTCTACATAAAGCTTTGAACATTGGCTATCCCACCATGGATTGGGAGGCCTTCGGTGAATGGTGGAACCTGGGATGGGTTTCGTTTGAGCGCGAACCGCGCTGTCATGGATCAAACGAGAAAGGAAGTTATACTCCTCCAATGGAGGTAAACCATCTCTGGAATTGATGGCTAGAGTAATCGCGTCCGCATATTTTTTCCAGTCAATGTGTCTTGTGAGGTCATATGCCATGTTTATAGATTCAGAAGAATTCGACCCAATGGTGATGGAAATTTTGATTGGCAAGTGATCACTACCGTTGGGATCCTGGATTACATTCCACTTGCAATCTAACGATAGTGAATTCGAGCAAAGCGAGAGGTCAAGAGCACTTGGGTTAGCAGGAGGTTTAGGCACACGTGTTGTTTCCCCAGTGTTCAAAACGGTCATATTGAAGCTGTTACAAAGGTCATATATCAACAATGAACGATTGTCGTCGTACTGTTCCCCCCAGGCAGTTCCGTGAGAGTTGAAGTCTCCCAAGATCAATCGTGGCTCAGGAAGGAGTGAGCACATGTCAACAAGTTGTTTGCGGCTAACCGCAGCTCTCGGAGGCCAATACAAGCTGACAATACAGAGGTCTTTGCCTTTAATGTTTGCATGACAAGCAACAGCTTCGATCCCTCCAATAGGTGGAAGGTCAATTCTAAAAAATGAGTGGCACTTATTGATCCCCAAAAGCACCCCTCCGTATCTGTCATCACGGTCCAAGCGTATAATATTAAAATCGTGGAAAGAGAGATCATCTCGCGAAGAAAGCCAAGTTTCGGACAGAGCAAAAACATCACAATTGAACTTATGAATTAAAAATTTGAATGCATCCAATTTAGGGATAAGACTACGACAATTCCACTGTAAAACAGTGATATCTCCGACCTCTCTATTCAAATTAGACATCAAGAGAGATAATCATTGCAAGGAGGGGCCATGTTTGCATCAATTGTTGCAAAATTGTCTTTAGTACTGGAAGCATTGAGATGACAATGGTTCTGATGGAATCGGAAACATTAAAACACGTGAAGATTTGATCCACAAGGTCAGTCAACTTTATAAATCCCGATTGGGAAGTTGAGCTGGACGCAAAAAAAGGGACAGTTGGGGTTTTTGATGTCCCCTCGAGTGCTGGGTCGTTCGAAGGTGAACTATTCCCACGGAAGCCAGGAGGAACCTGATTTTGCTTGTCCGCTGCACTCGATATTTTAGGCAAGCTAACATGGGGTACCACCGATGGGACTTGTCGTTGAACTTTGGGAGTGGACACATTTTTGCGCCGGGAATTCCCTTTGAAAATAAACGGTGTGCCCTCGTTAGCTGTATCCGCTTCCAATTCGTCAACTGGCAGTGAAGCAAAGACATTGTTTGTTGGTAATGGTTGTTGTTGAGCCAGTGGGGAAGCGCCCTTTAAGATATCCGCGAAAGTGCGTTTCGAGCGTTCCTTCAAAGAGCGCTTTTGTTTATCCCAGCGACTCTTGTAAGTTTCACAAGCTGAGAGCACGTGTGGGATCCCCCGCAATATGGACACTTATGCTCAGTCGCACTGCAGGATTTCCCCTCATGTTGCTCTCCGCATGTGGCACAGCGCTCCTTGTTGGCGCAATAAGCTGCTGTATGACCAACTGACTTGCATTTGTTGCAAGTCATGGGCTTTGGCACGAAGAGTCGCACCGGCAGCCTCAATTTGTCCACCATAACGTAGTCAGGGAGGGCGGCACCAGCAAAAGTGACTCGAAACGAGTCGTACGGCGTAAATTTCTTTTCTACTCCTTCCTGTGTAACTTTTCCAAGTTGGCGACATTCCAAGATTTTGACTTCCATCGAAGGAAGCCTCTTGAACCTGCCAACTCCCATACTTTCTATAGTTTTGCACGTCAGACCCGTTTCAGATATAACGCCCCCAATTTCTACGTTATGGGAGGGAATAAAAACTCGATATTCGAGGATGAAATGCTTATCAGCAACAATATCGTTCGCGTCCTTTCGGTTAGTCACGACAACTCGCAGTTTGTTCGGTCTTACTTTGCAAATTTCCGAAACAGAGGTGTATCTTTTCAGATCTGTCATAATCTGTACGACCCTCAAGGCTTTACCATTAGGTTTGGGCCGGAAAAAAACAACCCAAGGACCAGCGTCAGGCGCATCGTCCGGATAAACCCTGACACGGGGAGCGGAAACAATAGGAGAGGAATTCGAGGACAAGGTTTGAGTGGGGACAGTAACATCAGAGGGGGGAAGGGATGTCGATGATTGGGTGGAAGTATTGGAGGAATCAGGGGAAAGGTTTGCAATCTTTTTTTTGGAGGGGGGCTTGGTAGTGTGAGTTGACTCGTCCCCAGAAGAAGAATCTTCGGGCATAGGAGTCCGTTTAAGGGACTTACTACACCCTGCTTGAGCAAGCGAGGGGGAGTCTGAAATGTCCATGTCTAGACCCCCACCCTCCTCCATTCTTAGAACGAACGATTATTATCTTTACAATTTTTTTATCTCACTTGTAAAAAAAAAAAACTTAAATAAAATAAAAATAATCACATAAATTTGTTGTTCCGATATGCGCTCTGTTACCCTATTAAGGGAGACACAAAAGTCACGCGCTACGGAGACAACACAATAGCAGAAGTTATTGTTGTACTCAACTGATTGTTGTTATTGTTGTCAACCACGTGTTGACGATGCCGTTATGGTTATTGATCCACTACAGACGCCGATCCAGACCACTGCAGAGGCGCTGCTTCCTCGGTTCTGGCTGCTTTGGGCACTTTGGGCACTAATTCACCACAGAACACACGAGAAAAAAAAACCAACTCGTTGGGGAGAAGAGAAAAAAAAACTTCGAGAACAATGCTTGAGGAGTGATGAATAGCACATCCAGCTCCATCAAGTTGTTAGCGAGGAATGTTCCGTGGTTCCTTGAGTCCATTTATTATTTATCATGTTCAAGAACTCGGGTAAAAACAATGATTTCACGGAAGGCAAAAAGGCAAACAAGCATTGTTCGACAATGGCTCTCTGACAAAGTTTCGTGTTACCAAGAACTAACAATGCCATAATCGAACAGGTAGCATATTACAATTATGAATATGATATGGAATTCTGAACCTTTTCAACTAAATTCCTATACCTTACATATAAAATACTAAATTAATTTAATTTTCGGATGAGAACTTTTTTTATTTTTTTTACATTTTCATTTTCAACCAAAATTGAAATTTTAATTATCATATGGCAAATTTTAATGGCGGCTTAAAGGGTGTGTCACATCAAATTGCATCACGGAAAAAACGCTGTAGAAATTTAATTTTTAGGAATTATATCTTCAGCTTTCGCTTATAATCAGATAAGAGTGTATAGATCAAGTTGGCCATGCTTCACTGTCAATTTTTCGTAAATTTGGAAAAATGTCGTCGAACGAAAAAGAGCGTCGTGAATTAATCCTGTGCACTCATTTCGAGAATCCGGAGTTGTCACATCGGGACATCGGTAAGATGCTAGAAATCGTCCAATCCACGGTCAGCAGAGTACTAAAACGATACTTCGAGAACCTAACCATCGACCGGAAGGTGAAGAACGGCAAAAATGGATGCTCCGTCAGTGAAAAAGATCACAAGCGCGTAGTTAAGCAGTTTAGACGTGATCCGAGAAGTTCGGTCCGGGATGTCGCCAATAAGCTGAATTTGTCAAGTTCATTCGTCCAGCGGACCAAGCAGGGCCTGCGTACATACAAGGTTCAGAAGGCTCCTAACCGCGACGAAAGGCAAAACATGGTGGGGAAGACGCGAGCCTGGAAGCTGTACACCGAAATGCTGACGAAGCCGCATTGCCTGGTAATGAAACCTACGTCAAAGCGGACTTTCGTCAGCTGCCGGGTCTGTTGTTCTTCTCCGCAGAGGACAAACTCAGCGTTCCGGAGGAGATTCGCAAGCAGAAACTATCCAAGTTTGCCAAAAAGTACAGGGTGGGCCATTTAAAGTGGAAGGATTTGTTTTTGCAATAGCAAAGTAAAGAAGTGGAATTTTCAATTTTTTTTTTTGAAATTCATTTATTTTGGTCCAAGGAGATTTGTTCTAACTACTTTTTGATTATGATATCTCGTAAATGACCGCCTCTGGCCTTGACCGCAAAATCTGCCCTTTTTTCGGCATTTTCCATCACTTTGCCCAATGTTTCGGCCGATATGGCAGCAATTTCTTGTCGGATATTGTCTTTCAGCGCAGCCAGGGTCCTTGGTTCACCAGTGTATACCTTGTATTTTAAATATCCCCATAAAAAAAAGTCAGGAGGCGTCAAATCAGGTGATCTCGGTGGCCAGTCATAATCGCCGTTTTTCGATATTAATCTTCCGGGGAACATTTCGCGCAATAATTTGGTCGTGGCAGCCGCTGTATGGCATGTAGCGCCGTCCTGTTGGAACCAGTAATTGTCCAATTAATTTTCACGAACAAATGGCAATAAAAAGATGCCTAACTCTTGCGAACGATGGCGACCTGATGTCGAAGGAGTCTCTGCAACACTGGCTCGAACGGCATCAATATTCTCGTCGAAACGTCTTGGTCGTTGTCTGGACAGATGGCTGGCATTACCAACACTACCAGACGATATAAATTTGGCAAATAATCGACGTATAGTGTTGTCTCCAGGCGATGTTTTAACTTTATTTTTATTATTCCACGCACGTTTAGTTAACACAATTGAGAAGTTATTTTGAATGTACAGCTGAACAATTTCAGCGCGTTGTTTAGGTGTGTATTGTTCCATGGTTAAAATTGTACTGAAATGACGCTTCCAACGCGGTATGACATTTGTTAATCTGACATCTCTGTCAAAAGTTATGGGGTTGCCAGATGCTTCCACTTTAAATGGCCCACCCTGTACATGGTGTGGCAAGCGATCAGCTCTTGCGGAAAGTGGAGCGCCCCCTTCGTGATGACCGGCACGGTAAACGGGCAGGTTTACCTTAAGGAGTGCCTACAGAAGCGCTTACTACCACTATTGAAGCAGCACGAGGGTCCGACCATCTTCTGGCCGGATCTCGCTTCGTGCCACTATTCAAAGGACGTGTTGGAGTGGTACGAAGCCAACGGGGTCACCTTCGTGCCAAAGGAAATGAACCCGCCTAACGCGCCGGAGCTTCGCCCAATAGAGAAATATTGGACGATTATGAAGCAGGCCCTCCGGAAGAACACAAAAGTTGTCAAATCGGAGGCGGACTTCAAGAGAAAATGGATTTCTGTTAAAAAAAAACTACAACCTGACGTTGTACAGAACCTTATGGACGGGGTAAAGAGGAAGGTGCGAGCATACGGGCTTGGGCTCGAAGTATGAATAAAAAGAAAATGCCAAAAGTTGTTTAATAGTTTTTATTTTACTGTCTAAAATTTTCAAAAGGATCGGTCTACTGGGCGAATTTCTACAGCGTTTTTTCCGTGATGCAATTTGATGTGACACACCCTTTATTTCAATTCCTTTTTACATAACTTTTCTTGAATAGTTACGATCTCGCAAAGTATTGATTTTTTCAGTTTCAAAGAAAAACACATTTAGCTTTATTCAGTCTGAGAAGCGCGCTTAAGTCAGTGCTTCATAAGCCAACTCTCTTTCCATTAATCGCGATGCACTAACTAGTAGCGAGAGGACATATCTTCGGCATCTCTTTTGCCCGGCCCAAAATACATCTTCACATCGTTCGTCATCAGTAAGTATGCTTGGTACCCCAGAATCAACGGAAATTCAGACTTCAAAACCTCTTATAAACAACCTAAGAAGAATTATTGAATCGTTTGTTTGAGAAAGCCCATAAATGCCATTTTTATCAAAATTGACTTTTTGGCAGATTTTGAGTCCTTGAGAGTACCTAAATCGACTATCAAAATTTCAGAAAAAGTTAATTCTACGAACCCCCTTAAATTGGGGTTATAAATCTTCGTTTGTTTGTGAAACATATGTCCATGGTTCTAAAGCACAAAGAACACTAAGCTGAGTGGCAGGCAAAGTCCCGTAGTATTTATCATGTACTTTTCATATACAGTTATATCTCGAAATAAGGCAACATTATTTTTTTTCTCGTTACGTTATATCGAAGCAAAAAAAAATTATTTGATTGATGCAAAACTGATTACTCAAAAATGCACAAAAAAAATCACTCAGCAGTATTTATAAACCTTTCTTATGCCCATTTAAGATAATTTTCCTAGACAAACATGATCAGTTTGAAGTAGAGGAAAAGGTCTGAAAGAATTGAAGTGAAATTGGTATTAATTAGTGATGAAACGGATAGTAGTTTGGCCGGATACCGGATAGCTTCAAGGCCTGATAGCTGGATATGAAGATGATGATGATGGTCCCGCCACCTTCCCCTACAAAGGTTTGAGCAAGACGAGTTATCTAAAAGATATTGACTTTTTTTCTTAGCTTTGAAATCAGTTTACCAAAAAAAAAACGAACTGATTTTACCTACAGATATAAATTCAAAAAATGTTATTTTATTACATTATCAAAAGAGAAGCCAACACTCAGTCTCAATACGGTCCCGACGAGGCCCTTGCAGCTAATTGGTCCACCAGAGCACGAGTCCAACCGCCAGCCTAGTTTTGGATATACAATGACTATCCCCATCCAGAGAAGTCGAGAAAATTTTCCATTACGGAAAAATCCTAGACCGGCTCTCACAAAAACTTTTATTTTATATCCCTCATATCTGTGAGACGCGCGCGAGGCTCAAACTTATGTAGACTACTTTTATTTTTTTTAAACTAATACAAAAGAAAACAAACAAATGAAAAATAAAAATAGTCCATCATCACCATGATCATGACAGACATAATACTGATAAATACAAATTAAAAAACAAATAATATTGAAAAAAAAATAAATTCCACATATAATCCGTTAAAAAAACTTCGTCAGATAAAGTATTCATTAAAAAAGTATAAATAAATAAAATCTACAATAAACTGTCCACACAAAGTTATCCGTTCGTATAAAACTTCGTCAGTTACTATTATTCGTAAAAAATTAGAAAAAACATTATTCGGCTGTTAAGAAAATACAGCTTTAATGTGTGAAATACAGTGCCTCTTGAATTCTGTAAGTGTTGTTGCGCATTTAATATGTCTTGGCATCGAGTTGAAAACATTTATTCCTTTGAAATACAACGAATTCTGTGAAGCACATGACAAGAAATGAGGTGTTCTTAATTCATTCGCGTTTCTAGTGTTATACGAGGGTCACTATTTATATTTCGGGAATTGGCAACACTGATGTCATGTGAGTCCATCTGACGGTTCCATCGTAAAGTTTGACATTTTTGACGATATACGTACTCAGAACATTTTGTCATACGGACGCTATTTGTTTATTTTATATTTAGTTGAAAGTTTGGTCTCGGCAAAAAAATGGAACTGAATCGTGAACATTTTAGTGCGATGATTTTTTACGACTTTCGACGTGGATTATCACAACAAGAGTGCGTCAATCAACTTAATTTGACTTTTGGCGATGAAGCTCCATCAAAAACCACTGTGTATCGCTGGTATAGCGAATTCAATCGTGGTCGTACTTCGCTGTCCGACGAGTTTCGTGAAGATCGTCCAAAATCAACTGTAGTGCCAGAAAACATCGATGCTGTGCACGAAATGATTAAGCAAGATCGTCATGTAACCTATTGTGAGATTGAGGCATCCCTAAGCATTAGTTCCACCAGCATATATGCGATTTTACATGAACACTTACTTAGTTGTGCGAAAATTATGTTCACGTTGGATCCCACATAATTTGACAATCGCTCAAAAAAAAAGGCTCGTGTCGATTGGAATAAATGCTTTGAAAATTGGTTTAAGCGCATGCAAAAGTGTATCGATCATCGTGGCGAGTACTTTGAAAAACAATAAAAATATATTCGCAGCTTAACTATTTGTTTTTGTTCCTATTCCCGAAATATAAATAGTGACCCTCGTATCTATGAAAATCACTTCCTCTTTCAACTCAATCACTCAAATATCGAGGCAGCAAACCGTTAACTACTTTAAAAATGAACACCATAGTTAAATAAACAATTCTTTGCTTCACGGATAACGCATTATTTTATTCTGCAAGCGCTGTAACCTGGATATTTGTGTGTCTTTGGCTAAAAATAGAATGGAAGAACAAAAGTCTAAATGGGGAGAGATGATTGATTTGTAGCGCGTTTTAGATCCAAGAAAACAGCAATGATGGTATCTTTAGATTCTAATTTCTCTTTCCATTTTGCTAACACCAAATTCAATGCGGTTTCACAGGAATGACCTTCCCGATATCCGGCAATCGGATATTCAGCTTTTTTCATTTGTGAATACGAAACTAGATGACACTGCATTCGAGCATGGAGCGAATAAAGGATTACATTTTAGAAGAAATAAACACATTTTTACATAAAAATAATGAACTATGAATAAATTTCCCGTTTCCGTGAATATCCTTTAATAGATATTCAAGTTTTCTACAAGTAATCTTCAACAGGGTTTTTTTTCTGATAATGATTCAACTACTGAAGAAAGGATCAGAATCACTTAACTGCAATCTTATAAGACCCGAGGATCAAGTCAGACTATTTAGGAGTTCTTGAAACGTAAACAGCCTTGCTGGCAAATGTTATTGGAGTACATAAAATATCTTGCGACGAATCTTCTGAGAGTAACAGCTCATCGTCGTCTTCAAGACCTGTAAATAAAACAAAAGAGTCGAAACTGAATCAAACCTTATACACGAAACTCACGACACACCTTTTAGGACTGTTTCAACGAAGTGGCAAATGAAAATAAGAGTCGCGTTCAGGAAAAAATACCGTTGCTAACGAAATCGACGAAATATGAATGACGTTTGCGATCGATTCTAAATTTGGTGGTCATTAAAATCTAAGCAGTCAATCGAGGGCAAGGATTGCTAGAGTTTATTTTTTAGCTTCTTGCAGTAGTATTACAGCGAAGACTGTTCTCTGAAGTTAGCCTGGTTTAAGAAGCAAAGCGTAATTGGTTGTCATCATCAACTTCCGAAAATTTATTATTTATTCATCATAATAATAACCACTGGGTAATTTTGAGTACTGTTCATGAATTAATATTTTGAGTAAATATTAATTTAATCTGGCATTTCAGTCATCAAACCTAGTATTTAATTATGGATAAATGGTTTTGCTATGCTATGTTAGCTAGCTAATGTGTTATTTTGTTATGATCTATGCTGTTTTTTATCTTCTTTTTTTGTCGGCCTATTTCCGCCACTTCAGTGCCAATCACCGACATCAGGGAGGCGACCTATTCCTACCTATCAGACTCAACAACTCATGAGCCAAACTAACTTCATCTACTTCCCTTCCGAAGGAAGACGTAACCAGAGATTTTTCACCTCAGAAAATCTCAACGACGCCAGCTGGGAACCCAGGGCGTTCCGATTGTGAGGTTGTTACGCAAACCACATAACCACTGGTACCGTCCGTTATTTATGTTATGAGAAATTGTGGTTTTTTCCAGTATCCGATATCCAGCCGCATAGTAAATATTGGCCGGATGGGCCGGTTATCCGTTTCATCTATATGTTAGACTTACTTTATCTCCAAATGGAAATTTCACTGAAATTTGTTCTTGAAACATGTTCAAAGTTATGCTAAAAGTTCAAAAAATTCCATAAATATACCATGCGGAAAGACCGCCCAAGAATATCAGGTTGAAGGCATGCGTATTTCATCAGGGAAATTGTCATGGACAAATTTTCAAAAGCAATGTACAAAACAATCCGTAGATTGCTTTTCCACAAGCTCCTTTTTATCAAAAAATAAAATTGATATCCAAAAGGAAAACTACCAATACTACCCCATTTTACGGTATTCATTGGTTTGAAAACTTACTAGGAACATTTATTCGAAATAATTTATACTTCAAAAACTATCTCTGTATTGTTTATTTTTATGTCTTAAAAAGTTACGTTATATCGAGGTTGCTTTAAATCGAGGATGCCTTATATCGAGGTATGACTGTATTAGGTAACGCAAAAAGTATTTCAAAATATTCTCTATCTTTCTCCACAACGTATACATATTTGCATTCTTTATGCATTAAGAGTACAACAAACAAAACTTCTCCAACGCCCTCCACCCCTTCGCCTACCTCCTTCAATGCAGAACATAATTTATAAACAGCCCTATTCTTACTTGGTATGAACATTACGAACATTCAAAGTACATAAAATTGAATTGAATCACTTCGAAACCGCTAAATACATCGCTGATTTCTCGTTTGTTTGAGAAACCTCCTAAGTCCACCAACTTTGAAGCGTTATATTCTGAGCTTAACCTGTTATATTGATGAAGTTGTGGTACTAAATGATATGTTTTGGGTCGAGCCTCATACCAACAAATTTGAGGACCAGGTCAAAATTTTGAGAAGAACAGTTTTTTGTCGTTTTCTAGCGTCATGCTTATGGGGTTTCTCAAACAAACGATTCAATTGGTACCTCGTGAGAACCTTGCTGTACAATTTTCAATGCGTGTCTTATTCACGTGTTATGATTCAGCGTCTGGTTTGGTTGTTTGCTAACGCGAAAAGAACGATAATCTTCTCACAGACAAATCCTCCGGGCGGCACTTCTATTTGAATTGTTTTTCACGCCAAGATCACATGGTAACATGGTTTAAAAGTGCAACTGCAACTTGCAAGTCAAAAGAAAATTTCGTCACGATTCAACAAAGTTTCGCTCTCGGCCAAGTCTGCACTTCTAGCGGACCCACACTTTCGCGAGCGTTTCACGTGCGCTCGGAAGCGCGTTCCGTTTCTTCGCCATGCAGCACCCAATTGGCTACCACGGGTGGCCAAACGGTGCACCTGCGCTCATCAGCAGCGCGCGCTTGGGTCCCGTTCGTTCCGCTTTGACCGTTTTGTTGTGATGCGCATTTTTCTTCCCTCCTCGAGTCATCCGTTCCTGTGAAGCACGATGAAATTTTTGAAGAAAATGTAGAAAACTGAAACAGCGTAATTACTACACGATGTGTTTACTACGGATTTTTCGTGTCCGCCAATCCGCCAAATGCCCACATAGCGTTGATAGAGCGGTATTTTTTTTAATCATTTTTGTTGTTTTTTTTTTGTCATCCGTTGATACGCTAGTTGCCCCAGCAGTGGGCCTTTTGGCCCGAGGGGATCACACGCATCGTCGTTGTTTGGTTCGAGATTTTGTTAGTCGTTCCTTGGTAGCAGTAGACCATGGCTGGCAGGAAGTAGTTCAACCGGATTCCAATTCGACCGCGCGTTGACCGTGGCGCCAACAACCGTGGTCCGGTGCGGTTTCGCATCTCACGCCCCTGCCAAAGTGGCATACCCGGGATGGAGGTGTTCCTTGGCAGGCGAGTTTTCCTTCCTAGTTCGATGGCAAAATTTTCCTCGCGATTTTCTCCCGCCGCACGAGAATTTCATTGCAGCCTATTCACGGGCGGAGAGTGAAATAGTGAGATTTGGGTTGGCTCGATCGGTGTGGGTTCCATCGGGCTGATGCATCCCCGATGTCGGACTGCAATTGGATATGTCGTTGGACATCGGACCTGTTGGCGCAAAGCATCGATTGATAATTGTTTGCGTGCAATGCAATGATAGGTTTTATCCGTGATCTAGGATAGCTTTGGGTTATAAATAGGACCTGTTTCGAGCCTAACGGTGCAGTTCTGCAGAAACGGTTCCTCTTGGTTAATAGTTGCGTCTGCAAACTAGAGTAGTGCGCTTTTTGTTTGTTTGTGCAATGGGATCGATTTTGTGGATAGCCGTGGTGTGGTTTGCCAGTTGTGTTCATTTCGGTGGTAAGAATTATGTGCAATACATCATATCTCAGTGAGCCCTCTCAACCAAACCGACCTCATACAACGTTAACAAATTGATGCCAGTCTGTGGATTGCATCTTCAAATTGTTCAACTTTTCTCATGATAGAAGTATCATTCAGAAATCGAAAATCTTTGTGAATGTTATGTATATCCCGTCAAATAGGATCAATGATTTCAGTACATTCATTACATTTTTCTGGATAACTTCGCGTACGAAGCAGAATGATAACATTATCCTAGAAGAACCTCAAATGAGATTCCGCCTGCAAATGTTTACTACGAGCAGATCTCGTAGTTAGAATGTAAAATCAGTTCCCGAATTTATTAGGTTTGTCGTACATATACATTTTTTTTTGTTGTGAAAAAAATCAATACAATAAAGTGTAGCAATCAAGTAATCGTTAAACGTTTCGGTTACTTATTGGATGATCAGGCTTCATCGCATAAAACATGTAAAGAGTGCTATATACAATTAATTAGTAATGATTTCATGTCAACGACAAACCACGTTGAGGACAGCCGGGAAAGTTCGATGGTGATGAAGTAATAGCCTTATAAATCTAATGTGGAACGTTAGAAGAACTTGGAAACGAGTTAGAAGTTTTTGAAGCAGCTGTGTCCAAACGTTAACACGTCATGGGAAAGAACTCAAATCAACGAAAATAAGTTGTACCATATCATCTGCACTGTCCATGTTTGAATAGGCGACGTAATCACCAACACCATGCTGTTGGGAAAACGCAATTTTGTTGTTTTTTAACCTAAAAGCATGATCTTGCGTATTTCCAATGAAATAATCTGGCCAGTCGATGAATATTATCGGTAAAAAAAGGCCTGATAAATTTTGTGGATTAAAACATATTTATTTGGAAAATGCTTGGTGATTTTTTTCTCTGCTCCCTTCTTTCTAGCGTTTTAGCGTAATTTTGAGTCTTGCTTGCTTGCTTCAAAATGAGAGAAAAAATATGTTTGGTCTATATGGAAAAATATTTCAATGTTCTTTAAGATTGCGGAAAACTACAAAAAAAAAAGCAACTTATAGTCTCTTCATCAAATATGTATATAAAAATCTCGTGTCACGATGTTCGTGGACGAATTCCACCGAAACGGCTCGACCGATTTTCATAAAATTATACACGAAAAACTTGGCAGGCATGAGAATAGAACGTAAACTATATGTGATACCGCTAGGGTACCGATTACCATATGTTTAACACCGATTAGGGTGACCCTATGCAGGAAAATATAGATTATATATTTTTATTTCCATTTTTTTCTTAAATTTGGCACCAAAGTACATCCTCACCTCAAAGGTACACCCCAATCTTCTTATTTTAATCGGGGTTTCAGTATTTTGGTATAATATAAATGTAAGCGATCCGTCGTTTGTTTTTCAAAAATTACTAATTTATTTACGTTGTTAAATGACAGATGGCTAAGCTCACTTCATCGAACATTCATCCTCACATGCGCCAATAACCTCACTTCGGCTAAAACGATGCGTATTGCCAGCGAGCTGGAAAACTTTTTAATAATGAACATAATGAATTATTGAAATTCTTCACAGCATACATGCTCGGTTTGCAAGGTGATAATCAGTCTTCCGAAAAACACTTACACATGTCCACGCGATGTGAAAATTCCATGTTTTTGTTTGAATTCGAACATGATTCTCACTAGTGTTGAGTGTCTATCCCCAACACGAACAATGATACACAAACATAGACATGTGAAAACAAACACTAAGTTTATAATTCAAAAACATCATGTACAAACATATCACCCGATGTCGCAGTATTCATTGCTTTCGTTTCGTTTCTTTTCATACACGGAAAGAAATTATTCATCCCAAAACATTTCTTCGTAGAATACTTTTTCACAGAAACGAACTTGAAATTTAGTTCGCATTTCAAAAATTGCACGAACTTAGAGGCTATAAGTTCATGCACCAAAATATATATTTTTATTAAGGCTCATATGGCGTCAGCCTAACGGGGCCGGGAGTTCAATATTTTGACAATGTTTGCTTACAACTATGTTAGTAATATGTAACCGATTACTCGCGGTTGGCTCGAGGTTAGTATTACAAGTGTTCTCATAATTGGGATGTTGCAGTCTTCGATGCTCTGTACGTGTGCCCGACATGGGATGCTTCCTATTGGGATGCAGCTGACCGTTAATCAACAACGACCCCCTAGTCTGCACCCCATATCTAGCGTGGTGCGTCTTTTTCGACTCGAGGAATCCAGGATAGAATGATCACTAGCCGGCGCAATCATCAGCTCGTGTAGAGTTGTCATGAGCGGTACAACCTTTGGCTCTTGTTGAATCATCAGTGGACTGCACAACCTTCGGCCCGTGTATCTGTAAAGAGTGTGTGTATGTATTGCCGCGACTAAGTAAAAGTTTATAGATCGTTCATGCACATTTTGCAAGTCTGATTAAATAATTCTTGGTTTCGTTCAAAGAAAACATTCTCTGAATAGAAAGAAGCTTTCTATTTTTTTTGCGTGCATGTTGGCAATTAAAGTCTGGGGAGACGACTGCATAGCGGGCGACGTCGTACAAATGCTGACCAAAAACATAAATACCCAAAAATTAGTTTTAGATGCAACCTTCAGCGGCACACAGCAGAACCAGCAGAGAAATTTCAGCGGCTAAAACACACCATTAATTTCTCGATGTTATCACAAACTGAATGAAGGAAAAAAAACTAAAAGCTACATTTACACTGCACTACATATGCTATGTGTGCATGCGATTGCATCATCCTTTCTTCTCTTCTCCGCTCGTTTTATAGCTCGGGTCGCGATCGTCGCGAACAAGCAGTATTGGCCATTTGTATTCAAAGATCCAGCCAAAATTGTTGCTCCCGTGGTCGAGTGGTTAGCGTCACGCCTAACATGTCACTGCTGAATAATTCAATTTTAGTACTTGTTCAAATAGCTAATAATAGCGAATGTTACATGAATTCAATATATAAATTGATGCGTGCACGAAATAATGATATCAAATGTGAAAAACTCTCATATCAATCGATGTTTATTTTGTTCAGAACAGAAAAAGAGGTTTATTTTATTTGCCCAATATTTTTGATGAAGCACCTATTGTCATGAAAGGAAAGCATTTTTTCCATGTCAACATACCAACACACCACGCGTTGCGTGGTGGTGGTGTGGTGTCCGATTCGCTTCTTCTACTCTACGCACTGCCGGTGCTTGGGGTGAAAATGCAAGAGAAACTGTACACCATGTTCGAACACCATGTGAAACATCGTATGTCCAAACATACCACGAATACAAACATGTCACATTTTCTAACATAGGTACGAAAAATCATGTTTGTACTCAAACACAAAACTGTGAACAGCAGCGTGGACATGTTTATTCCGGACGCAGTGTTTTTGTGAAACATGGAAGACTGGTGACAATCATGTTATTGCCATCAATTCTAATAAAACGCCGACTGGATAACACGTGTATACATTCAATGCGTATGTTGTTGATTACATTGTTGAAGTCATGGTAGACGACTGCATAGCGACGCGAGAAATTGTTGACACCCACCGTTCAAACGACGCTCTCCCTCTTCTTCTTCAATGGTGGCAATGTTCCTAACGTTCCCCATCTCAACGCAGAATGGCTTGCGAACGATATAGAGAGGAAGAGGGCGAACGACTGCGATTCTAGACAATCAGAAGCGGTGTGAGGAAAAATACTCTCACTTGCGAGACGCTATCATGAGCAATGCCGACGCAGCCTTCGCTATTGCCAGGCCTAAACACATGCATTGTCATGATATTACAACACGTGTGTTCGAACAAAACAAAAAATTGAGGAAATGTAGAATGAACTTCATTACAACGTTACATGTATTCGGTTTCACAGCTTGCTGGATGTATTCGTCTGAATGGTAAAAGCGAGTATTATCTCATATGCATATTTTTAATTTGGTTAGTCGACAAAATACGCCTTGAGGGAATCGATAGTGTAATTTCCTCATTCCAGATGCGTCTATCGATCGTCTACTCACCCGTATTCTGAAATTCGATCGAAGCAAAATCACCCGAATCGATTGCAATATCGCATTCTGTCATCCGTTCGACTTCAACGGGTTGTGCACATGTCATCTTCATGGTCGGTCTTCATGCGTATAGACGTCATTGAGCTTCGTGTTCCATTTCTGTGAAGCGTAAATTGTTATGAATTTTCGAGTGAAATAAATACGCTTTTAAAACAAAATTTTTAAATGAAATATGAATCTCTCTTGTGTGTTCTGTGTAACAAAATAACACATTCTCTGCAGGTAGAGAGATATCTTGAACGAAAATTGTCTCTGATAATTATTCAAAATATTATGAATAAAATGCATGGAGATTGAAAAATAGTTAAGTTAGGGTCAGGACTATGTTTTCTAAGTATTTAAACAACATCGAGTAAAATTTCACTTAAAATGGATTTCCAAAATATCAACGAATGAACGCTGATAATGCCGGAGATCATTCATAAAAAATTAACAACGCAGACATTGACATTGAAAATCTTCGGCAGTGCCATACTCGCCCCAGCTGAGCAAAACATTCAATGCTATTAATGTTGAGTTTCGATGAAGGGCTGATATACATTCGCAACAACGACATCTATATTGATTTCCTTCATTTAATTTGTCTGCTTTACGACGAAAATATATTCATTTTTCACTTCACATTTAACATTCAAGAGAACAAACATGTCAGATTCGTCAATGAAATACATCGGGAAAAGAATATAAAAATTGATTTGTGTTTTTTTTTAATTTTTGCCGGTTGTCATCGACTTGGCGCTCTATTCCTCGGTGTGTCAAACACAAGTATGAACACAAGATTCACGAACGATACACGTATGAATTTCGTTCGAATGTTTAAGAAATTTAAACACACTTACAATACATTAGTTATTTTTATTGAACAACCGACATATTCACTAGAAATATTTTTTATGGCAGAACAACGTTTTCCGGGTCAGCTAGTAAGCTATATAAATTAAATCTACCTGTTCTATTTAGTGCATGGCATGCCGTTATTTGGAAAAAGGTGAGGTGGTCCTCCATAAGGTGGTCTCAAACCGACCTACAGTAATTATTTAACACAGTCACTCCGGCACTTACCATCCATGGCTCGTACAAGACTGGCGAATCGAGCCGCGTTCATTACCGGGGGAACACATTTGATTTTGCAATCAGCCACTTTTGATTAACTCTATGTATTTGCGTTTGTGTGTGCACATGCGCGTTTCTTCACAAGATCCTTCATGTCTGTATGTT
The DNA here is from genome assembly GCF_029784135.1 of Toxorhynchites rutilus septentrionalis. Classification (NCBI taxonomy): domain Eukaryota; kingdom Metazoa; phylum Arthropoda; class Insecta; order Diptera; family Culicidae; genus Toxorhynchites; species Toxorhynchites rutilus. Next base: position 302,197,315 of record NC_073746.1, on the reverse strand, counting down.
GACTTTGACCGTTGACCGTTGATGTTTGCGTGGACATTTGTAGGAGAAGACGGGGTAAGACCGCCCGGTGGGGTAAGACGAGCCACTTCTAGTTTTATAAGACATCCTCAGTTTTTTGGCAAATATGTTACGCAAGAAGCATGATTACCCTATTTTTGTCGTTTCGAAATACTTGGCAACACTTGAGCGCACGAAATATCAAAATTGTAAACAAAACAATGTTTTCGTTCATTGCGGTTGCAAGCGATCTTATTTTCAGGGCAGCCAAAATAAGGATTTTCCCAGCAAAAACTGTGTATTCAGTTAATTATCAGTGTCCCAATCCTGCAGTAGACTGTTCCGGTTCATTCAGCGTTAAAAGGTATGTAAAATGTAATATAAAATGCGTGAAAAGTGCAAAATAATGCAAAAGGTGCTCTGGGGGGAAGACGGTCCACTTTCGAAGGGGTATAAGCTCCATACGTCGTGATATTGAATGATTTTCATATCAAATAAAAATACCATCTTTTAGCCCCGTAAGTACATAAGGAAGTCGTCGAATAATCGTCCTCATAGATTCCGATAATTTGGTAAATTCTTCCCGAATATTTCAGAAGTTTGTGTGTAGTTTATGAACAACCCTAAACATTTAGTACCTTAGATAACACTGTTCCTGTTATTTTTACTAGACTAAACTGTTTGAAAATAGCATCGCTCCGTCTTACCCCGTCACGGTCCGTTTTACACCGCTGGTGGTCCTTCTTACCCCGCCAGCGAAATAAAAAACAATTTTATATCATTTCAAAAATTAATGAAAAAACGCAATAAAAAGTAATACAATCAACAGTTATACATTTTTTAGTAGTAGATTATTAGGTACTCAATGATATGAAGTACAACAAATAGGGGAAATCCTGGAGGACGTTTAAATGAAAATTGGTTTTCTTAGGGGGGCGGTCTTACCCCGTCTTCCCCTATGTGCACTTTCTTCGTCTAACTCCAAACACATCGCTCTAAGGCAGCTATATCCACACTGCGGCCCACCAGAATCTTTTGGTTGGCCCGCCTGGCCTGTTATCATTTTGTATGTGTAACCATCAAGAAAACTCATTCAAGAAACATGAGATAAGAATAACGAGGTTTAACACTTTACATATCTACACATTACAAGTTGGGTGATATTAGTGGATTAAATATTTATTGAATACATTTAATCTGATCTTTAGTGCTAAAAACATTATATTCACTAATTATAAACGAAAATATCGATATGAAAATATGAACATGAAATCATTACCTTTAATTACATAAGACTACATCTTTCAGCAATGGTACCAAATCAGAAAACTGGTCACGGTTGTCTATGAAATAGTTTTACCGTTAATATTAGGTTGGGGAAAAAGTGATCCAATATTTTCTCTGTAGCTTGCTTTAGTGATCTATCTCGCGTAATATCGATCATACAATTTCAAGTTAAGGCTCGTTGTAAAGGTGACATTTCACACTTAAAAATATTTTTCTGTTTTTTGTTTGTTCCATTCAGTTGTGAGTTACAGGGTGTTAACATTGGAGATCAGCAAAGAGAAAATTAGGTACATTTTACATCTTTTCTTTTATAAAGTCGAAAATGTGAGCCAGGCCGCTGAAATTGTGAATGGTGTTTATGGTGCCGATGCTGCAACAATTAAATTAATATTCAATTTATTTAAAAACAAAATATTTTTTTTAAATTTTTTTCAAAAAAAAAATTATTTACATTACGGTTCCCTAACCTATAAATGATTTAAATTAAGGTAAATTGAAAGAATACACATTTTCCTATCGTGTTCTTGTGGTCGAGTATGTATGGTGAGGTACAATATTCAAATGTCACTGCTAATAAGACAGGCGTAAATTGGTCGCTCGAAATGCAATTGCAGCATTCGTTCTACGGACAATGTGGATAGAGATAAAATTGCAATCTTAGCTCCCCCGTATTCTATTCATTGGGTATAAACAAGCCATTCGCGATTTCGAAACACACTTGGTGGGGAGCCCATTCCGAAGATCTTATAATGTTGTATCGAACAACTATTCTCTCAGTGATGGAGTATGGCAGTTTCTGTTTTCAATCAGCCACCAAACACACATCCCATTTAACTCGAGGGAATTTAGTATCTTTGTCTCCGTATTGCTTTGGGATGTATGCCTTCAACGCATACCATGAGTCTCGAGATTTTGGCAGGCGTACTTCCACTTAAAGATCGCTTCAATTTATTATCTCTTCGGTTCCTCATCCGGTGTAAGTTTAAACACCCATTGGTGATCGGAAATTTTGAGCAGCTGATCGGGCTAAATTTTTATTCTGGATTCATGAGCTCATATCATGAATTCATATCCATGCAGGTTACTCCTTCTTCGCATACTCCAAACCGTGTTTGTTTTCCTGACTACATCAATTCTTCTGTACATTTTGATCTGTTCATGAAAGAGAAAATCCATGGAATTCCAGATTATCATGGATTGAGGATCTTTCCTACGATCTCCAATGCAAAGTAAGGGCGTATCAATTGTGATAATATGTACTTTACTGATGAGTCCTCTATGAATGAGTCCACAGGATTTGGTGTGTTCAACGAATTTTTTAGCACCTCCCACAGTCTTCGGAATCCTTGCTCAGTGTATATTGCTGAATTGGCAGCGATACACTCGGCGCTGGACAGCGTCGCCTCACGACCTGTTGAACACTATTACATTGTAACGGAAAGTCTTAGCTTTGTCGAAGCTATCCGTTCAGTGAGGCCGAAGAAGCACTCGCCGTACTTCCTTGAGAGAATACGAGAAATTTTGAGTGCTTTATCCAGACACTGTTGTGTCATCACCTTTGACTCATTAGCAAAGGTGGGTGCGATTGAAGGCGTCATTTATCAGCGTCAAATCGCCTTCAATGAATGTACGAGCCAGTTGGCCGTAAATGCTGGACCGAAGGTTTTTCTTCGCCGTCGAAAACGGCTGCCAAAAGGGCCAGTGAAATGGTAGCACTTAACTGAATTTGGCTATCTACAGCGCACAGTAGATCTCTCACCGGTGGGGGAGGGTAAATGTACTTTTGCTTTCCCACTTTTTCACCAAAGTCGCGGACAAGCACTTACTTTTGGTACTTCTGGAATTGGGAGATATTATCACGAAATTTTCTATTGTACGAAAGACGACCGTGTTATCGCAATGAGGAATGTATTTCGACTGTACTTTTTTGGTTCGGGGTCAGTGGTCATATAGATCGACTACTGACCACGATCGTTCGGGTGATCACGGTATTTTTCCTAATCTCTCTCTCTCTCTTGCTATTTTGTGTGTATAGCTGTAGCTTTAGGGTAATATTATTAATTGTTGCCTTATTGCTATGGGGTAGGGAATTATACTATAGGGCCTCAACAATGAATTTTACTCTTTAGTCCGTAGAAATACCATCGCTAACTGGCAACGCAAGTGGAACGAAGATGAATTGGGCCGATGGTTTCACTCGATTATCCCTAAGGTTTGCCTCAAACCTTGGTTAAAAAGTCTGGAATTAAGTCGGGACTTTATTCGCACCTTCTCCCGGCTCATGATCAATCACTGTTCGTTAAAACGCGCTACTTTTTCGTTTTAATCTTGTCGACAGCAATTTCTGCGTTTGTGGCCGTGGTTACCACGACATCGAACACGTTGTTTGGTCGTGTGAGTTGTATCTTGTCGCCAGATCGAATTTAGTAAACTCCATTCGGGCCCGAGGAAGGCAGCCCAATGTGCCAGTGAGAGATTCGTTGGCTCGGTTAGACCTTGATCACATGTTCCAAATATATGTTTTCCTTAAAGCTATCGATCTTCGAGTGTGATTGTTCTTACATCCTTTTCCCCTCCTTTTCGTCCTACGCGAGCGGTTCCCTTTCTACTAACATTAAAATAAGTTAAATTACAAATACTTATTTGATGTAAGGATAGTTTTAGGAATTGAGTGTGAAATGTGAGTGTGTGAAATGTGAGTGTGTAGAGAATGTAAATGTGAGTGTGAACATTATTACAATCCAAGTTGCTTAACACTAGATTGCCCAAAGAAGTCATTTTGACTGCTTTTAAATTTCGACTAAATCCTACGATTTATCCGCTTTGACAAAATAAATACAAAAGTAGATGCCTACAAACAAATAAATTCTCCTCAGTTTCGAAAATATGGGACATGCTCATTGAAAATAGTCATTCTTGCTATCGACTAAAATAGAACAGTTTAGAGACGAATGAACTGAAAAGTTTAAACCCTCTTAAAGCCAAAAAGAAGAAGAAGAAATAGAACAGTTCATGAACAATTATTTCCGTCATAGGCCAGGTGCAGGTTTACACTGTATATGCCAAATAAACCGGAAAGAGTTCTTGTTTCAATTCGCAGAACAGTTTTTTAACGAATACAAAGCAGAAAAAATCATCTCAATATGAAGACGCACAAAGATCAACTGCAAAATTATCAGATGTAAACCATTCTAACAAACGCAAAATTTGTCAAATGCGACTTTGCTGCAACTATAAAACAAAAATACAAATGATAATGATAAAAATTATAGGAGGTTGTGTCCAAGATACGACCGCATTATTGACGTAGAACTACGCTGTTATTTTATATAAGGTGCTTGTTTATACCTTCCGATGTTATTCTATAATGCTGTGAAATTTTAGAAACATCTGCTTAGTAGAATAATCTCTGAAATAGTATTGCCTTAAAGGAATCGCACCTCTAGGCATCGTTCGTACAACGTAAACCAAGCGCCAAACAAGCGTTCGCCATAGCATGCATACAGAGACATACATTGGTGGCTTGAAACTACTAGGAATATAAACACTTCTCATCATTTTGTGCTATTCTCAAAAAAAAAAAAAAGACGGGTGGGTAATGTCGGGGACATAACCGGAGTGACGTAGGACTATACAAACGGGACAGCTTTTGTTAAATATATATGTTAAATATATTGTTTTATTTTCTTCTCCTACGTGAATACCTACCTATCTACCTGAAAAATGGATTAGTTAACTGTTTACTTTTTATGCATATGTTGATGGTTCTGAAAAGAACCTTTGGTGTTGTGTTTTTGTTATCACTCGATATTCCCATCTTGTTCGGTTAAACCTTCCTGTTTAGCTATTGCGTTTGCCACTCGCCACAGCTTTCACAGTTGGAAAATTTCTTCCCATCCAGCTTGTGACATGTTGTTCAGTAAATTACATTTAATGCGACGTGCCGGAGAAACACTTTGCCACTCACTGAAACTAATTGTTGCCTTGATGAGCGCCGAACCGAAGCTGCTCTGTTCTTGATGCGGGTTTTCTGATTGTCCTGAGCAGCTTTGCAAGCCAACTCGAGCACTCCGACGACCGAAACTCTATAATCGCTGTTAGGTATACTGGTGCTCCGGCACCAATCCGTTCGGCCTGGTTACCCTTGCGGAGCAATAAGTGAATGCGACCAACAGGGATCTGGAGACCTGCACGGTTCGAGTGGGACTTTGCCTTTCCCTTAACTTGTCCTCCTTTGTTACGTCCACGATGCCGATGCCGTACAACCACACGGGTTTACGGTTTGAAAGAAAATAAGAATTTTTTTTGGGGTCCGCGTGTTTTATACTCTAGCGGTACACACTCACAGGATAGAGGCAAATCGGCAGACTCAGCCAGAGGGGCGAGTCCAACGAGACGAACGAATGAGCGTTAAAAGGGAGCGATGGCAGAAAAATACATTCATTACGATTTGTTCGCTCGTTGGATTCACATGCAGGCTAAAAAGGGTCCTTTTCAGGATCACAAAATTATCTTCAATCTAAAGAGTTTATTGTTTTGTTATCACTCGATATCCCCATCTTGTTCGGCTAAACCTTCCTGTTTAGCGATTTGTTGCCACTCGCCACAGCTTTCACAGTTGGAAAATTTCTTTCTATCCAGCTTTGTGACATGTTGTACAGTAAATTACATTCAATGCGACGTGCCGAAGCGCCACTCAGTGTCGTATTGGAGGCGATTTCAACCTGTAATTGAACATTTGCGATGACAGTGGTACAGTGTCGACTTTCAATGTGGGGTCATAATTTGGATCTCTATGTTTACAAAAATGTCCAACTAAATAAGTCGCATTACATGTCCGTCCAATTAGCTAAATGTCGAACTAATTGTAAATTACTGTACTTTCAATCTGGAAACAATTTAAGAATTAATTAATGAAAATTAAATAATCAGGAAATTCCCCAACTATCAATAAGCTCAGAACAAATGCCAAATTCACATACTCATCAGATCCTGGCAAACAAATTATGAAAAAATCAATTTGTGTTTTATTATTATTTTGGATAATGTTTTAGAAAGCATTGAACTGTATTTCCTAAACTCTTTTTTGGAAGGTTTAATGGTCCTGAAAAGCGCCTTGTTTTATGGAATGGTTCCAATTTAGAAAACTTTGTACTCGTGATTTTGAAAAAAACCATTTCGAACGCCCTCGATGCCGCCTTGTTCTGGATATGCCACCAAAGCAGAACAAACACAAACACAAAGAATAAACTTTGTTCTTCTGCTACCTGCTGCCGTTTTGCGATTGCGTTTGCCATTCGACACTCGCTGCAACTGCCTGTTGTTGTCTTGATGTCCACCGAACTGAATGTGTTCTGTTCTGAATGCGGTTTTTCTAGGTGGACTGGTGCACTGGTACTAACGCGCTCGGCCTAGCTACCCTTGCGGGGAACTCCAGATCAACACGAGCGGGAACTCCAGATCAAGGTTCGAGCGGGATTTTGCCTTTCCCTTCACTTTTCCTCCTTTACCATGTCCAGACATGGCTGCTAGGGTTGGTTTGTTGATGTGTTGTGATGCGAACCGATGTGGTGTACGGTTTGAATGAGAATGATCGTTACGGCAGCGGAGCGGGGATTTTTAAGCTGACTGGCTGGCTCGAGAATTACGCATGTGTGAGACTGCGACCAATGTTTCGTTCATTTTTTTTCTTTTTCCTTTCCAATCGTGCTTCATTCTATTTCGCTGCTGCTCTGGTTGCCCGTTTTGGTCGGTACGATTTGAGGAGCACAAAATGGACCAATCAAAAATGGGCACATAGTGCATTTTGACAATGCTTGATATTTCACAATTATCCAATTATTTATCTCAAGAAAAATGAAATGTTATTCATTATGATAGATGCGTAGATATATTTCCTATCAATTGATGCAAAAACCTTTGCGATCTATTGAGAAATGCTCGAGTTATAAGCGTTCCAAATCTTGCATTTTTTCCTACTTGTTCAGTGCCTAAATTTCCATTTCACCCCCTATATCTTCCGGTTAGACGTAGTCCTACGTCAAAAAAGATTCTGTTAATATTACTGGTCTCAAAAAAAGTTGCATTACTTTCTCATGCTCGAAAGAAGCGCAGCTGTCACCCTTAGTGGAGGAAGTTTTGCCACTGGCAAGCGAAATCTAATTACATACAAAATTTCAGAACGACATCTACTTTCTTGGTGACTTAACCAAGCGAAATAAACTCTTTTTGTTAATAACAACCTCGAAAACAGTAGCAATGCTTCATTATGATCAATATTAGCGCAAATGCAATCCTAGTTGAAGGCAGTTTTACGACTGGCACGCGAAACCATATAACTTATAACATTCCAGTGAGAAATTCAAGATGTTTGGTATTCCCCAAATAATTTTTTGGCGCAAAACCTTTACCCCTGATTCGCCATAACGTCAGTTTAATGCATTGATGTATTCTCAAAGACACGAACGAAGCCCTTATGATGACGGAAAACAAACAAACAACTGCTTGAAAAAAGACTGAATTATGCCACACAGCTTGTACTCTGCTGTAACACCCATCGATGCGAATTCGCTGATGAGTTTGTCAAGAGCGACCACCTTCGCCACCAGCGGGGGGAGCTTGATTTTGGTTGCTGTCTGGGTAACGGCGTTTACGTTTTCGACCGACGCGCCGAAATCGCCTACTGTTGTTCGATGCGGTGTCACACTCGCGAAGGCTCGGTTCAGTGCGAGCGCTTTTCACTGCACCAACATCGCGTGCATCATTAGATGACGCTTGCATCGAAATTTTATTGCCCCTGGCAATGCGTTCGTTTTTTGCAGGGCTCGACATGTCCTTCTTCTTCTTCTTGCTCATCACACACTACGCGAAACATCCAATTTATGACGCGGAAAGAAAAACACACAATACGAATAACCAAAAACGAACAGAAAAACCAATCGACGATATCCAAGTTGGATTACCATTGGTGGGGTCCAATCTTAGATCAAAGCGCAGCGAAAGTGAACTGGATTGCTCAACAGTCCGATGTTGAATGAAAGTTTGCCTCAGCGAGATCCACTGTTTATACTCTAGGCAAGTATTCCCCTTAATTCTTCTACTTTTCCTTTGTTCACGGAGACTTTAAATCCTACGATTTCCCCTCCGTTGCTCGTTATTGATAGCTCTATTTGGGAAAGCATACAAATGGACAGAACAAATGTTTGGGAAAATAGAAACGCTTAAAGTTTTCATGAATTTTAACCATTTACAAACCAGGGGATTCTAATGTATAACATATTAAACAAAACTTTTTTCCGATTCGTGTAGTATGTAAATCGCCAAAACCCGTTCGCGGCATAAATAGTTATTAGCGATAACTTTATTTCATTTTAGAGGCGAATGAACTTCAAAGTTTTAAGCCTCTTAAAAACAAAGAAAGAACGAAACTTTATTTCATAAAAACGTGACTTGTTTTTCTGATTTGGCACCCTTAATGAAAGACGTAGTTCTACGTCAAAAAATGTCAAAAGTATGCTTGCGGAAGATTTACACATAAACAGATTTGCACTCTACTTTGTAAAAAAATGTACAAATAACAATACATAATTTTCTTCCCAAGTGACATATTTTTTTCATTGTTGATATTTACTAATAACTTGCCATATAACTGTAAACAATATAAAAATTATTGGAAATTAAGTTAAAACCAATTTCTTTATATATTATTTATTCTTTCTGTATATATAAAGTTTCAGTCTTTCTAGTGTTAATCAGGTAAGAGCTGCACACCCATAAAGTTTCATTAGGTTCTGAGAGGGTCATGCCAATCTCATAGACGAGTTGGAGCGAAATCCGTCATCTATAGAAAGTGTTTCGATTAGAAAAAAATGTTTGTAAAATATACGCATTCATGATCCATTCCTACATTATCTAAGCTTTAGTTGAGCCATTTCGATTGGTTTCTTAAAAAGTTGAAGCAGCTGTAACTTTGAATGGACTCATATTTTAGCTTTACGTAATTCCATGTTATTTCCAATTTTTTTTTTCAGTAAAACGACAAGCCTATCTATTTTTCAAGTCACGATTCCATTAGTATCCTGGTCGAATAGAATTAGAAAAATATTTTAAAATGTTTATCTTTTTCCAGTATGCACTGCATCAAGTAAGGGTCTCTCCGGTGACAAAATTGTGGGCGGTGTGAACGCCGATCCGCACGAATTCCCTTACCAAATATCACTCCAGTGGAACCTGGGCCCAAACGTCACCCGACGGCCGATTCATTTCTGTGGTGGATCGATACTGAATCGGAACTGGGTCATTACGGCAGCCCACTGCCGGGTACGGTTCACCAAGCACGGTTGGATCGAGGTGGTCGCGGGAGAGCACGATACCACCCGGGACGAGGAAGGAGAGCAGAGGAGACGAGCGAGGAAATTCATCATTCATCGGGCGTTCTGCGGTGGAGTTTGTCCGTACGATATCGGGTTGATCCAGGTTGATGAGTCGTTTCAGCTGGGTAAAAATATATCAGCGATTGCTCTGCCGAAACCGTTTGAGAAGTTTACCGGAGATTGTGTAGCTTCCGGGTGGGGATCCACTTCCACTACCGATAGACCAATGTATCCGGAAAAACTAAGAGTACGTGACTGACTAACTTGGTTGTTGAATTGAACCCTTAAAAAATCGTTTTGCAGAAAGCCATTCTTCCGATAGTGGACTTCCCGACGTGTTACCGATACTGGATCAATGACGGCAATCCGGATGCTGTTTCCAACATTTGTGCCGGACCACAAGATGGGTCACGAAGTGTTTGCTCGGGGGATTCCGGTGGACCGCTAATGAAGTACGACGGAAAACGTGGCAAGCCGATACTCGTGGGCGTGGCTTCCTGGGGCACTATACCGTGCGGAATTGAAGAAAAGCCAGCGGTGTTCACCGCTGTTGCAAATTTCATCGATTGGATCAAGGCAAACATGCTGTAACTCGGCGTTACTTTATTATTAATTGAAACCATTCGATGGTATAACGAATAAATTTAAAATAGGTACTCCATTGTATTGTGTGCTTCCAATGTTTTGGTACACTCATTTCTCCCGTTCCAATCGAATTGTGTTCATTTCTAGACCACAACGCAGCTGGCAAGACAGAACAGAAAGAATAAATCGCCCTTTCTCAAAGTCTGCTTCGAAAACAAATTCGTCCGACAAGGAAAGACCAAACTACACATACACACCTGCTAAACGTTCTTCATTCTTGGTGTTTCGATTTCAATTTTGCTGGAAAATGAGTCATCCCACGGTGAGCAACCGGCGGCACGGCACCTTCCGACGGGAACCTTCCGGGAATAGTATTATGTATTTGAAACTTGGCGAATTGCTGCCATCATCTTCTAGGTGTTATGCCCTGCTGTCACCGATAACGCCATTTTCAAGAAGAGTCCCGTCACCGGACCACTGTAATGTGCTGCAGTCGAGTCGAATGGGCCCAAAGAAACGGGTTGGAATTGGACCAAATTCGGCACCATTCATCGCACCACTTTAACCCTCCGCACTTCTGAGGCTCTGCTACAATCTGGATGAATTTCACTTCTCTCTTTCTCAAAAGACACACAACTCGAACACAAAAAAATCAACCTGTTCAACACTACTAGCAAGGGTCAACAAACTTCGTAAGGCCACCGCACCACGTTGTGCTATAACACATGTGAGCAAATATCGCGCGCGCGCACTCATACCGACTCACTTCCGGTCGGTTCTTTCGAAACCGGCGAAACTCTTCTACTTGAACTTCGAAAACCGGGGACGTTTAACAAAGCAGCAGCATTCGGAGGAAGACTTTCTGCTCGCCGCTTGGCGCGAGTTCAAGGAACTCTGCCACTGCCGCCGCCGCTGTCTTGGCTCCTGCTATTTTCGAGTTGATTTGGTAGAAAGAGAGAAGCCAGATTGCGCGCATCATCTTTATCGCTGCTGCGGCTGCTACTTGCTGGCCCTGCCTCACCATCGGAGGTGATTATCCGCCTTGGGTGCTGTGATCCTGGTTGCGCTACCCAGCTTTTGATGTCGAAATTGGCCCCTGCGCTCGCTGCTTGCTGTTGCCAATGGTCATGGTCCGCTGGGCAAAAAAAAGCGGCGGGGATAATTGGCCTCTTGAGAATAATTTCTTAGGTACCGGGTACCCAGTGGTGGTGGCTGAACGAGTGAGAGAGGGAAATGCGTGCAGGAAAGAGCACATTCATTTAGCGAGCAGGAGAATCACATTCGTAGCTTGTCATCGCAAAAACCCTAGCGTACCGTGAAATGGGGTTGGTTCGGTCGTTCGAAAGCATGGGTTCTCACAATTCATGCCGCGATTGTTAATTCGATGTTGAAGTCTATCCACTGTACCAACCCACTTCGATTTTATTAAAATGTTGTACACATAGTGAAGGATGTCCAAAATGTCATTTCAATGTAGGACTGCGATCGGCAAGGGGCTGACAAGACATGTATGTGACCAAACCGCAAATGTATGGCAAATTAGAAGCTAAATGGAATTGTAAGATTATTAAGAAGCGTCTAAATCGATTGGTGAAAAAAATAGATAGGTCTGTGCCTAGAGGCATGTTACCCTGGTCGTTTATTATTTGAACTGAATATTATTCAAAAGAATTGTATTGAATTGAATGCATGTTGACCAATTTGAATTACGACTGAATTTTTAATAGTGCTAATGACGAATTTCATGCCAAATCGACTGGCCGTTGGCAACAACAACTCAGATAGCAGTGAAACGTTGTGGGTGATTTAAGCAACTTTGCATACTTGAAATATTCGAAAAATAATTAGACTACTTTTTGGAAAAAGCCAATTTTTTTTCTTAATTTTTTACAAAAAATTATAACTAAAAAACTGTTATACCTACAAAATTCATGTCAAAGGCTGAAATGTAGGAAAATGTTTTTTGGAAAAAAATTTCACTGACAAAAAAGTTATTTTAAAAATTACAATTCATTTTTCTCAAAAATGTATTTTTTTAATTTCCCAAATTATCACGTAAGACATGTTCTTGACATGTTTCTAAATAGAGAAAAATTAACAGAGCATGTAAATTGCGTAACATAAAAATGTTACGAATTAAACATGAAAACTATTTTTCAAAAAAAAATTAAAAAGTTGTTGTTCGATAAACTTTTTCCATGTGAATATGCCCATCTTCCGATGTATGGGTGACTTGTTGTAAATTTAAAGAGCTATTTATATCTATTTTTTCAGATTTTTAAAAACATATGTTTTCGAGAAAAATTAATTTTCGAAATATTTTATTTCCAATTAAATTTTTTTTCAAAAATTTGTTTGATATTTTTTAATGAAAACCTAAGTAATTTCCTACATTTTATTCTCTGACTAACTTTTTGTAGATCTTCTAGTTTTTAAATTAACAGTTTTCGAAAAAAGTTGATAAGATAAAACTCAAAATTTAAAGAAAAAACCTTCAAAAAAATCTATCAGACCTACAAAATTTAAGTCAAAGGGTGTAATTTTGAAAATTATTTTGATTTTCATTAAAAATTATCAAAGAATTTTTTGGAAGAAAATTTGATTGAAAAAAAAATATTTTGAAAATTAAAATTAATTTTTCTCGAAAACATATGTTTTTCAAATTCTGGAAAAATAGATATAAACAACTTTTCTCTATTTAGAAACATGTCAAACGCAAGAATTTACAAACAAAAATGTTACGAGCAAAACATTATTATTTTCGGGAGTTTTCATACAAAAATGACTTATATTCCAAAAACTATAACAGATAGAAAATTGACTTCGACAAAAGTTCATATTTTAATAAGATCTAAAACTTTGTCGAATACACTATATCACTATCTTTACTTTAAACAAAATTAGGATCAGTTGTATTTTTTTTTCAAAGAAAATATGAAAAGGTGGTTCTTAGAAAAACTGTTTCCCTGTAAAAGTGCCCATCTTCCGATGTATGGACGACTTGTTGGAAATTGTAAGGGCTATTGATATATGTATATAATGTATAAATTGAAAAAAAAAATCATTTTTGAGAAAAATGAATTTCAACTTTAAAAATAACTAGCGAAGTTTTTTTCCAAAAACACTTTCCTACATTTCATCCTTTGACAAGAATTTTGCAGGTATCATAGTTTATAAGTTATAAATTTTTGTAAAAAAATAAGAAACAAAATTTGGCTTTTTCCAAAAAGTAGTCTAATTGTTTTTCGAATATTTCAAGTGTGAGAAGTTGCTTAAATGACCCATGTCCTTACACCCACAACGTTTCACTATCTGAGATGTTGGCATGAAATTCGTCTTATTCAAAATAGTTGATCTTTCTTTCAAAATATTGTGAGGACAGACAGGAAAAAACACGATTTTAGACTCTTCTCTCCCCCTTCGTGGACAAGCGTGGAAACTGACTATACCCCTCCCTTTGTTGGCCACGTGGACATTCTTTCAATTATTATTTAATGACAAAAAAAACTAGAAAATTATTCAAATGTGCCTATATTTAATTTATAATTAGTCTTGTTTAATGATTTTTATGAAAAGAAAAAGTCACAGGAGGGTTGTGCTCGAGACACGACCGCATAGTTGACGTAGGATTCCGTTAGGCTATCTGTTTATTTTTCATATGTTTGATGAATCACATCATTAAACTCTTTGATAATGATTTGGTGGCCCTGAAAAGGGCCGTTTTGTTTTGTTGTTGGGTATTGTTTGTTCACTCCACCAGTGTTTACCGAGTGATGATGACAGAAGGATGGTAAACAGTAGTTGGATGGTGCGTATCAGATAAAAAATACCGAAGTGGAACAAGATATGATGAAAATCACCCTCTGTGATCCTAGACGAGATGTCTCCTGTGTTATGTGTGGATGAAATATAAAAAAAATCACCAATGTAATATAAGATAATTACCAATAACGAACATAATTATCAATTTTCCTCATCAGCAGAAACATGTTACTTTTATACAGAGAAAACATATTTGAAATGGAAAAGGTAATTCCCTTTTATAATTTTCACTTTCTGGGTGTTTATTCAACACAATACGAATTTTAATTGGGTCAACTAATACTATATGTACACTATATGGAAAATCACTTACTCTAATATTTCTTTACTTTTCCAATTTTTCTCGCCGTATAAACTTTTTTTGGGTGAAAATGAAACAGACAGCTTGGTTTTTATTTAGAACCATTGAAATAAATCGTTTCATATATCAAGTCATTTTTAACACAACTGCTACCATAAACAATTTTACACTCACACTTGTGCTAAATTTTTCACAATACACGATCATTGATATGAAATTTCACGAAGCAACCAACATTGAAGTTCCAAATTTAAATTTTATTTGTTAGAATTAATCGTATCACTCACCTTACTGGTAATATACAAATGCCCCAGACTTGCATATGTTTGCAATGCCGATTTCCCCCAGGCAGCGTTGTTTTGATGTCTATGTTAGGGAACAAATTTCGGTGGGAACGAAACCTCCCACGACTTTTATGTATTTGAAATGTCGATTCCCCACAGGCAGCTTGTTTTTGGATATCTCTGTTAAGGACCCGCCGCATGTGTCGTCAATTTCCCAATCAATCAGAAGTGGGTATTTCCGTTAGGATAGGGGTTGAGATTTTTCAATCGTTCGATAGTTATTTACATGACATATATTAGTTTCTTCAATATGAAAAATTGTTATGGAGTGCGGAAATCGATTGCCGCAATAATTTCATAAATCCATCATAAAATGACTGAGCAATAAATGTTTGAAATTGGTCAATTTTCACGATGTGCTCAATTCTCAATTTTCAATGTGTACTCCAATATGTTCCCGAAAGACGTAATCCTACGTCAAAACTGTAAAGGGCTATGGTCAACAGCATCTAGCACGAGCTCTCTTGGACAGTGCATCTCATCCCAACCAGAACTCTCAACATATGACCCAAATTTTGAAATTGAAACGCAACAAAGTCAACATAGTTATCCAAGGAGCGGGCAGGCTGACCAAACCAGTAACAGAAGCTGTTTTTACCAAAATCGAATCAAGAAAAGAAGAATTCTCACAAAGTGTCAAAGTGTCACACTGGAAAATATCTGCAGATTTGTTTCTTGCTGATCCTTACTTTAACAAGTCGCAGCCAATCGACATCGTTTTGGGCGTGAAGCATTTTTATTCATTTTTCCCCGATTCCAGCTGACTTGAACCAGAAGCAAAATAGTTGAGGATCTGTCCGAAAAACCATGATTCTACTTCATGTTTAATTTACAATTATATTTAATGTAACTTTTAAAATTATAATATCATAATCTTTTTTATTATGCAATGTCTGTTCATTATTATTACAAGAAAAAAATATTCGCTCGATCAATCGAATACTGAAAGACAATTATTCGAATGAATCGAATATTTAAAAATGATCCGACGATTAATCGATAATCGAATAAACGAAAAATTTAGACATCTCTAGCCATAGACAAGCATATTACATACAAACATACAAATATGTCACAGCTAAATAACACCGTTTACAAACTCCAACATTCTATTAAATCGAGCGCGATTAGCCACTCATTCACCCGGTGCGACGCTTCCACTGCTTTTAAGGTGAAGGTGGAAGCTAGCCATTGTAGTAGTATAGGTAAACCCACGTGTAAAAATGGGGTAATAGTGTTTGTGAGAGAAGAGCAAAGCACACGTAAATAGATCAATCCACTTATCAGACTGTGTGGCGCATCATTGACACGAGTCTTGAATACATTTCTCGCTTAACTTTAGAAAAGGTTCTATGTAACAAAAGTAAACAAATCGAGTTAATGGATGCACGCTCTTAGTTTTCAATCATTGAATGCATTACAAAAACAATCGTTCATGTATCTATCTTCTTCATCTTTTTATCGCCGATACAAAAAATATCCAATGTGCAGATTCGTATTTTAAGCACTCGGCTGTTACTTCGGACGCCACTTTCCTCCGACGCTCGGAACGTCCGAAGTAACAAAGCAGTCAAAACAACACAAAGTCGTACTTCGGTCGTTTTGGGTTTTTGTTTCTTACAGGCGTTGTTAGCGATTTCAGTGCAATTCAACGAGTGATAACAACAATAATAAGTCTTTAGAACGAAATGCTGATATTTGAATTGCTGTTTAGTAGTTAGTTTCAGATTCGCATCGTGCAACGTAATATGTCCAATGTGCAAATGCGGGCAGTCAAAAGGTCCAATGTAACATTTTTCGCTCCTAGTCTTCAACTTTAATCTCAAATCACAGAACAACAGTTACGATTGGTTTTTCAGAGTTATTCTTGACTGCTAGTGGTGAAAGTAGCGATAGAGATCGATACCTTTCAATACAATTCGCAGATTAATGTTCGGGTCTTCAACTTCGTTTTTCTCGAGTTGACGAAAATGTTACATTGGACCTTTTCAAAAGTTACGCGAGATTTGATGAAAAAATAACAATTCAATACTAAAGTAGAATGTATGAACGATATGTTCCGATGAACAACTGCAAACATAAATATATATAGAAGGTGCATTTGCATATGAAGTAAAATTATGATTATAAGGGAGCGTAACATGAGCAGTTTTATAACACATACGAATTGGGGCTCTTTTGGTATTGTTTTCACATATCCACTTTGGAGAGCCATGACCCCTCTCTTCGTTGGCCATGGCATTTTGATTGAATGTAATACTTTTCCGTTTACTGCTTTTGAAAGCATAGGCAGCCGTGGCAGTGTTCCGAGCTCTGCAATACACTTTCCTTACCCAATGTTAAAGTTTCTAAAACTTACATTATGGACCCATTAAACGTAAAAAAAATTGTATTGATATCAACACAATTTTATTCTATTGATTTTCATGACATGAAACGCTATGACTCAGAAATTACATTTTATTGAGTGGTTTCTATAGCAGTTTCGCTGATGTTGTCTGGCATCAGTGTCGGAAAAATAACGATGCTTTCACCAACACAAACAAAACCATTGCCGAAGATTGAAAGATGAAAATTTAACTTTCAGAGCACTTGCTCGAGTTTTCCGACGTTCTTCACTATACGGTGCGAAAGCAGATGAAAATTTAATATCTTGTGAGTAATCGATTAAAGTTTGGTTGATATTACTTGATGGGAAGTGTGCAAAAACGATCATTTTCTTCACACTGTTTCGCAAAATTATTGATTTTCTGGCGAGGGGTGAGGGAGGGAGATGAAAGAAATGAGCGCCATTGTAGCAGCCATTTGTGGCTAGCTTCAACCTTCACCTTAACACACTTCGATAGGCTCTCCTGCTCCACATCCCATTGAAACTCCTGTCTCTCACTCGTACCACACACATCCCCGGCAAATGCAGCGATATCTCTTATGCTGAAAATCAATTCCAAAATAGCGTCTTTCCTGCTTGGCGTCCGATGATAGAATGTGGCCAAGCCCTTTTTTTTCACTTAAATTCTGTTTTATTTCTTAATTTGGTTTACATTATAATAAAGTACTACATATCAAGTGATCATCCTAGGGTTCTACATCTTTAAGTTGCAATGTCAAGTTTTGTAATGATTTGTATCATACACATTATTCGATTGTTTCATATTCCTATTGTAAAATCATGCCTAAACTTTTCAGTTTTTTGTTACCTTTTTTTACCTAAATCTAACTTATAAGATACCCTCCCCAAATTATTTACATTTTCCCAACTTACACTACTTATCAAACTGGAAATAAATATAAATATACCCAAACCCAAAGCCGTTACCTTGAAAGGTAACGACTATGAAGTCAGGTAGCATACTCATACAGATTTTGTATTATTCCGTGTGTTGAGAGAGCGCAACTCTGTTCAAATTTCATACAATTGTTATTGATAATTTCATCCAAGGTTTTAATCCCGGCCAGCTGATGTATCTCCGAATTTCACGTTCTGGGTGGAGAGTTTAGAATCATACGAATAATTTTGTTTTGTATGCGTTGAAGTTTTAATTTGGAGCACAGCACTCCCAAATGGGCATCGCATATGCGATAACTGGAAATATTATTTGTTTGTATACTGCAAGTTTATTCGTTAGAGATAATCGAGAGTATCTATTGATCAGGGGATACAATGACCTGATTAAAATGTTGCATCTTGTGTCTGTTTTGTCAATGTGTGCTCTGAAGGTAAGCTTTCGATCGAAAGTTAGACCCAGATACACTACTTCTGAAGACCATTCAATACTATTGCCATTAAGACTGACTGTCATATTTTTGACGTAGGACTACGTCTAACCGGAAGATATAGGGGGTGAAATGGAAATCTAGGCACTGAACAAGTAGGAAAAAATGCAAGATTTGGAACGCTTATAACTCGAGCATTTCTCAATAGATCGCAAAGGTTTTTGCATCAATTGATAGGAAATATATCTACGCATCTATCATAACGAATAACATTTCATTTTTCTTGAGATAAATGATTGAATAATTGTGAAATATCAAGCATTGTCAAAATGCACTATGTGCCCATTTTTGATTGGTCCATTTTGTGCTCCTCAAATCGTACCGACCAAAACGGGCAACCAGAGTAGCAGCGAAATATAATGAAGCACGATTGGAAAGGAAAAAGAAAAAACGAAAGATTGGTCGCAGTCTCACACATGCGTAATTCTCGAGCCAGCCAGTCAGCTTAAAAATCCCCGCTCCGCTGCCGTAACGATCATTCTCATCGAAACCGTACACCACATCGTTTCGCATCACATCAGATCAACAAACCAACACAAGCAGCCATGGTTGGACATGGCAAAGGAGGAAAAGTGAAGGGAAAGGCAAAATCCCGCTCGAACCTTGATCTGGAGTTCCCGCTCGTGTTGATCTGGAGTTCTCCGCAAGGGTAGCTAGGCCGAGCGCGTTAGTACCAGTGTACCAGTCCACCTAGCCGGCGTTATATAGTTTCGGCCGCCGGAGTGATGGAGTTAGCTGGCAAAGCTGCTCGCGACGATAAGAAAACCTGCATTCGGAACATAACACATTCGGTTCGGCGGACATCAAGACAACGGGCAGTTGCAGCGAATGGCGAGTGGCAAACGCAATCGCAAAACGGCATCAGGTAGCAGAAGAAAAAAGTTTGTTCTTTATACAAACTGCTTTGGTGGCAAATCCAGAACAAGGCGGCATCGAGGGCGTTCGAAATGGTTTTTTTCAAAACCACGAGTACTAAGTTTTCTAAATTGGAACCATTCCATAAAACAAGGCGCTTTTCAGGGCCATTAAACCTTCCAAAAAAGAGTTTAGGAAATAAAGTTCAATGCTTTCTAAAACATTATCCAAAATAATAATAAAACACAAATTGATGTTTTCATAATTTGTTTGCCAGGATTTGATGAGTATGTGAATTTGGCAGTTGTTCTGAGCTTATTGATAGTTGGGGACTTTCCTGATTATTCAATTTTCACCAATTCTTAAATTGTTTCCAGATTTAAAGTACAGTAATCTACAATTAGTTCGACATTTAGCTAATTGGACGGACATGTAAGGCGACTTATTTAGTTGGACATTTTTGTAAACATAGAGATCCAAATTATGACCCCACATTGAAAGTCGACACTGTACCACTGTCATCGCAAATGTTCAATTACAGGTTAAAATTACCTCCAATCCGGCACTGAGTGGTGGTAATGCGACGTGCCATTGAATGTAATTTACTGTAAAATATGTCACAAGCAGGATGGGAAGAAATTTTCCAACTGTGAAAGCTGTGGCGAGTGACAACAAATCGCTAAACAGGAAGGTTTAGCCGAACAAGATGGGAATATCGAGTGATAACAAAAACACAACACCAAAGGTTCTTTTCAGAACCATCAACATATTCATAAAGAGTAAACAGTAAACTAATCCATTTTTCAGGTAGATAGGTAGGTATTCACGTAGGTGAAGAAAATAAAACAATATATTTAAAATATATATTTAACAAAAGCTGTCCCCTTTGTATAGTCCTACGTCACTCCGGTTATGTCCCCGACATTACCCACCCGTCTTTTTTTTGAGGAGGAACAAGCTTTGGAGTGTTCTTGTGGGGAAACAATATAACTTGTGTCTTTGCGGCAATTATGCATATTTTCCAATTGTTGAAATATCAAGACAAAGCGTCTAACCCTCTTTGAAGTTTAGATCTTAGTTCTGTGATACTTCTGCCCTTGTAAATGATGGCAGTGTCATCTGCAAATAGTGACAGTTTCCCATCAGATGGGATTGCGGGAATATCTGAAGTGTAGATATTGAAAAGAATTGGTCCCAAGATGGATCCTTGAGGAACACCTGCATTCACAATGAATTTCTCCGATGAAATATTGTTTTTAGAAACATTGAACGCTCTATCAGAAAGATAATTTTTGATAATTTTTATCAAGTATGTAGGAAAACCAAAGTTCTGAAGCTTGTAAATGAGACCATTATGCCAAACATTATCAAATGCTTTTTCAACATCAAGAAGTGCCATGGCAGATGATTTTGAAACTGACTTGTTTCGTCTGATTATGTTGTATACTCTACGAAGCTGGTGAATGGTAGAGTGGCCTTTTCGGAATCCAAACTGCTCATCCAAAAATATATTGTGCTCATCTGCAAAAGCAAGAATGCGCGTTAATATAATTTTTTCGAATACTTTCGAAAATGCTGGGAGAAGGCTAATTGGTCGATAGCTCTTTGAAGAAGAAGGATCTTTTCCGGGTTTTAGTATCGGGATCACTTTTGCCAACTTCCAACTCGAGGGGAAGTAGCCAAGTGATAGACATCTGTTGAAGACAGAAGTCATAATTTCATATAAGTTGTTACTAAGATGTTTCAACTCAATGTTAAATATACTATCGAAGCCGGGGGCCTTCATATTCTTCAACGAGCGTATAACCGAGATAACCTCTGCAGTCGAGATGATTTCATTCTCTTGAGGTACAGAATGAATATTGTCAATAGCCCTTACAGTATCATTCGCCGAAGCTTCAAATGGACTTGTAATGTTCTGGCCAAGATTGTGTGAACTAGCGAAATGGTTGCCAATTGCATTAGCCTTTTCGGCAGGTGTTATCAATCGTTCTGAATTGTCAGGTTGTAGAAGAGGAGGAATAGGATTAGACTTGGTCTTGAGAATTTTAGCGAGCCTCCAAAATGGCTTGGAGTTATTCGGAAGTTTACTTATATCTTTTGCGAATTTTTTGTTACGGAGATCAATCATTCTGGTCTGGATAACCTTGGTTAACTGATTATACTGTCGTTTCCTCTCTCGAATACCAATACGTTGGTACTGTCTTCGAAAGGTGGTTCCGAAGTATAATCAAATGTTTAGTAATTGGATCAATTTGAACAGAGTCACTAACCTGAATCGTTTCTGGGATGTGGTTTTGGTGAGCCTCAATAACTGCAGTTTGAATATAGCTGACTGTTGTTTCGATATCTTCGGGAGATTCAAGAGGCTGATCGAGATCAATATTGTTGTCGATAAGCTGCTGGAATTCCACCCAATTCGCACGATGATAGTCTCGTCTACATTGTGGCCTCCTGACTACGACATTCACTCCCAATTCAACCATCACTGGGAAGTGATCCGAACTCAGCTCGTTAAGGGCAATAGGATCACCGATGTGGCGATCCATGTTGGTAATGAAGAAATCAATTATGGAATGTACTCCAGAACGAGAAATGCGAGTGGGGGTTGCTGGGCTAAGAATCCTGTAGTGCCCACACTGTAGATCATCATTTAGAGTCACTCCATTTTGATTCCTCCTTTGGTTTCCCCAGGGCTGATGTCGAGCATTAATGTCCCCGCCGATGACGTATTTCGACTGCCTTCGTGTTAGCTTGATGATATCGTTTTTAAGAAGTAACGCCGAGCCGTCTCTGATTGACGTCTGTTTGGGATAATAGACCGCAATCACGATAATAGGCCCAATCGATGTTGTGATTTCCGCCCCTATAGCTTCGATGATGTTAAGTTTGAAGCACGGCAAAAGTCGATATCTGATGTTATTTCTGATGGCTAGGGCAACACCTCCTCCACCAGAACCAGTACGATCCATTCTCAACAGACGATAATTCGGAACTCGAAGGTTAATATTCGGTTTAAGATGCGTCTCGGTAACGATAGCTACGTCGATGCTGTTTGTCACTAAGAAGTCAGTGAATTCGATGACCTTACTCTTGAGAGAGTAGGCATTCCAATTAATTAGCCTGAGAGATGACCGATCCATGATTATAATAAAAATATAGCATGACTTGCACTTGTTCCTGTTGGTTGCGACAACTTCTAGTCTGTCGATCTGGTTCAAGAAACAGGGTTGCAAGTTCTTGCATGCTATAAAGATCCTCACTAGAAGAAGAGTGAGGTGAAGACGTTGCCGTAGGTGGTAAACCAATAGCTGCAACCTTACTATAGCTCGGTTGCTCCTTTTTTTGGCTTTTCGCTAGAAGAGGCCGTTTGGGGGCAACCTGTAGGAAGTGGAAGAGGAGGAAGAACAGGAATCGTACGAGAAACCATTGGAGGGAACTCTTTATCAGTAAGTTCTGGAACCTTCTTCCTATTCTGCGTTTTATCAGTAGCTTGCTTCCGGATGCGTTTGAAATCCGTACGTTTTGTACAGCTACGGCTAGTGGCTTGGTGATTTTCGCCACAGTTGACACACTTGCGAGATTCTTCCTCTGGAAGCCTACAAGCGCTTGTTCGATGGTCAGCAGCACACTTGCCACAACGAGTTTTCATGTGGCAATTTTTTGTTCCATGACCGAAACCAAGACAATTAGTACATTGAGTGACGTCCCGATTTTGGGGTTTGTATCGGTCCCATTGTACCGTGATGTTAAAAATGGTCTTGATTTCCCTCAGACGCGTGATGTTGGTCGATCCTTTTTTAATGTGGATCAGATACAAAACATTGGAAAAGCCATTGTCTTCCAACGATCTTGTATTGTTCCGAATTGGGACAGGTAATCTTAATCCCTATGCTGCAGATTTTGAACACCGGTTGCAATTTCTGCGCCAGTAGCTCGGATCTCAAAGTACCGATGTCCTTTGATGTAGTGAAATAAGGCGGTACCTTCACCTTTTTATCAACATTGACTGGTTCCTCTCCAGTGTGGCCATCCAATAAAGCATAGCGGTTTCTTTCTAATATTGGCTCCTTGCCGGTATCCGATCGATGTCGTTTGTTGGTTCCATGTGGTATGCCTGGGTCGGTTGACCGTGTTTTCCCCATTATCGCAGTCCTCAAGGGCAGACAGGTGGTTGATGAATCGCAGGTAGACAATCTGAAAAGAGAAATAAATAACTTTTAAAAAACAGGTAGTAAATAGAGCTCCAAACACGTCCGTCTCCGTGGCCAAGCCCCATCATCGCTCACTTTATATAGCCATATAGTTAACGTTGTAGCGACCGCCTATATTTATTTATATTCTCTTTTTTGTCTCCCTCCTCCACCTTGTCCATAAGTTTCGCCCGTACTCGTGGTTGCTTGTGATGAATAACTGTTTGCTGCGGGAGCGCAGACAAAATGTATGGGAAAGTAGGGAATTCTTTCTTCCAATTTCTCATCAATTTGAACTTTATATGAGCTGAAAAACCGTAATGTATAGCATATAAACAATTGCTGAGGATATTTCCTATCAATGTGTGTATTTGGAACCAAAATCCATTCATCAATTGAGGAGGTATTAGTGTTCAAAAACTGAACACTTTTTCACACCGACATATTGAAATGAGCCCCTATATTGAAAGGTTAGACGTAGTCCTACGTCAAAAGTTCCGGATACACTGAAAAGGTTTAATGGCTTGCGTGGTTTTGTAGAATCATTTCGAGAAGCAACGATTCTTTCTCGCCTTTGCGAGAACAATACACTAATTGATCATATGTCACAAGTTGTGTCTTTATATCAAAGCACGCATTGTACTGAGTATTTAACGAGAGGCATCTTCTGTGCATCGCCATTAAACAAGCATCAAACACAGAAATATTCTGAGAATTTTCCTCAGAGAAGATGCAATACTTATACGCTAGCGACAGTTTACTTACTATGCAAGGGTGGAGTTTACTTCGCAAATATTCTCTTTTCGCCATCCCCCTTCGTTATTTATATTCTAGTGTATGGTGGAGAAACGGGAATGTTTCCAATTTTCATCAATTCAAACCATATACAGGCTATGGTATTGGTATGCAAATCTTTAAAATCCGTTCGCAGCAAAAATAGTTAATAATGTTAACTTTATTTCATAAAAACGTGACCTGTTTTCTGATTTGGCACCCTTAATGTAAGACGTAGTCCTACGTCAAAAACGAAGAAACTTACCGGTACTCCTATTAGCACAATCAATATAATTTTCTACGAATCCGATTTCTTCTGAAAGAATACCAAATCGATGTCATCATTTGATATTTTAGCCGACATTATTACAGCTACTTCTGTCCTGTCTGCCCTTTTAATATTTTATATTTATGATAGACCTTTCATCGCAATTTGTGCCATTTAATTGCCACCCATAATGTCAATTGTTTACTTTCATGTCACTGCAGGGGAAATAAATACGAACCCTCGTAATATCCCCCCTGTTGCCAATGTGTTTCGCCCCGGCTGAATGGTGTGATATGAGTCGTGAACGAAGATGCAAGAGTGCTCGGAACTAGTTTGACGAGCACATGTTCGAACTCGATTCCGGGTGGACAGGAGTGCAGAATCGCTAGAAGATAATTGTTTTTCTGTGTCTGTCTAGCGAACACACCCCGCTTCGGGTGACCGTTGGAGGAAAAGAGAGAGAGTTATATGCAGACCTCTGTGACTTGTGTGTATGATGATGGAAAGCGGATTCAGTGAGGCGAACGTGTTTCATAGTAGAAGCAAATCGCCGTCGAGTGTGAGACAGAATGAGTCTGACAACGACACGAAGAAGTCGTCGTCTGTTCGAATTGTGGGAGGTTTTGGGTGCCCCCGATCGGTTAGGCACACACAACACTTGTATGCAAATTATTATAAAATTTGAATAGGAATACAGCACCGGTAAGGTGCGTTTATTTCGGGATCGGGTCAGTGGGATTAGATACAAAATGGGTTGAATTCAGAAACACCCGCGTGAATGAGAATGAGAATTGAGAATGATTGATTGCGACATTTATGGGTACACTGAAACAAAGTTTGGATAACAACAACAAAGTATTTTCAACCTTTTCATGTTTAATTAATTGATTCAATTCAAATTTTCTCCGGTAAACAAAATATAAAACATCAATTTGCTTTTTATTATTTCGAATATCGCTTTAGAATGCATCGAAGTGTATAGAAATAACTATTTAGTGAAAAGTTCGGTGAATAGCGCCATATTTTTATTAAATGGATTTATTTTTGTTTTCGCTGGCCATATATCGAAATTTGTGTGTTTATTGACAACGCACTGACTCCGATGACAACATTTGGGCTGCCGTTTAGGGCTGTCCACACACCACGTGGACAGAAAATGCACGATTTCAGACTCCCCCTCCCTCTTCGTTGACAAGCGTGGACATTTATATACCCCTCCCCCGGTTGTCCACGTGGACATTTTTCATTATTTTATTAGAATAATTGTGGAACTAACTAAATTGCACATGAATTAAATTTTATTTCAGTTTATGTTTATTTTATTTCAAATTTTACTAGCTGTAGTCTGCCTGCCACGCGTTTAATAATACAAATTTTAATATAAAACTAGAAGAAACGCTTTGCTGTACACAGAGTGGCAACACAAAGAATTTATTTCATATGAGTTTGATTGTGAAATACTTGTAATATTTTGTTTTTCTATTGTAATATATGCTATAATCCCGTCTGCTGCATGGGCTCCGATTTTTGAATTTTGTAATCGGGCATTACTAATACGCTGAATACTAACACTAACTTAAGGATGAACTCATCTGAGAGTATATTCAATAAACTCTTCACTTGAATTACGGCCGGCTAAACGACAAGACGTTTTTATTCCTTGTCACGGATATCACATGGCGCTGTAGCAAAATCGCCATTGGAGATAGTTTTAGAAGTACGAACTCGAAAAGTGATCACCTTGTTAATTTTGGTGAATTGTGTTAAGTGAGATGACGAGAGGAAAGCTTAAATCCTCGGACTCGCCGATCTCGGGACGCTCTGAGGTCAAAGCATTGCTGCCACCAACGCTGCCTCCGCCGCCGCCATTGCAAACTTCGGGCAACATCCACGCGAATTGGATGAAATTCAAGCAAGCCTTCGAATACTGGATGAAGGGCGCCGGCCATGAAAGATGCGAAAACGATGTAAAAGTAGCAATTTTACTATCGGTCATCGGTTCCGAAGGGATGGATGTATTCAACATTTTACCGCTCCACCCGGACAATAAGGACGATTTCGATGAGGTTATGGGAGCTTTCGATGACTATTGCGGACAGAAGAAAAACGTGCTCTTCGAACGATTTATGTTCACCCATCGTCGGCAACTTGAGGGCGAGAAATTCGACGATTTTCTACGGGAAATCACAACGCTTGTGAAGACTTGCGAGTACGGGAACCTGCGAGACAGTTTATTGAGGGACCAAATTGTCTTTGGATTGCACGATCGATCGTTTGCGGACATGCTGATGGTGAAGGACGCCAAGGAATTGACTTTGGGGAAGACCATTGAAGCCTGCAAAATCGAGGAACAACGGAGCGATCAAGCGAAAATCATGAGCCACGGGGAACCAGGAACTTCGGGACGTGTGGATCTGGTCTGCAGAAAGGGGGGTTCCACGGGGAAAAGGATGAGTAAAGATAGAAATGAATTTCAAAACCGGCGGAGAGTTAACAGCTCACAAAAGTGTACTAACCAGAATACTAATACTAATAGTAATAAGAAATTCGCCAAGCCCAATGCTAAAGTCAGTCTTTCTAATTGCAGCTATTGTGGTTATGACCATATAAAAGGCAAATGTCCAGCATACGGGAAAACCTGTTCGGCATGCGGCCGGCAGAATCATTTTAGTTCTGTCTGTAGAAACCGTTCTCAGACCAAACAGGCTGGAGAGTTATCACTTTGCTATATGGATGTGCTAGAATCCAACATTGGATCTCCCTGGCGTGAGGTTATCAAGATCGGCAATATGGATGTGTCCTTCAAGCTTGACATAGGCGCGGACGTCAATGTGCTTCCGGCACGGGTTCTTTCGAAGATTGGAGTGACTGAACTCGAAGATGTTTCTATTGTTCTGTAAGGATTCGGGACGTCGTCGAAAATTCAGCCACTTGGTAAGAAAACACTGCATGTGTTGTCCCGTGGCGTTATGCATGATTTTGAATTTGTAATTGTCGATCTAGAGGTAAATCCAATACTGGACCTGAAGAGTGTTGAATTGGGATTAATAAAACGTGTTTTCGGTATTCAGTCGCATAACACTGCAGAAAAATTCGTAGAAAAGAATTCAGATGTTTTTACAGGTATCAGTTGTTTCAAACAGCAGTATCGGTTGAAAATAGATCCTCGAGCTATCCCTTCTGCTAAACCCCCTCGTCGAGTTGCGTTCGCTTTATTGGACAAGTTGAAACTGGAACTTGAAAGTTTATGTGAGAACAACATTATTTTACCTGTTGATGAACCCACGGAATGGATTTCTAATTTGACTATTGTAGAAAAGCCCGATAAGTCTTTAAGACTTTGTTTGGATCCCCGTGATTTGAACAAGGTTCTTCTGAAAGAACCTTATTTGATTCCAACCATCGATGACTTGAGGATCAAATTAGCTAACAAACAAATATTTTCGGTACTAGATCTTAAAGATGGATTTTTTCAGATAAAATTGGACATGAAATCGAGCTTTCTATGCTCTTTTAACACCCCTTATTTGGTGTATCGCTACAATCGATTACCATTCGGTTTATCGGTTTCTCCTGAAATTTCCCAAAAATTCAATGAAGAAAATTTCGCGGATATTGATGGTGTTTTTGTCTATATTGACGATCTTCTTATTTTTGCTGATAATATTCAACAACATGATCGTATAATGATGGAAGTTATCAGGGAAGCTCGAGAAAGAAACATCAAATTCAAAGCGAAAAAGCTACAATACCGCGTTAAAAAGGTTTGTTTTTTGGGTCATGAAATTTCAGTAAAGGGGTTTCGCCCGGATCAAGGACGTTTGGATGAATTAAGGCACCATCGAGTAAGCTTGAATTGCAAAAAATACTAGGTATGATTAACTACATAAGAACATTTATTCCCAATTTGGCAGAGCTATCAAAGCCATTGCGGGAATTATTGAAGAAGAATTGTCTTTTTTCTTGGACTAAAACTCATGAGAATTGTCTTGATAAAATTAAACATTTGATAAAAGAATCTCCCTATCGCTGTGCATTTGATGACAAAAAACCAATAAAACTTCAGTTTGATGCTTCTCAATTCGGCCTAGGAGCCTGCCTTCTGCAGGACGGAAACCCTGTAGCGTTCTCATCACGAAGTTTGAACGATGCAGAGCAACGGTATGCACAAATTGAAAAAGAGATGTTGTCGATTGTGTTTGGATGTAAAAAATTTCATAACTACGTTTATGGTAGACAGTTTACAGTAGAAAGTGATCATAAACCTCTAGTTGCTACATTGGATAAACCGTTGTGTGCTATTCCTTCTTCTAGACGCGATTTGAAATTAAACTATTTACCAGGAAAATATATGTACATTGCAGATGTACTTTCTCGTTTCTTCAAGAAAACAATAGATCCAGATGAGATCGAAGAGGATCTCACTGGATACGTTCACACATTGAATATCAGTGACAATAGGAAACAACAGTTTTCTGTTGCTACACCAAATGATCCCACACTTGGGAAATTTTTAGAAATTTACCACAAGGGCTGGCCTAAGAATAGAAAAGCTCTCCATCAGAATATCCGATACCTTTGGAAGTACAAAAATGATTTATGTGTTGAAGACAATATCGTTTTCATGAACGATAGAATATTTGTGCCATTGAGCCTTCGCCAGACTGTATTGAACTGGCTACATATTGGTCATTTCGGGATTGAAAAACCCAAAGCGAGAGCCAGAGAACTATTTTTCTGGCCTGGCTTGTCGACAGACGTAGAAAACAAAATAAGTGAGTGTAAATTATGTTCAAAATATTCAAAACAGAACATCAAGGAACCGTTAATTCAGCAAGAAATTCCTAAAATTCCTTATCATAAGCTTGGAATGGATTTGCTTGACTTTGAAGGCAAACCTTTCTTAGTAGTTGTTGATTATTTTTCGAAATGGCTTGATATTATTAAATTGAATAACAAAACAGCATCCTCAATTATTGACAAACTAATTGATTTATTTGCCACTCATGGACATTCACGAGCAGTTATAGCAGATAATATGCCATTTGGGTCCAAAGAATTTAGAAGCTTCTCGAAAGAATTCGAATTTGATCTAATAACATCTAGTCCACACTACCCCAAATCAAATGGTCTTGCTGAAAAGTATGTGCACATCGCTAAAAATGTATTACGAAAATCAAAAGAATCTAATATCGATTTTCGAAAAGCTCTATTAGAGTATAGGAACACACCCCTGAAAAGTTTAAAAGCTTCCCCTGCTGAGTTACTCATGAGTCGTAGATGCAACACATACTTACCTGCTTCTAACAACTTACTGATCCCAAAAGTAAATAATTCTAGTCGCGAGTTACGAATTAAACATTCTAGGCAACAGGAACACTATTATGATAGAAACAGCAAGGGCAGAGGTGAACTTGCGGTGGGAGATAAGGTGGCTTATTTAGACAAAAATGGTACTTGGCTCGAGGTTTCAATCATATCGCTGGCCGATACCCCCAGATCCTACTGTATACGCAACTATGAAGGTTCAGTTTATCGGAGAAATAAGCATCACTTAAAAAAAAAAAATAAAACCAATCGTCAATCACTTAATCCAGAGTGTGTGTCGGATCGGAACGTGAGTGGTCATGTTAGTATGGGTAACAATAAGCAGTCTTCGTGTGAAGTCAAAACAAATTCCGAAAGTTCTCACTCTGGATGCCAACGCGAAGTTAGGAGAAGTGAACGACTGAAGAATAAACACTAGTGAGATCCAATTTAGATTTCTTTGACTTGCACAAATTTGATTTGTTGAACTAGATTCCTGAATTTTCAATTGAAATTATTACATCTCCTCAAATACATAAAATTGTTAGTTTTTAAGTGTACATAGTAGGTTTAAGGATTTTGTTTATATTCTTCATTTGAGGGGGAGATGTAATATATGCTATAATCCCGTCTGCTGCATAGGCTCCGATTTTTGAATTTTGTAATCGGGCATTACTAATACGCTGAATACTAACACTAACTTAAGGATGAGCTCATCTGAGAGTATATTCAATAAACTCTTCACTTGAATTACGGCCGGCTAAACGACAAGACGTTTTTATTCCTTGTCACGGATATCACATCTATTATCTGCGAAGATTTAAAGGCTACCTGGTTTGCCAACATGGAAACGCGCAATATACAGTTGAACAATCCGCTTCCGAACATAAACCACACAATTCCAATTGATCTTGAGCAACGCCAAACGATTAAAAATAGATGGATTTAAAATCGTTATCAGATACAATTTTAGTTCACGGATTTTCGAACACTTGCAAGGAAATGTGTTTGCTGTCACATAAAATACATATTCAATACTAAAAATTTAATCTACACAGCTTTATTTCAAAAGTGTCCTTATTTCATCTGGAAATCTTAAAGCTCCCTGAGCAACAACTATCCTTGAAGTGGATTGTATATTGTGTCATAATATAAGTTCCATCTGTGTCGAACTTTTAGAGTTTTCGAAGCGCACAAAAACGAACAGAACAATTTTATATGCATAATTTTTTTTTATCAATTAAATAAAGTAGGAAGTAGCTATACAAATAATGATGACATAAGAATAAGAAATACAGCATTTTCAAGCTACAAATTTCTAATTTAGGGTTATCGTACGTAATTATTTGTAGTTTCATGTCTATATGCGTTGCCGTTGCTGGAAAAGATAAATCGGTATTGGATTGCTTTCAAAGTTCCTACAGATTTTAAAAATCTATTCTCAATAACAATCCAATCAACCTGATTATTTCGCTTCCATTTGATGCATAGAAAGTTTCAGTTGAACTATTTTCTACAGTGGTATTCTCTATCGAATGAAAAATTATCCTTTAATTTTGAATTAAGAATATTTCATGAAATAATGAACGCACAGCAAATCGATGGTCAAAACTGTCCACTGCAAACTTGAAAA
Source organism: Toxorhynchites rutilus septentrionalis (assembly GCF_029784135.1). Lineage (NCBI taxonomy): Eukaryota > Metazoa > Arthropoda > Insecta > Diptera > Culicidae > Toxorhynchites > Toxorhynchites rutilus. The sequence continues at coordinate 302,165,803 of NC_073746.1, read as the reverse complement.
TACTCTATACGAAGTTCAATTGTTTTGACGAATGCATTATTTTATAACAGAATTACATGTTTCAAAAATCACTCATATTTTCCGATGACGCAATTTGCTCCTCTTTTTTTTGTCGAGTATAGTTCCAGAATACGATTCGTCACAGGAAATGTCGGTTCATTTACATACTCGATTCATTTTTAAGCTACTTGGAGATCACCTGACCAACAAACAGAAAATCAAATCGACCACGTACTAATCGACGGAAAATTATTCTCCGACATCATCAATGTTCGTACGTATCGCAGTGCGAATATAGATTCGGACCACTACCTAGTTGCAGTATGCATGCGCGCAAAACTGTCAACAGTGTATAACACGAGACGAAGTCGAACGCCGCGGCCCAACACTGAGCAACTACGAGACACCGCTGTTGCCATGGAACACTCGCAGCAGCTGGAGGCAGCACTACCAACGGAAGAGCAACTAGGCGCAGCTACTCTTGAAGATGGCTGGAGGGATATTCGTACAGCCATTGGTTGCACTGCTATAGCGGCGCTAGGTACGACAGCCCCGAACCAAAGGAACGGCTGGTTTGACAGCGAATGCAAGCAGTTAGTTGAGGAGAAGAATGCAGCCAGAGCGAAAATACTGCAGCACCGTACGAGAGCTAACGTGGAACGATACAGACAGGCGAGGAACAGGCAAAACACGATCTTCCGCACGAAAAAGCGCCAGCAGGAAGACAGGGATCGCGAAGCGATGGAACACCTGTACCACGCAAACGATGCACGGAAGTTTTACGCTGCTCTTTCGCGCAACCAGACTCAGCTATGTTATGCACGCACGAACATCAGTTCTCCCTCGACTTCCGAAGCAACCCGGCGATGGGTTGTCTCCACACACTGTTCTTCCTGTTGCTTCCAGCAGCTGTACTGCTGCACATCTACATCCGGCAGAAGTATTCGTACTGGGTGAATCGCAATGTGCCTTACGTTCCGGGACGCTTACCAATGGGATCTCCGAAGGGCATGGGTCGCACGCGTCACGCCAGCCATGTGATGGATGACATATATCGACAGTTCAAAGGCACCTTTGGTGCTGTATGGTTGTACGTGTTTATGCAACCCGTGCTGTTGCTGTGGGACTTGGATCTAGTGAAGCAGGTTCTGGTGAAAGATTTTAACAGTTGTCATGATCGAGGCATATATTTTAACGCACGGGACGACCCACTGTCGGCTAATCTGTTCGCCATAGAGGGCGAGAGATGGCGTTTTCTAAGGAACAAACTAAGACCTACATTCACTTCCGGTAAGATTAAGAACGAGTTTCTGACGATGAGAGAAATTGGCGATGAGTTTTTGCACAGCTTCGACAAGTATGCAAAGGAGAAGCAACCGGCGAATGCAAAGGCTATGGCGCAACGATTAACTGTGATGTGATCGGATCGTGTGCGTTTGGATTGGAGTGTAATTCGTTGAAGAACGAGGACTCGAAGTTGCTGACTATCGGTGATCAGATGATTAAACCAAATCTGATGCAAATAATACGGATCTTTTTCACTGTTAGCTTTGGGAAGTTGTCACGAAAACTGGGGCTTGTTCAGACTCCGCCGGAAGTGACGGCCTTCTTTATGGACATCGTGCACAGCGCGGTGGAATATCGAGAAAAAAATGACATAATGCGTCCCGACTTTCTTCAACTTCTGATACAATTGAAGGATAAGGGAACGGTGGAGGAAGAAGCTGAGGAGTCCTTTGGCAAGCTAACGATGGATGAAGTCGTCGCTTAGGCCTTTGTGTTCTTTCTTGGAGGCTTCGAGACTTCGTCTACGGCTCTGTCACTTGCGCTTTTTGAGTTGGCGAACAATCCGGCGATTCAAGAGAAGACACGTGAGGAAATTAGACGTGTTTCAGCGGCTCACGATAATAATATCACTTATGAGGCACTTAAAGAAATGACGTACGTGGAGCAGGTCGTCAATGGTGAATTTTTATAATTCCATTTTTGAAGCAATTTATAGTGGCTTGCTTTTTTGTAGAGACACTTCGTCGATATCCACCGGTGGGAGGTATGATGCGCGTTGCAAATCAACCGCATCACATCATCTCTCCCGAGGTCACCATCGAGAAGGGCATAATGGTGATGATTCCGGTGTACGCGATTCACAACGATCCGCAGATCTACCCGGAACCGTTCCGTTTCGATCCGGATCGGTTCACGCCGGAGGACGCTTTTTTGTCTTTAACACTAAAATCACAACTTTTGAATGTTCCAAATAATTTCCAAAAAAATCTGATGGTGCAGAGCCACCATAAACTTCCACAAGCATTCGATGCGCTTCAGCTGCCCTTTTCTTCCAATGTGAACAGGAAATTAACTTCTCGCAAATGCTGCAATCTGTTCCTTTGTGTCAATGCACGCAATGAGTATTCATAGTGAGTGCAATCGCGGCGAACTTTGGCACACTGACACAGGCGCTTAAACTCGGTCAATGGTAATTATATTTCACATTTCTTAATCGCTTCTATCTATTTTTGGTAACGCATAAAAACAACAATGTATGCGTTTCATACAAAATACAGAAGCGCTCTCGCCCTGCCAGCATGAAAGTCGACGATGTGTCCCCATAAAAAAATGCACCACTATTTGCGATATCTTCAATTCGTTCATTCTTCCTTTATAGAACCTTTGTGTGCTGTATAAACAATAGGAAAGAATGTTGTCTGCTCGCTAGCTGGATCGGGACTGTGATTTAAAATCGTGAATGGCCATTAAGTTTAAAACGAGCGGAGCTTGTATTGCAATATTTCCTTTCTCCACATTGTCCGTGGAACCAATTTGCATATCGAGCGAGCGATATGATTCGCTGTGATATATAAATATTGTTTCTCGCTAATACACTAGTTGCTCGTTGTTGATAGCACGAATAGGTAAGCACGGATATGCAAAAAAAGAACAAATGTATGGGAAAATGGGATTGCTTCCAGTTTTGTTTAGTTTAAACCGTTCACAGATTAGGGAATCATAATGTATCAAACAAATAGTAGAGAATTTCAAATTAAATGTTCATGCATAACATAAAATAATCGTTCATGGCGAAGACAGTTATCAACATAACTTAGTTTCATAAAACGTAATCTGTTCTCTGATTTTGCACCCTTACTGAAAGACGTCGTCTTACGTCATAAATACTCTGTTGAGCTTCCCCGTTTGACCGAATCCGAATTTCCGGGTGAGTTCTAAATCCTCGGCTAGTATGGCTAGGTTAGGTATGGCTAGTAGGTTCAATTGGAAATTTTTTCAACATGCCTTGGGTTCACTGTTGTGCCTGTATTGTCGGCTAGAATTGAGCTTGGTTCTGCGCTGCTGTCTGGACTCGAGAACGATCGCACTAGATAACAAGATAACTGTAAATCTCAACGTGTCATGCAATTTTAAGACATCATTTTTTTTAAAACCCCGATTTCCGGTGATTTTTCGGTTTTTAAAAAACTTTAATTTTAACGTCTGCGGCACCAGTAAATGAAGTCCGAATGAGCTAATATTTTTCATAGGGTATATTATTGTGCAAATCAACATTTCGTAGCAAGTTCCAAATGAAAAATCGAGATAACTATTTTTATTGGCACCCTAAACCATACTTTTCGTTTGGTATTCCGAAAGAGTAGTCCCAGAGTGCTGATTTTTGGTAAACAAAATTTTCGAGATGACACTAGATCTCGACGTTCATTTAAGACATTTGACATAAACAAAAATTTTCGAAAACCCCGATTTCCTTCCTTCCCCCTTGGGTGATTTTTCGATTTTAAGAAAACTCAAACTTTGGCCGCTTCGCGCCACTCTACCTTAAGTCCGATTGAGCTGAAATTTGGCATAGGGTATGTTTTCGAGGTGGTGAACATTTTATATAGGGTAACTTTTTGAAATTTTAGGGTCGATTTTTTCCCATACATTCATTGGCACCCCAGTGTACACCGAGCTGGGTTTCTGTCAAAAGTTTGAATAAAAACATAAAAGTGATCTACGAAAAACAGTTTGATTTAAATTTTTGTCTGCAGGAAATAAGGTTCTTATTATTAACAAGTAATTTTTTGGGTATTTTTCGTTACCTGAGTGTTTTACCATCATTTTCTTTCAATTTTCTCGAACCAGCGGTATTTTTTTTTTGTTTTTACTCTAGAAATATAAATGTAAAAAAAAACCAATTAAGTCGGGTAAGACGGACACTCCACCGAAGGTGAAGACGAACATTCGATACTCGATACTCCTCGACCTAGAGAGGAGATTCTATGGGAAGTCCATGACGGAAGTCAGAAAAACTGGCTTTCGTACTGACGGAAAAAGACGGAGTGAAGCCTTCGTTCAATAAACCAACTCAGATGGCTGGAAAAGCCCAGCTTAGCGGATTTAAAAGGTCATCCGAATCTGTCATTCCGGATGCCGGAAGATATTTAAGACATGAAAAATGAGCAAAATTACAAGGCCCTTCTATGTGATTTTAGTCAATTTTTTTTGTTCAATCATTTGTAAGGCCTATTTGAAAAGCTCAAAAACCTGTTGAGAGCATCAACTTGAATTTCAAAATAAAAATTTTTCAGTTAGTGTACCACCCCAAGTCTCCAATCTTTTCCTTCATGTGTCCGTCTTTCCGACTCTTTCTTATTTTTGACGTAGGACCACGTCTTTCATTACGGGTGCCAAATCAGAAAACAAGTCTCGTTTTTATGGAATGAAGTTAACGTTAATAACTACTTATGCTGCGAACGAATTTTGACGATTTGCATACCAATCGAATCGGAAATTATTAAGATTTTTTTTTATATGTCATACATTACAATCCCTGGTGTGTAATATTATATGTTTGAATTAATGAAAAATAGAAGATTTCCCATTTTTCCATACATTTGTTCTGTCCATTTGTTTGCTTACTCAACCGTGGTGTCAATAACGGACAATTTTGACGTAGGACTACGTCTAACCGGAAGATATAGGGGGTGAAATGGAAATCTAGGCACTGAACAAGTAAGAAAAAATGCAAGATTTGGAACGCTTACAACTCGAGCATTTCTCAACAGATCGCAAAGATTTTTGCATCAATTGATAGGAAATATATCTACGCATCTATCATAACGAATAACATTTCATTTTTCTTGAGATAAATAATTGAATAATTGTGAAATATCAAGCATTGTCCAAATGCCCTATGTGCCCATTTTTGATTGGTCCATTTTGTGTTCCTCAAATCGTACCGACCAAAACGGGCAACCAGAGCAGCAGCGAAATAAAATGAAGCACGATTGGAAAGGAAAAAGAAAAAAAAAAGACGGATGGGTAATGTCGGGGACATAACCGGAGTGACGTAGGACTATACAAAGGGGACAGCTTTTGTTAAATATATATTTTAAATATATTGTTTTATTTTCTTCTCCTACGTGAATACCTACCTATCTACCTGAAAAATGGATTAGTTTACTGTTTACTCTTTATGAATATGTTGATGGTTCTGAAAAGAACCTTTGGTGTTGTGTTTTTGTTATCACTCGATATTCCCATCTTGTTCGGTTAAACCTTCCTGTTTAGCTATTGCGTTTGCCACTCGCCACAGCTTTCACAGTTGGAAAATTTCTTCCCATCCAGCTTGTGACATATTGTTCAGTAAATTACATTTAATGTGACGTGCCGGAGAAATACTTTGCCACTCACTGAAACTAATTGTTGCCTTGATGAGCGCCGAACCGAAGCTGCTCTGTTCTGTTGGGTTTTCTGATTGTCGTGAGCAGCTTTGCAAGCCAACTCGAGCACTCCGACGGCCGAAACTCTATAATCGCTGTTAGGTATACTGGTGCTCCGGCACCAATCCGTTCGGTCTAGTTACCCTTGTGGAGCAATCAGTGAATGCGACCAACAGGGAACTGGAGACCTGCACGGTTCGAGTGAGACTTTGCCTTTCCCTTAACTTGTCCTCCTTTGTTACGTCCACGATGCCGATGCCGTACAACCACACGGGTTTACGGTTTGAAAGAAAATAAGATATTTTTTTGGGGTCCGCGTGTTTTATACTCTAGCGGTACACACTCACAGGATAGAGACAAATCGGCAGACTCAGCCAGAGGGGCGAGTCCAACGAGACGAACGAATGAGCGTTAAAAGGGACCGATGGCAAAAAAATACATTCATTACGATTTGTTCGCTCGTTGGATTCACATGCAGGCTAAAAAGGGTCCTTTTCAGGATCACAAAATTATCTTCAATCTAAAGAGTTTATTGTTTTCTTGTCACTCGATATCCCCATCTTGTTCGGCTAAACCTTCCTGTTTAGCGATTTGTTGCCACTCGCCACAGCTTTCACAATTGGAAAATTTCTTCCCATCCAGCTTTGTGACATGTTGTACAGTAAATTACATTCAATGCGACGTGCCGAAGCGCCACTCAGTGTCGCATTGGAGGCGATTTTAACCTGTAATTGAACATTTGTGATAACAGTGGTACAGTGTCGACTTTCAATGTGGGATCATAATTTGGATCTCTATGTTTACAAAAATGTCCAACTAAATAAGTCGCATTACATGTCCATCCAATTAGCTAAATGTCGAACTAATTGTAAATTACTGTACTTTCAATCTGGAAACAATTTAAGAATTGGTGAAAATTGAATAATCTGGACAGTCCCCAACTATTAATAAGCTCAGAACAACTGCCAAATTCACATACTCATCAGATCCTGGCAAACAAATTATGAAAAAATCAATTTGTGTTTTATTATTATTTTGGATGATGTTTTAGAAAGCATTGAACTGTATTTCGTAAACTCTTTTTTGAAAGGTTTAATGGCCCTGAAAAGCGCCTTGTTTTATGGAATGGTTCCAATTTAGAAAACTTAGTACTCGTGGTTTTGAAAAAAACCATTTCGAACGCCCTCGATGCTGCCTTGTTCTGGATTTGCCACCAAAGCAGTTTGTATAAAGAACAAACTTTTTTCTTCTGCTACCTGATGCCGTTTTGCGATTGCGTTTGCCACTCGCCACTCGCTGCAACTGCCTGTTGTCTTGATGTCCACCGAACCGAATGTGTTCTGTTCCGAATGCGGGTTTTCTTATCGTCGCGAGCAGCTTTGCCAGCTAACTCGATCACTTCGGCGGCCGAAACTATATAACGCCGGCTAGGTGGACTGGTGCACTGGTACTAACGCGCTCGGCCTAGCTACCCTTGCGGGGAACTCCAGATCAACACGGTTCGAGCGGGATTTTGCCTTTCCCTTCACTTTTCCTCCTTTACCATGTCCAGACATGGCTGCTTGGGTTGGTTTGTTGATGTGTTGTGATGCGAACCGATGTGGTGTACGGTTTGAATGAGAATGATCGTTACGGCAGCGGAGCGGGGATTTTTAAGCTGACTGGCTGGCTCGAGAATTACGCATGTGTGAGACTGCGACCAATGTTTCGTTCATTTTTTTCTTTTTCCTTTCCAATCGTGCTTCATTCTATTTCGCTGCTGCTCTGGTTACCCGTTTTGGTCGGTACGATTTGAGGAGCACAAAATGGACCAATCAAAAATGGGCACATAGTGCATTTTGACAATGCTTGATATTTCACAATTATTCAATTATTTATCTCAAGAAAAATGACATGTTATTCGTTATGATAGATGCGTAGATATATTTCCTATCAATTGATGCAAAAACCTTTGCGATCTATTCAGAAATGCTCGAGTTATAAGCGTTCCAAATCTTGCATTTTTTCCTACTTGTTCAGTGCCTAGATTTCCATTTCACCCCCTATATCTTCCGGTTAGACGTAGTCCTACGTCAAAAATGAACGAAACATTGGTCGCAGTCTCACACATGCGTAATTCTCGAGCCAGCCAGTCAGCTTAAAAATCCCCGCTCCGCTGCCGTAACGATCATTCTCATTCAAACCGTATACCACACCGGTTCGCATCACAACACATCAACAAACCAACCCAAGCAGCCATGTCTGGACATGGTAAAGGAGGAAAAGTGAAGGGAAAGGCAAAAAAAAGGCGTTATATAGTTTCGGCCGCCGAAGTGATCGAGTTAGCTGGCAAAGCTGCTCGCGACGATAAGTAAACCCGCATTCGGAACAGAACACATTCGGTTCGGTGGACATCAAGACAACAGGCAGTTGCAGCGAGTGGCGAGTGGCAAACGCAATCGCAAAACGGCATCAGGTAGCAGAAGAAAAAAGTTTGTTCTTTATAAAAACTGCTATGGTGGCAAATCCAGAACAAGGCGGCATCGAGGGCGTTCGAAATGGTTTTTTTCAAAACCACGAGTACTAAGTTTTCTAAATTGGAACCATTCCATAAAACAAGGCGCTTTTCAGGGCCATTAAACCTTCCAAAAAAGAGTTTAGGAAATACAGTTCAATGCTTTCTAAAACATTATCCAAAATAATAATAAAACACAAATTGATGATTTCATAATTTGTTTGCCAGGATCTGATGAGTTTGTGAATTTGGCAGTTGTTCTGAGCTTATTGATAGTTGGGGACTTTCCTGATTATTCAATTTTCACCAATTCTTAAATTGTTTCCAGATTGAAAGTACAGTAATTTACAATTAGTTCGACATTTAGCTAATTGGACGGACATGTAATGCGACTTATTTAGTTGGACATTTTTGTAAACATAGAGATCCAATTTATGACCCCACATTGAAAGTCGACACTGCACCACTGTCATCGCAAATGTTCAATTACAGGTTAAAATCGCCTCCAATGCGACACTGAGTGGCGCTTCGGCACGTCGCATTGAATGTAATTTACTGTACAACATGTCACAAAGCTGGATGGGAAGAAATTTTCCAACTGTGAAAGCTGTGGCGAGTGGCAACAAATCGCTAAACAGGAAGGTTTAGCCGAACAAGATGGAGATATCGAGTGATAACAAAACAATAAACTCTTTAGATTGAAGATAATTTTGTGATCCTGAAAAGGACCCTTTTTAGCCTGCATGTGAATCCAACGAGCGAACAAATCGTAATGAATGTATTTTTTTGCCATGGCTCCCTTTTAACGCTCATTCGTTCGTCTCGTTGGACTCGCCCCTCTGGCTGAGTCTGCCGATTTGTTTCTATCCAGTGAGTGTGTACCGCTAGAGTATAAAACACGCGGACCCCAAAAAAATATCTTATTTTCTTTCAAACCGTAAACCCGTGTGGTTGTACGGCATCGGCATCGTGGACGTAACAAAGGAGGACAAGTTAAGGGAAAGGCAAAGTCTCACTCGAACCGTGCAGGTCTCCAGTTCCCTGTTGGTCGCATTCACTGATTGCTCCGCAAGGGTAACTAGGCCGAACGGATTGGTGCCGGAGCACCAGTATACCTAACAGCGATTATAGAGTTTCGGCCGTCGGAGTGCTCGAGTTGGCTTGCAAAGCTGCTCACGACAATCAGAAAACCCGCATCAAGAACAGAGCAGCTTCGGTTCGGCGCTCATCAAGGCAACAATTAGTTTCAGTGAGTGGCAAAGTGTTTCTCCGGCACGTCGCATTAAATGTAATTTACTGAACAACATGTCACAAGCTGGATGGGAATAAATTTTCCAACTGTGAAAGCTGTGGCGAGTGGCAAACGCAATAGCTAAACAGGAAGGTTTAACCGAACAAGATGGGAATATCGAGTGCTAACAAAAACACAACACCAAAGGTTCTTTTCAGAACCATCAATATATTCATAAAGAGTAAACAGTAAACTAATCCATTTTTCAGGTAGATAGGTATTCACGTAGGAGAAGAAAATAAAACAATATATTTAAAATATATATTTAACAAAAGCTGTCCCCTTTGTATAGTCCTACGTCACTCCGGTTATGTCCCCGACATTACCCACCCGTCTTTTTTACTCCAGAAATATTGATGAATATAAAATACTAATCAAGTCGGGTAAGACGGACACCTCACCGACAAAAGACAAACATTTTGTTTTGAAAACAATTTGATTATTTCCTCCTTTTATTAACAGATGTCCACTAACAACGTTTGCAAGTGCAACCACATATTATGGACGAATTTTTCATTCCGAATGCCGAAAGCTATTACAAACATGAAAAAAAAAGTAAAAAAAAACTTTTTAAGTTAAACGGTTTAATTGTGATTAAACATAATAATGTACTAAAAGGTAGAAAATAATTAGGCAAGTAACAGTTAGCAGTTATCACACCTCTCCTTCATTAGTCTAGGGCATTGATAAGACTGAAATAGAATCGTGGGACATATGATGAAGTCGCTAATTGTGGATAATGGAAATACAACGTGCCCCATGGTCTTATTTTAGTCTAATCAATGCCCTAGACTAATTAAGGAGAGGTGTGATAACTGCTAACTGCTACTTGCCTAATTATTTTCCGATTGTTATTGTTGTCAATTCGTCTTTAAATTAAAGAAAATATTGCTAGATTATGTAATAGTTGTCTGCAAACTAAGTTTGATCTCCATTTGATAATTTATCCACGAGTTGTACCCCGCAATAAACTCAAAAACGTCGTGTTGGGCGACGAACGTGTTAATGTGGGTTAGCGCTACAGACGAACATGTTACAAACATACAAACATACAAACATACAAACATACAAACATACAAACATACAAACATACAAACATACAAACATACAAACATACAAACATACAAACATACAAACATACAAACATACAAACATACAAACATACAAACATACAAACATACAAACATACAAACATACAAACATACAAACATACAAACATACAAACATACAAACATACAAACATACAAACATACAAACATACAAACATACAAACATACAAACATACAAACATACAAACATACAAACATACAAACATACAAACATACAAACATACAAACATACAAACATACAAACATACAAACATACAAACATACTAACATACAAACATACAAACATACAAACATACAAACATACAAACATACAAACATACAAACATACAAACATACAAACATACAAACATACAAACATACAAACATACAAACATACAAACATACAAACATACAAACATACAAACATACAAACATACAAACATACAAACATACAAACATACAAACATACAAACATACAAACATACAAACATACAAACATACAAACATACAAACATACAAACATACAAACATACTAACATACAAACATACAAACATACAAACATACAAACATACAAACATACAAACATACAAACATACAAACATACAAACATACAAACATACAAACATACAAACATACAAACATACAAACATACAAACATACAAACATACAAACATACAAACATACAAACATACAAACATACAAACATACAAACATACAAACATACAAACATACAAACATACAAACATACAAACATACTAACAGATTACAGGGCAAGCTAAATAAAACCGTTTAAAAATGAGAAAAATTACAAGCCCTTCTAGGTGATTTCAGTCTAGCCTTTTTGTTAGATCATTTGTATAGCATATTTAAAGACCTCCAGAACTTATCAAGTAACTTAAATTTTCAGCTAGTGTCCGTCTGTCCCACCCTAGGTGTCCATCTTTCCCGTCAAGTGTCCGTATTTCCCTATTTAATCTTATTTCTTCAAAGATATCGAACTCATTCATTTTTCGAAATTTCTGCCTCAAAGTAAAATCCACGAAAAAAAAGACGGGTGGGTAATGTCGGGGACATAACCTGAGTGACGTAGGACTATACAAAGGGGACAGCTTTTGTTAATTATATATTTTAAATATATTGTTTTATTTTCTTCTCCTACGTGAATACCTACCTATCTACCTGAAAAATGGATTAGTTTACTGTTTACTCTTTATGAATATGTTGATGGTTCTGAAAAGAACCTTTGGTGTTGTGTTTTTGTTATCACTCGATATTCCCATCTTGTTCGGTTAAACCTTCCTGTTTAGCTATTGCGTTTGCCACTCGCCACAGCTTTCACAGTTGGAAAATTTATTCCCATCCAGCTTGTGACATGTTGTTCAGTAAATTACATTTAATGCGACGTGCCGGAGAAACACTTTGCCACTCACTGAAACTAATTGTTGCCTTGATGAGCGCCGAACCGAAGCTGCTCTGTTCTTGATGCGGGTTTTCTGATTGTCGTGAGCAGCTTTGCAAGCCAACTCGAGCACTCCGACGGCCGAAACTCTATAATCGCTGTTAGGTATACTGGTGCTCCGGCACCAATCCGTTCGGCCTAGTTACCCTTGCGGAGCAATCAGTGAATGCGACCAACAGGGAACTGGAGACCTGCACGGTTCGAGTGAGACTTTGCCTTTCCCTTAACTTGTCCTCCTTTGTTACGTCCACGATGCCGATGCCGTACAACCACACGGGTTTACGGTTTGAAAGAAAATAAGATATTTTTTTGGGGTCCGCGTGTTTTATACTCTAGCGGTACACACTCACAGGATAGAGACAAATCGGCAGACTCAGCCAGAGGGGCGAGTCCAACGAGACGAACAAGTGAGCGTTAAAAGGGAGCCATGGCAAAAAAATACATTCATTACGATTTGTTCGCTCGTTGGATTCACATGCAGGCTAAAAAGGGTCCTTTTCAGGATCACAAAATTATCTTCAATCTAAAGAGTTTATTGTTTTGTTATCACTCGATATCCCCATCTTGTTCGGCTAAACCTTCCTGTTTAGCGATTTGTTGCCACTCGCCACAGCTTTCACAGTTGGAAAATTTCTTTCTATCCAGCTTTGTGACATGTTGTACAGTAAATTACATTCAATGCGACGTGCCGAAGCGCCACTCAGTGTCGCATTGGAGGCGATTTCAACCTGTAATTGAACATTTGCGATGACAGTGGTACAGTGTCGACTTTCAATGTGGGGTCATAATTTGGATTTGGATCGACTTTCAATGTGGGGTCATAATTTGGATTTGGATGAAAAAATCAATTTGTGTTTTATTATTATTTTGGATAATGTTTTAGAAAGCATTGAACTGTATTTCCTAAACTCTTTTTTGGAAGGTTTAATGGCCCTGAAAAGCGCCTTGTTTCATGGAATGGTTCCAATTTAGAAAACTTAGTACTCGTGGTTTTGAAAAAAACCATTTCGAACGCCCTCGATGCCGCCTTGTTCTGGATTTGCCACCATAGCAGTTTTTATAAAGAACAAACTTTTTTCTTCTGCTACCTGATGCCGTTTTGCGATTGCGTTTGCCACTCGCCACTCGCTGCAACTGCCTGTTGTCTTGATGTCCACCGAACCGAATGTGTTCTGTTCCGAATGCGGGTTTTCTTATCGTCGCGAGCAGCTTTGCCAGCTAACTCGATCACTTCGGCGGCCGAAACTATATAACGCCTTTTTTTTGCCTTTCCCTTCACTTTTCCTCTTTTACCATGTCCAGACATGGCTGCTTGGGTTGGTTTGTTGATGTGTTGTGATGCGAACCGGTGTGGTATACGGTTTGAATGAGAATGATCGTTACGGCAGCGGAGCGGGGATTTTTAAGCTGACTGGCTGGCTCGAGAATTACGCATGTGTGAGACTGCGACCAATGTTTCGTTCATTTTTTTTCTTTTTCCTTTCCAATCGTGCTTCATTTTATTTCGCTGCTGCTCTGGTTGCCCGTTTTGGTCGGTACGATTTGAGGAACACAAAATGGACCAATCAAAAATGGGCACATAGGGCATTTGGACAATGCTTGATATTTCACAATTATTCAATTATTTATCTCAAGAAAAATGAAATGTTATTCGTTATGATAGATGCGTAGATATATTTCCTATCAATTGATGCAAAAATCTTTGCGATCTGTTGAGAAATGCTCGAGTTGTAAGCGTTCCAAATCTTGCATTTTTTCTTACTTGTTCAGTGCCTAGATTTCCATTTCACCCCCTATATCTTCCGGTTAGACGTAGTCCTACGTCAAAATCAACTTTGACTTAGAGTGTCCATCTCTATCACCCCTCTCCTATAACTTTTCTGTCAGTGTCCATCTTTCCCTTCAGAGTCTTCCCCGACTCTTTTTTATTTTTTCAAAGAAGAAGCATTTTCAATGAAGAGTGTTAGTCATGAGTTCCCCTCTGAATTGAAAGTCAACAATAGACATTCATCGTTTGAAGCGGTGAAAACATTCCCTTGCAATCCCTTTCTGGTGGCATCACTGCTCATCGTTCCAGAATCGTTTGGGCGCGCAACGTTTCGCTCTTCCCTCTGCACGACACTGCCGACGACGGAGGAGGCGTTGAGGCGATCCGACCTCTCCGATATCCTGCGCTCCTGTCTCGAGCGTAAATTTCAAGGCGTATTTGATGGGCGCGACGAACTTGGGCGTGTTTTTCCCAGCTTTTATTTTCCGAACATACACACGCACACACACACACACATAATCTCCGTCTCTTCCCGACAACGAAACCGACCGCGACGCTTTTGGTTCGTTCGTAGAAGAATATGAAGTTAATCGCTTCGGGGGTGAAAGCCGACACCGTCGATAATATGAAAGAAGATACCGCGCCACTGCTCGCTCGTTTCTCGCCACCGAAAGCAGGCGGTGGGCGGTGGCGCACAGAGTGCACTAAACTCGCCGCCTTTCGGAGGTGCTATCGTCGTATCCCAGCTCTGCATCTTGGAGGTTACCCAAACGCCCACACGCGTGCGAATGATTCCATCTTCTTCCGAGCACCTTCGAGAAAGGAAAGCCACACTTCTTCGCTCCGTGGTCCTACCAAGAACTCATAATCACTAGCGAGTGCAACGGCGCACGCGAAGTGCAATCGTTTCGAAGCGCGGAAAACAAATAAAACATTAATTGATCATTTTATTTTAATACGGTTCTGTCGCATGTTTTTAAGAGCAATCTGGTAGTGCGAAATACTCTGGTGGACAATTTATTCCTCGTTATGAAAAAAGGGGTTCACTCGAGAGGGGTCGAGCGAGAAAACACAACGCATGCTCGTTAATAAAAATTAATTGATCACGATGAGCGCCGGAACCGAATGAATCGAGCCGGTTGGGAATGCAGTGTGTTAGGGGTCCCACAAGAGACCGAGAGGGAGAGCACGTGTATTTGTGTTAGAAGGAAAGAGAGAAGAGCCGCCTCAATTAGTCGTTCCTCTCGGACGTTATGCGATCCCGGGAGCTTTTATAATGCGACTGTACAATTATCGCGAGTTAAGTTTTATTATAATTATAATTAATTTGTTTATTTACGAGAAAGAAGCGTGCAACATTATTCTATTCGGCTGTGTTCACCCCCCCCCCCCTCTTCCCCACTGGAGTTTGCTGTGAAATAATCATTAAATTGAAATATTTTCTCCTGTGACCAATGGCGGAACGATAGCGGAGAAGGAGGAATGGACCGCCGTAACGAATCAGTTCTCTGCCACACCCTCTTTTGTTGGATGCATTAGACCGAACAGAGCGGAGCCGCATGGAAGGCAAAATGCTGCGTGCCACTGCCAGTTGAAGTAGGCTATGACTGGAGAGGGTGAATACAATTTCGTATGGTTCCACACTGTGAGCGAATCTCAAATGAATTGGGCCTAAAATTTGGCGTTTTTCAAGCACTTTATCATACCTAGAAACATGGGTTGTTTTGACGTAGGACTACGTCTAACCGGAAGATATAGGGGGTAAAATGAATATCTAGGCAGTAGAAAAAATTAAGGATTTCGAGTACTTTCCATTATTTTTTTATCCCATTTATTTATTTATTAGGCTCATTAGCATTTTAGCTGTAACAGAGCCGGGGTTTTTTTAATCGTGTACATGTACATATGTTTATGTTTCTATAAACTGTAAACAGTTGTATGGATGAATCGATCTAATTTCGACCGTGGATCGATCTCCATCGCTGATGATGTTTGCGTGGACGTAGTTATTCTATAACAGCACAAAGATGGTCAATTGAGGGCCCTGAGTTTGAACTCACGACCGATCGCTTAGTAAGCGAACGCGTAACCAAGTGGCTACGAAGACCCCCCTACTTTCCATTAGTACATCTACATATATTAAGCGGCCCATAGACGTTCAATATGATGGCGCAATATTTTGGTTTGTGCAATATAATTGTTCGTATAGGGCAGGGTTTCTCAAAGTGGTCGATATCGACCCCCTGGGGTCGATTTCGGTTTCCCAGGGGTCGACAGAAACGAAAATTGATTTTGGGGGTCGACGAGGTCTGAATATCGACTGAATATCGTTGTGTTACGTGAACCACCCTGTCATAGGAATGATCAAGGTTGTCACATTTGATCCAGTTAAATTTTCTGAAAAAAATTGTATATCTGTATTTTTAGCTAAAAAAAATCAAAAACCTAACGGAAAAATGGAAAGAAATATTTATTTTTATTTTGAATTTATTGTTCCTATGTATGGTTTGCTTAAGGGGGTAGTACATTATGAACATAATAAAAAGTATGTGATAATAAAAACATAATAAAAAGTTCGCGATTTTTTCAACGAGGATATGAATTACTATGATTAATCTAATTAATCGGTTTTATAAGGTATGTTTAGCATTTAGTATAAATATTGAAATGAATTTAATTTGAAATTTTGTGTACCTCAAATGAATTCCTTGAGTAGCTAAAATTAATATGTTGCCTACGTTACACTCAAGCTCACACCAGAATGAAAACGATCTAAACGATCTAATGATCACACACATGTACCATCTTGTTTGAAAGCTCCACATAAAGTTAGTTGAAATCAGAATCTCGTAGAAGACAGACGTCTGAATAAAATCCAATTCTTCTCCAATCCGAGAAGTTTTGAGTACTGTAGTTTTACAATTTACGCGATCCGAATAACCCGTTCCCGAATTAAGTGGAACTTGTGCCCAGGTTCCGCAGCCCGTTCCTTAGTTAAAAGGAAAACGAGACGGGATCACAGTGCGTTTCGGAAGTAGTTTCCAGCATCGCGTGAATGCAATTGAACAATCCGGTTCAATTGCACCAGCTGTAGGAGACAGTGTTTGACTGAGTCAAGTGGCATCCAAGTTTTTGGGCCAAGAGGCCAATAGTGCCGTGAAGCACTATGTCGCTTCGGACATTCCGGGTAATCGGCTGAAACAAGGTATATAATACTTAACAAACAAAAAAAAAGTGTCTATTGGACTGTCCCCTGAATAGGCGCAACCGGTTTGTTGAATCCTTGAAGCCAAAACCTTGTAAACTGGTGGGAGTTCTACAAGTTTTTCTAGTGGTCCGATTTTAACCATTATTTTTTTTACCTGATCTTGGATATATTAGGCTGTCAAAAAAGTCCTGCGGTATTTCCGCGAGGTGTCGTTGTAAGCGCGTAGTTCTA
This sequence comes from Toxorhynchites rutilus septentrionalis, assembly GCF_029784135.1. Lineage (NCBI taxonomy): Eukaryota > Metazoa > Arthropoda > Insecta > Diptera > Culicidae > Toxorhynchites > Toxorhynchites rutilus. The sequence goes on along the minus strand of NC_073746.1, from coordinate 302,148,549 downwards.
GTTTTATTCATTGTATCGAGTCATACTATAGCTTGTTGGAAAGGTATTTTTGCGCGCTATATAAAAAAACATCTCGAAAGTGTTTTGTTTGGTTAAGTCGTTCGTGAGTTATAGTGTCGCAAATATGGAGCAAAATAAAGAGAAAATGCGACATATTTTACAGTACTACTATGACAAAGGCAAAAATGCATCTCAAGCTGCCAACAAAATTTGTGCAGTTTATGGACCCGATACAGTTTCCATTTCCACCGCACAACGATGGTTTCAACGTTTTCGTTCTGGTGTAGAGGTCGTCGAAGATGCGCCACGCTCCGGAAGGCCTGTCGTCGAAAACTGCGACAAAATCTCTGAATTAGCCGAGAAAGACCCGCATAGTAGCAGCCGTAGCATCGGCCAAGAGCTGGGGATAAGTCATTAAACCGTTATTAACCATTCGAAGAAGCTTGGATTCACAAAGAAGCTCGATGTATGGGTGCCACACACGTTGACGCAAAAAACATCTTTGACCGTACGACGCATGTGAATCGCTGCTGAATCGCAACAAAATCGACCCGTTTCTGAAACGGATGGTGACTGGCGATGAAAAGTGGGTCACTTACGACAACGTGAAGCGCAAACGGTCGTGGTCGAAGCCCGCTGAAGCGGTTCAGACGGTGGCCAAGCCCTCATTAACGGCCAGGAAGGTTCTGCTGTGTGTTTGGTGGGATTGCCAAGGAATAATCTATTATGAGCTGCTTCCCTATGGCCAAACGCTCAATTCGGACCTGTACTGCCAACAACTGGACCGCTTGAAGGTAGCACTCATGAAGAAGAGGCCATATTTGATAAACAGAGGGCGCATTGTCTTCCATCAGGACAACGGCAGGCCACACACTTCTTTGGTCACGCGCCAGAAGCTCCGGGAGCTCGGATGGGAGGTTCTTTTGCATCCGCCGTATAGTCCGGACCTTGCACCAAGTGACTACCACCTGTTTTTATCCATGGCGAACGAGCTATGTAGTCAGAAGTTAGCCACAAAAGAGGTCTGTGAAAATTCGCTATCCGAGTTTTTTGCCAATAAGGAAGCGAGCTTCTATAACAGGGGTATTATGAAGTTGGCATCTCGTTGGGAACAAGTCATCGATCAAAACGGCGCATATTTGACTTAAAACAGATGATTGTAACTTATTTTATGAACAAATAAAAATTCAAAAAAAAATACCGCAGGACTTTTTTGACAGCCTAATATTTCCTGTCATCGTACGTAGGATTTTTTTTTAATATTGATTTTTGACGAAATGGCGACATTTTTCGGAAAAAAAATTTTGTTTTTGCCTCAAAAATCAAGACATATACATTCACCAAAATTTTATTTTTCAAAATATAAAATAAATACTACGTACGATGACAGGAAATTTAATGGAAAATCTGAGAAAAACTATTTCATCAAAATCGGATGGACCTTTCGGAGGTAGAACTTTCGAGAAAACGCGTTCTAAAATTTGGATCCGCGCTTCTTACGCAAAGACTTGGGTCCACTAATTGACTTGTAACTTTGGAACGGAGCATCGGATAGACCTGGGACAAAAACTACAGTAAAGCAAACATCCCAGAGAACATTTTAGACATTTTTTTTAGATTTATTTTTTATTTTTCCAAGTTTCCATAGTGTACTACTCCCTTAAGCAGTATTAATAAAACAAAATAAATCATGAAAAAAGTTTTCTCATAATGAATTGTATGATGTTTATAGATGGTTTTGCTGAACTTTGCTTTTCTTAAATTTTCCGTCAATTTCATCCTTGACGCTCCTCCGAAGTCGATACATAGTTCTTTGCTTTCAAAATAGAGTTCATCATTGCGGAAGCCAACCGATTTCAGAACATTGTTTTGTTGGCATTGTGAAGCGTGAATATTCACTCAACACACGCTGATAATTGTGGAATTATCAAAAAGTGTCCCAAAAACATCCTTAGCAGGAATGGAGAAGTGAGGTGACATTTCATATGGTTCAACATTTTTATAAGTCAAGGTACATATCTTTATGGCTCAACGATAAAAAAACACAGTTTATTAGTAAGAAGGTAGAAATTAAGGTAGAAATTGAACTGTAATTAATTTTACATTTAAATTTGAGTTTGAAAAAATATTTTTAAATTCTGCATCTTTGCAGAAAAACTGTAATTTTGTATATACAGATTCTATATTTGAAATTTGGCGAAAAATCTGTAAAATACAGACTATTCTGTATATGTGGCAACCCTGACAATGACTGATATCATAGTAGGAAATATTGTTGATGTACATTTAAAAAAATCAACGATGACTGTGCACAAGATGAGAATAAAAAAGTACAAAAAGTACAAGATGAAAAATTCGGAAAGTAAAAAATCGTGAACAGGTTTTATCTCATCTATTTATTTTGTTGAATTTGGTGAGAAAATTTTTTTTTACTGTATTATAGTGACTTTCAACACTTTTGGCTGGTTTGTCACATTGCTTCCATTTTTTGGAAGAATGTCGAGAGTGTGAATTGAACTCAAGATCTTCTGCATGAGAAATGCGGATGTTATCACTACGCCAGATCGCCTCCGTGAGAAAATAATGTCAAATTTATTAATTTAACCATCTGCAATGTTTTCAAACTGATAATTATTCAGTATGAAAAAAAAACTAATGATATCATTTTCAAAGAAATTTTGACTATGGGGGTCTAAGGTATGACTTAATTCTGGAAAAGGGGTCTCTTGCCCACAACAGTTTGAGAACCCCTGCTCTAGGCAAATATTCCAACTCGTTCTTCTTCTTCTCCTTTGTTCACGGAGTCTTTACATCTTACGGTTTCCCCTTCGTTGCTCGACGATAAGTTGCTTGTTATGGACAGCTCTGTTTGGGAAAGCACACAAATGGACAGAACAAATGTATAAGAAAATGGCAATGCTTCCAATTTTCATCAATTTAAAGCATATACATACTATGGGATCGTTATGTGTAGCATATCAAACAAATCTTAGGGAATTTGATTTCAAATTTCATAAAAACGTGACCTGTTTACTGATTTGGAACCCTCAATGAAAGACGTAGCTCTACGTATAAAATTATCGCTTGTTTATAACTGCCGATAATATATATAATGCTACGAAAAATTTGAAATAACCATTCTACCAGTTTGGTCGCCCTGACGATAATTGCTTGATGATTCGTTCTTGTGCTCGCAGAACAATACATGTTCAAGATAAGCGCAGCTGTCATCCTTAGTGGAGAAAGTTTTGCTACTGGTAAGCGAAACCCAATCACATACAACATTCCAGAACGACATTTACTTTCTTGGTGACTAAATAAACGAAATAAACTCTATCTGTGAATCAGCAACTTCGGAAAGAGTAGCTCTGCTTCATTATGATTAATATTAGAGCAAATGCAATCTTAGTTGAAAGCAGTTTTGCGACTGGCACGCGAACCCAAATAAATTAATAACTTATTATAACTTATTGAATAACTTGGTTTTCCCCAAATATTTTTTTGGTGCACAACCTTAACACCTGCTTCACTTCCTCTAGTCGGCAAAGAGGTATTTACGCCTTCAAAGTAACACTCGTGTTTTCGAAACCTTGGTCTTGCACCCCAGTACTGAAATGAAAGATTTAGTCCTACGTGAATAACTAATGTGATTTCCGCGCCTGATCTGAAAGGCATTTTAGAATTCAATTGCAACGATAAACCTGCTGGTCTATATCGACTTTATCGACCGCTCGTGGTGGAGACCGCCACGGCGATTGTGACTACGCCATATGACATCTGGTTTAATAGGTTACCAGATTTGAGCCATCTTGAAGATTTTTGGATGCAACGTCTTTGTCTGAATACCTCCACAGAAGCGAAAGAACCTTGAAGACAAGGTTGTGAAGATGACGTTCGTTGGCTACTTTTCTAAACATTCTTTACATTCTGTTGAATATATACCACGAATTTGTAATTATAAATCTTCCCACTGAACATTTTTCTTGTTGTTTGAATTGGCACTACTGTCGTCAGTGGTCTTAAAATTAATTTTGAGCGCGATCTGTAATTTAATTTGCTTACAGCGTCATTAAGAATAGGTTAACTTTTTGACGTAGGATTACGTCTTTCGGAAACATATTGGGGTACAAATTGAAAATCGAAAATCGAGTACATCGTGAAAATTGTCCATTTTCAAACGCTTATTGCTCAGTCATTTCATGAAGGATTGATGAAATTTTTGCGTCAATTGATTTCGGCACTCCATAACAATTTTTTATATTGAAGAAAATACTATATCTCATAAAATTAACTATCGAACAATTGAAAAATCTCAACCCCTATCCTAACGGAATTACCCACTTCTGATTGGTAGAAATTGACGACACATGCGGCAGGTCCGTAACAGAGACATCAAAACCAAGCTGCTGGGGGGAAATCGGCGTTGCAAATACATAAAAGTAGGGGGAACTTTTGTTCCTGCCGAAATGTGTTCCCTAACAGAGACATCAAAACCAAGCTGCCTGGGGAAAATCGGCATCGCAAATACATGAAAGTAGGGGAAATTATTGTTCCTACCAAAATGTGTTCCTTAACAGAGACATCAAAAGAAAGCTGCCTGGGGGAAATCGGCATTGCAAATATATGCATGTCGGGGCATTTATGAATTGCAAGTAAGGTGAGTGATACGATAAATTCTAGCAAATAAAATTTAGATTTGGAACTTTAATGTCAGTTGCTTCGTGAAATTTCATATCAATGACCGATCGTGTATTGTGAAAAATTTAGCACAAGTGTAAGTGTAAAATTGTATATGGTAGCAGTTGTGTTAAAAATGACTTGATATATGACACGATTTATTTCAATTTTCATAGATAAAAACCAAGGTGTGTTCCCGCTCGAGAACGGGTCATTTGGTTTAAGTCTGTTTTGTTGTGTTCATTTCACCCAAGCAAAATTTATATGGCGAGAATAATTGGAAAAGCGAAGAAATTCTAGAAAAAAGATTCCTTATATGATCTACATATAGTATTAGGTGTTGTTAGTCCAATTAAAATTCACATTGGTTGAATAAACACTCAGAAAGTAAAAATTATAAAATAACATTACCTTTTCCATTTCAAATATGTTTTCTCCATATTAAAGTAACATGTTTTTACTGATGAGAAAAATTAATAATTTTGTTCGGCATTGGTAATCTATATATATAAAAATGGAGTGATGTCTGTCTGTCTGTCTGATTCTTATAGACTCGGAAACTACTGAACCGATCGACATGAAAATTGGTATGTAGGGGTTTTTGGGGCCGGGGAAGGTTTTCGTGATATTTTGAGACCCCTCTCCCCTCTCTAAGGGGGGGCTGCCATACAAATGAAACACAAATTTCTGAATTACTCGGAAATTAACCAAGCAAACGAAACCAAAGTTGGCATGTGAAAGTTTTAGGGTGCAATAAATGTTTCTATGATGGTTAGACAGTCCTTCCTCCACTCAAAGGGGGGGCTGCCATACAAATGAAACACAAATTTCTGCATTACTCGAGAATTAATCAAGCAAATGAAACCAAATTTGGCATGTGGGGGTTTTAGGATGCAATAAATGTTTCTATGGTGTTAAGATACTCCTTCCCCCTCTCTTAGAGGGGGCTGCCGTACAAATGAAACACAAATTTTTGCATTACCCGAGAATTAATCAAGCAAATTAAACCAAATTAGGCATATGGAAACTTTAGGGTGCAATGAATGTTTCTATGGTGGTTAGATAACCCTCCCCCCTCTCTTAGGGGTGGCTGCCATACAAATAAAACACAAATTTCTGCATTACTCGAGAATTAATCAAGTAAATGGGCATCATCAGCGATGGAAATCGATCCACGGTGGAACAAAGATCGATTCATCCATACAACTGCTCTGCTCTGCAAGAAACATCGGGCTGCTGTTCTATAAATAACCCAACAATGATCAAAATCAACTGTCTCCGCTGTCCGGTCTGCTGAACAATGGAAGAATAGAAAGAATACCCTTACGCCTAAATGGCAACTACTAACTACTGTGTAATTTGCAATTTATAGAAACATAAACATATGTACATGTACACGATTAAAACCCGGCTCTGTTACAGCTAAAATGCTAATGAGCCTAATAAATAAATGGGATAAAAAAAAAAGTTCTGTAGTTAAATAATTGTAAAAGATGGAAATAGGCAATAATCAAATGGGCACTCTTGCCCGGTTTCCTCTATTGTTTGAGATTTTGTGTTGCAAGAATAAAATTCTTGTGCCGAAACGTTAAAAATGTTGCAAAATACATTTGGCGATTCAACCTAGTATTCAACACAGGTGTATGAAAGGTATAAGGCAAGAAGAGATGAGCGATTTACCACGTCAAGGACTATCCACCTCTACAACTGATGAAAACATCGACAAAACAAAAAGAAATATTCCTCGGAAATAGTCGTTCATGTTTGAGAGAACAAACTGTGAATTGAATATCTCTCACGATACCGTTCATCATATTTTGGTTGAGTATGAGAAAAGTCGCAGCACGCCTAGTGCCAAAAGAGCTCAATTTTCTTCAAAAATTTCATCGCAACCAAGTGGCTGAAAACATGCTTGCACGATCACAATCATTCTGATCCCACGTTCAACACATAATTACTGGCGACCAGGCATTGGTGTACGAGTATGACATGCAAACGAGTCAACAATCATCAACATGGACTAACGAGTCGAAACCGAAAAAAAAACACATCAATTTCGTTCAAAAGTGAAGGTAATGCTGACATTGGTGGTGTCCATTCGGAATTTCTTCCGGAGAGCCAAACGGTCAATTAAGAGATAATGCACCGGCTCATCGATCGATCAGTGTGAACGAATTTTTGAACAAAAATGGTACGAAGCACCGTACTTTCCAAATATCTTCCCGTGTGACATTTTCCTATTTCCGGAACCCAAATTGCCGTTTGACAGCATTGAAGAACTAAAAACGAAATCGCTGCATGAACTGAAGGCAATTCCTGATAATTCTATAAAAAGTGTTCCGATGACTGGAGTGTTCATTGGAAAAATGTGTATTGCTTCATAAGAGGCCTATTTTTAAGATGACAATATAAATTTAGATGATAAATATAGCCTTTTATTTCAAAATACTAATTCCCTGTATATATTTGACAGAATGCATGAGGAAGGCATGGTTCATAAACGTTGTAGCATATTTGAAACCATTTCAGGGTTTTACCGAAGCCTTGTGGTATTTTTACGTATTTTCTTCGAGTTTTCTAAAAACTAATTCTCATTTTCACTTCGGAAGGATCTTTTAATTTGTAGAATATCTATATTCATACTAGCTGACCAGGCAAACGTTGTTCTGCCAAATAAATTATTTCTAGTGAATATTTTGGGTGTTGAATAAAACACACTAATGTATTGTAAGTGTGTTTGAATATTTTAACGATCTTTAAAATAAATCGAATGTGACCGATAAAAAAAACGAATTAAATGATTTGAACGAAAGGTTATATGATGTTTCTTGGTGTATTTCATTAACGTAACTGACATGTTTGATCTCTTAAAAGTTAAACGTCAACTGAAAAAAGTAATATAAGTTTGTCGTAAAGTAGAAAAAATGAAATATAGAAAATCAATATTTATTGCTGTCTCCTTGTTAGAAAATACGTGCATGTGATTTTCAACATGGCTTAGTTTATAACAGCTTGGTCTCGTTCATAAATTGGAAAACAGCGATACGCCAGCTAACTTCAATGGAGCTGATTAATCGGCCTGTTTGGAATCGCGTTATTTTATCGTTGTCATTCAATCGAGGAGTATTCACATCGGTATCTAAGTTTGAAACACAGCCATATTGCTTCCTTTATTCATGGATGTTTTTATTACTCTACACCGATTTGTAGAACTCAATATTCATATATGCATATGAGGGATCGGATTTTACAATTCGATCGAAAACTTTTAACTCTTAAATTCGTTCGCCTTGTCGCGAAACAATGGTCAAAATAAGTCATCCGTATTTGTGGTTCAATTTACTCTCTATCTGATCGGCATAATTCCGGAAATAATTCTAAATTGTTGAAATTTGAATGAAAATGATTATTCGATTTCGTTTGGATGCTAAATTTGTTTTGAATGTGTTTGAATGCTAAATTTTGCGTGTTTATGCCACCCGAAAAACCATTACTATTTTTGCTTCATAGAATTGGAACATGGAGACCAATGTTGTTTACGTCGAATTGCGTGGCAAGATTGTCACATTTGCTCAACTCGATTCGACTTGAGCTTGAACAGAATGCAAAATTGCGCTTTTTCCATTCAACAGAATACAACCAACAATATGTGGGGACGAATACGATCGAACTTCATTTTGTGTTTGAACACACGCGCAATGTCATGACAATGCATTGCACTTTGGCCTGGCTATAACTAAAGCTGTGTCGGCGTTGCTCATGATAGTGTCTCGCAAGTGAATGTATTATTCCTCGCACCGCTTTTGTTGATTGTGTAGTAAGAATTGCAGTCGTTCAATCTCTACCTTCGCGTATATGTCGACCATAAATTGTTGGCACAGCTTACGATATCTTGAATTGGCGTTTCTTGACCATGTCAAATCACCATATGATGAACATAAAAACAGGAAGTGGGTTATATCTATGGTATAACCGCAAGGGTGACGTAGGACTATCGTTGATTTAGAGATCATTTGTTTGAAGTTGAATCTAAATCCATTCTGAATGAATGATTAAATGAATATTTGGGGGACGAGAAAACGAGAGCGTTACGTTGGAGGCACAAGGTTTTATGCATCCAATATAGGATACGAAAAACCTTGTTCTGAAGAATAATCTTCAGAAGCTTTCCTGCTAACTGTACTTGATTAACAAATCACAAACCCAAATATTTAATGGATAGAAAACATTAAAATAAACTCTTTCGCTTGAATGTAATTTTCAATTCCAAGGGGAACTGGCAGATTATTTTCCAGCAACGATTAGATATTTCCAAATTTTCCTCGATACTGGAAGCCCACCAGTGGTTAATGCTAATTCGATAACCACCTGTTAATAGCACTTGATTGATACATATTTGGTCACAGTGTTACATGGATAGAAAACATTCAAATAAACCCTTTCACATGAATGTATTTTTAAATTCCCAGAGGAACTGATCGATTATTTTCCGGATCTTTCTCGATGCTGAATGGCATACAAACGGAAAGAATTCTGTGCGTGTATGTGTGTGTGTAGCGGCTGCTTCGATGGTCACCTTCTCTTCTCCTGAAGGATCGGCTTCTCTGTGCTCCCTCACAGTTTCAAACAAACTGCGTTTCAGGGCAGATCTCGATCCTTCGCTGTCCAGCACCCTCAGCAATAATGTTGTCTTGTCGATGTCCTCACGAAAAATGAATGCGTCTCACCACCAGAATATCGCTTAAGTATGCTTTTTGTGCGTGATTGAATCGAGAGAAGGCGTGGTTTACGATGGCAATTTGGAAGGCAAACTAGAGGGGAATGAACTCTCTGAGCTCGGAACTTCCGGCGACTGAGCAATAATCGATTGCGGGCGCATACAATATTGGATACGGAAATATCCTACTGATAGGGAAGAATAATCTTCAGAAGCTATCCTGTTAATTGCGATTGATTGAAAAATCACAAAACCAAATGTATTTGGTCACAGTGTTACATGGATAGCCAACATAAAAATAAACTCTTTCACATGAATGTATTTTTAAATTCCCAGAGAAACTGGCAGATTATTTTCAGTACCGATTAGATATTTCCACATTTTCCTCGATACTGGAAGCCCACCAGTGGTTAATGCCAACTCGATAACCACCTGTTAATAGCACTTGATTGAAACATATTTGGTCACAGTGTAACATGGATAGAAAACATTCAATTAAACTCTTTCACATGAATATATTTTGAAAATTCCCAGAGGAACTGGCAGATTATTTTCAGTAACGATTAGATATTTCCACATTTTCCTCGATACTGGAAGCCCACCAGTGGTTAATGCTAACTCGATAACCATCTGTTAATAGCACTTGATTAAAACATATTTGGTCACAGTGTTACATGGATAGAAAACATTCAAATAAACTCTATCACATGAATGTATTTTTAAATTCCCAGAGGAACTGGCAGATTATTTTCCAGCAATGATTAGATCTTTCCGGAACTTTCTCGATGCTGAATGGCATCCAAACGGAAAGAATTCTGCGCGTGTATGTGTCGATCCTTCGCCGTCTACCTCCTCCAGCACGTTAGGCAACGATGTTGTCTTGTCGATGTCGTCACGAAAAATGAATGTGTCTCACCACCAGAATATCGCTTAAGTATGCTTTTTGTGTGTGATTGAATCGAAAGAAGGTGTGGTTTACGATGGCAATTTGGAAGGCAAACTAGAGGGGAATGAACTCTCTGAGCTCGAAACTTTCGGCGACTGAGCAATAATCGATTGCGTACGCATACAATATTGGATACGGAAATATCCTACTGATGGGGAAGAATAATCTTCAGAAGCTTTCCTGCGAATTACACTTGGTTGAAAAATTACAAAATCAAATGTATTTGATCGCTGTGTTATATGGTTAGAAAACATTAAAATAAACTCTTTCACATGAATGTATTTTTAAATTCCCAGAGGAACTGGCAGATTATTTTCCAGAAATGATTAGATCTTTCCGGAACTTTCTCGATGCTGAATGGCATCCAAACGGAAATAATTCTGCGCGTGTATGTGTGTGTAGCGATGTCTTCCCGGGGAGCCGTTTGTGGCATCACTCTCCTCCTGATGGATTCCCTTCTGGCCTAAGGTGCACAAACAGGCTCTTGGTGACACCGTTCATCCGCGCTTTCATGATAAACGAAGAGCTTCACCACAACAGCGACAACATGCTCCAATCGCTGTTCAAATAGAACTGAGTGGATTTCCGAGTGGCGCTCGCTTATATACCGATTGGTGATTTCAATAGCCTGTTTTGAAAGCAATTTTAAGACTATTGAAACAAGTTTTTGGATCAAAAAGTAACAAGTATAGAACGCGTAGACATTTTATCTTTCGAATGAAGTGTTTATCATACCATTTCGTTCAGTTGTTTAGGAGCTATTAACGCTCAAAATCTCGGTCTCCGGCGTAACGCTTTCGTTTTCGAAACTTTGATTTTACACCCCGGTATAGAAATGAAAGACGTAGTCCTACGTCAAAATCTTTCGAGCGCGCCCTCTGTTTGTTTCGTCGCATGTTCATAAATATTAAATCAAAATGAGAAATGATGTTCATAATGAATTAAGTATCTGTGACGGGGTCTCGTTGGTCTAATGTTTATGTAAGAGATTTTTCGTTAAAGAAACCCTTCTAACTTGCACTGTAGTCACGCGTATTCTTGAGCTTGCCACTCCAGAATACATTCAAGGCGTATTGTTCGTCATAGAAATCTCAACTATTTACTAATAAAAATGACGCAAGTAGTACTACGTTGAGAAGGCAAACCTTGGGAACGTTAGTGCCATTGAGGAAGAACATAGCGAGGGTCGTATGAACGGTGTGTGTCAACGATGAATTCCAGATTATTGTTTTTTCTTTGCATTAAATTTCTCGTGTCACCGTGCTATCATGATTCCAGCAGCGCTTGTACTTTGGATCTACACACGTGCTCTCCAGCTGATGTTTTATCAGGGTTGGTGGCAATAGCGTGATTGTCATTTTGTAATCCGAGCAAATGTGATTTGAAGAATTTCGATAACTCATTGTGCTCATTCAAAAAGGCTTCCAGCTCGTCGGAGATGCTCCCTGCTTTAGATGAATTGATGTTACTTGTGTATTTGTAGATGGATGTTCAATGAAGCGGGCGTTACGCCATCAGTCATTGAACAACTTAAATAAATTCGTTCTGTTGAAAAAACGAACAACGGTTAAATTATTAGAATATTTTTGACACACAAAAATAAAATCGCAATTAAAAATAGGGAATTGGGGTCAAAATTTAAGGTTATATGTATGGTATGAAGTCAAAATTTTGAAAAAAAATATCCAGATCTTTTTTCTGCATAGAGCCACCCTATTGGGTATTAAATGTATGGTTATCGGTATCCTACCGGTATCATATATAGTTTACAACCTATTCTCATACCTACCAAGTATTTTGAGTATAATTTCATCAAAATCGATCGAGCCGTTTCGGAGGAGTTCGGTAACAAACACCATGACACGAGATTTATATATATATATATATATATATATATATACGTTACACCACAACCGACCGACCAAGGCGTCCCAGAAGTCAAGACGTCAGCAAAAGCCCAGCCGAGACCCATAGCAACAGACAGAGGCGTCAAAGTTACACCGCGCGTGTAAACCAACATTTGCCGACGCCGCGGAAATCAATCGAACGACGCGAACAAAGGTTCGATCAGGTTCGAACCACCGACGGAAATAATGAGATCAGCAGATGTAGTCTATTTAAGCCTTGTAATACGATTATAGAATTTAGTCTTGAGCGTAGCCGAGTTGAATACGGGCATAAAGGTTTATGAACCGAATGTAAAGTGTTATAAACGAATAAAAAGGGTAATTAGAAATTAAATAAAAGTTTTTTTTAAACCGCGAGTTAAGTCACGGCATAATTGGCGCAGTCATTGGCCAAGTGGTACAACGAAGTGAGTAGTGTTTATAGAGCGGATATCTGGAAGCACCGCCACCGAGTTAAAGAGGAGAAGTTTACATCTACTGAAGAAACCAAACGAACAAGCGAGAGGACCCCCTGAGCGAAAATCAAGGACTCGCTGCCGTTAGGAAAACTAATCCCGCCACCTGGAACGAACGATCTACGAGGAAACCGATTCAACCTACCCAGACTCCAGGAGATGAAAGCAGTAATCTTCCTGTAAGTAAACACGAACAATTATCTAAACCTAACACAACAAAATACAAATTCAGAAGTGCGAGCCCCCACCAGTGGTAAGCGGACACTTGATATATCACAAAGTGAATAACTAATTCATTAACAAGTGAAGTGTAGAACAACACATTTTCTCGCGCGTATAAAGTACGTAAGATTTTTAAAAAAAAAAAAAAAAAAAAAAAAAAAAAAAAAAAAAAAAATATCCGGGTTGTCGAAGACATAAGCAGGGACATCTGTATGGAGTTCGGCCTCGACAAGTGTCGCTGTGTCCACCTGCTGAAAGGACAACTTACCGAATCCGGAGGCTACGAGGTCTATGACGGCGAGTTTATAAGAGACATGGTTCGTGGCGAATCCTATAAATATCTTGGATTCCGACAGCTCACCGGGATTCGCCACTCCGACATCAAGACGGAGCTGCGAGACAAGTTCTTGAGTCGAGTGAACTGTGTCCTGAGGACTTTCCTCAACGCGGGGAACAAGGTACGCGCGATCAACACATTCGCGGTTCCCCTGCTGACCTTCAGTTTTGGTGTAGTCAAATGGAGCAAAACTAACCTAGAGGACCTTGAGAGGAGGATGAGGAAAGCATTCAAAGAGGCCGGAATGCACCATCCTCAATCGGCACTGGAGAGAGTTTCACTACCACGCAAAGAAGGGGGACTTGGAATCGTCGACATTTCTGCACTGTGTGTTGCCCAGGTACGACAACTGCGCGAGTACTTCGCAGAACGCGCCAACCAAAACGCGCTATACCGGGCTGTCTGCGCCGCCGACAGAGGATACAGCGCTCTGCACTTGGCGCAAGCGGAGTACCAACTCAACTGCAATCTGCAGACAGTGGAGGAGAAGATTGCAGCTTGGAAGCAGAAGGCAGTGCATGGTGCCCACCCCCATCAACTGGACCGGCCACACGTCGACAAGGCCGCATCTAATCTGTGGCTAACGCGTGGTGAACTCTCTTCAGTAGTAGAAGCCGACATGATAGCCATCCAGGACAGGATAATGCCGACGAGAAACTGCAGGCGGTACGTCTGGCATCAAGACGTTGATGACATTTGCCGGATGTGCCATCAACCAGGTGAAAACATAGAGCACATTATGGGAGGCTGTCCCGTTTTGGCCAACGCAGCCTACACCGAGCGCCACAACAACGTGGCCCGTATTGTTCATCGACAACTGGCGCTCCAATGTGCTCTACTGGAAGACAACGTACCAAACTACCGGTACCTGCCTGCACCTGTCCTGGAAAATGACCGTTTCAAGCTGTACTGGGATCGCACTGTTCTGACCGACCTCTCGATCCACCACAACCGGCCAGATATAATGGTTTACGACAAGAGCGACCGCAAAGTCACCATCATCGATGTCGCTATTCCACTGAACCAGAATCTGGAGGAGACCCACGGTCGCAAAATCTGCAAGTACCGACCATTGGCCGTGGAGCTCAAGGAACTGTGGGGGCTAAGGGAGGTCCCAAGAATTGTTCCAGTCGTTCTCTCTGGAACTGGAATTATCCCGAAGACACTTCTGGAAGCGCTAAAGGTGTTGAACATCGAGAAGGAATTGGCCGGCATCCAAAAGTCGGTCATCCTTAGCACCTGCGCGATTGTCCGACAATTCCTCGGTCAGGACTAAAACAGCACGAGCATGCAGATACGTGCATTCCGCAGAGCCTAGTCCCCCTTTGGCATTCAGAAGCCCGGGGGCAGGTGAAAATTCTGGCTAGGTTCGCCTAGTTAAGAAGTGAGATAAGTCTGCCAAAAAAAAAAAATATATATATCTCTCCCGGGGAAGGCCTCCCGGGTCATGGAGGCCTTGCCAACCCGCTGTCTCCCGGGCAAAGGAGATACACCCAATAACATGGAGCTACGATCACGAAGATTAATTAGAATGCGATCACCCGAGGAGGGTCCCCGAACTGGAGCTGGTCCTGGAACGGGCGTAAGAGCGAGCGGCCAGCGGCTGGAGGGCGATGTGCAAGAGCGGGCCACCAGCCGGGTTCAACCCGAAGAGCTACCGCCACACGGAAACAGCAGCCATCGACATCACCCAAGAAACGCTGCGCCTACGAGACGTGTTGCGACTGCCAGACGACAGTCGTCCACACTTGTGGGTACCACTAGGCGCCGGATCATGTGGACACACGAAATGAATGAATTCGTGATCCGCGCCTATTACATCTGCACTGCTTTGGAGACGGACATGAGCGGTCGCCCTCGAATACTAACAATGTTCGAGGAAGCGTATCCAGAGTTCGTCGGGAGGCTTGATCAGAACGCGATGAACGCGAGGCGTAGAGCGATAGTACGCAACAACATGCTCTCCCAAACGCAAATCGACGAGATCAAGCAGCAGGTGCAGAGAGAAATAAGCTCCAGGAACAACAGAGCAAGCGATGTGTCGAGACGAAGTTCAGTACGGCTGAGCAATTCATTCGCGAGTGGGGCACGCGAATCAGCACCAGTGGAGGCCACAGTACAACAACCCTCTGAGCCGGAAGATCCACAACCAGATCAACAACTACTACGCGATCTGGTCTTCCATTACGACGAGGCGATCTCACAGTTCCGCGACACGGACCCTTTGTCGCGCCCCAGGATCCCGAAGTTGCAGCATTCCCGCAGGCTGACAAGTGCAGTAAAGCTCATGAACGAGCACGTTCTTCCGCTGCACTTGGTTGATGCTGAGAACATGGAGGAGCTGCAACTGAAAGTTTACTGTGCTGCTGTGGCGACCGCCAAAAGTTTAGGATACCGTATTAGGCCAAGAGGCGGACTGCTCCAACATCTCCGTGAAAGGCGTGAGCCTCCATGGCGAAGGAGATTGGAGCAACGGATCCTAAACAAGCGCGCCGCAATTGGAAGACTGATGGCGTACAAAAGAGGCAGCAGATCGGTGAAATTATGTCGCCAAGTTGCTGTGATCGTGCGGCCTACTGAACTTCGCCAGCTGGGAGCTCACCAGCTGACGGAAAAACTCGACACACTGGTACAGCAATTGAGCGTCCTAACTAAACGGCTGAAACGTTACTCTGACTCTGCAAAGCGCCAGGAACAAAATCGGATGTTCAGAGATAACGAAAAAGCGTTCTACGACCACATTAGCGACGAGAAGCCCGACTACCGCGAAGGTTTGCCAGATATTAGCGATGTGACGAACTTCTGGGCTGGTATTTGGGAGACCCCAGTACAACATCGCGACGGGCAAATGTGGTTAAGACGGGAGGAGGAGAGTTGTGGTGAAATTGGAGAGATGCCAGCTATCATCGTCGAAGAGAACGATGTCCGCGAAGCCTCGCGGTACCTGAGGAAC
This sequence comes from Toxorhynchites rutilus septentrionalis, assembly GCF_029784135.1. Taxonomy (NCBI): domain Eukaryota; kingdom Metazoa; phylum Arthropoda; class Insecta; order Diptera; family Culicidae; genus Toxorhynchites; species Toxorhynchites rutilus. The sequence goes on along the minus strand of NC_073746.1, from coordinate 302,132,335 downwards.
TGGGCAGCACCGGGCCCCGATGGTGTTCAGAACTTCTGGCACAAGAAGCTGACCGTCGCACATCAAAAGATAGCTGAGTGCTTCAACAAGGTGCTACGTGACCCACACAACCTCCCTGAATTCGCCACCCGTGGCGTCACATTCCTCCTCCCGAAAGACAGCAACACATTGAACCCATCAAAGTACAGGCCGATAACGTGCCTATCGAGTCTGTACAAGATATTAAGCAGCATCATAACCGCCAAAGTTTCTGCCCACTGCGAACAACACCATATCATCGCAGAAGAGCAGAAAGGATGCAGGAAAAATACGCATGGCTGCAAAGACCAGGCCATCATCGACGCAGCCATAGTCGGCCAGGCGGTATATAACCAGCGGAACCTAAGTATGGCCTACATCGATTACAGGAAGGCTTATGACTCCATACCTCACTCGTTTCTCGTCCGGGTATTGGAGCTATACAAGATTGATCCCGTCGTCGTTAGGTTCCTGCAGCATGCGATGAGGCAGTGGAGCACGTCTCTGCACCTCAGTGATGGGGAAAATGTGTTGCAGTCTAGAACGCTGCAGATAAAGAGGGGGATATTCCAAGGCGACTCTTTCAGCCCGCTTTGGTTTTGTCTGGCACTGAACCCCCTCAGTAGGACGCTCAATAGAAACGGTCATGGCTATAAAATAAGGTATGGCGACGGCGCCCACGAAGAAGTGACCCATACCTTTTACATGGATGATCTCAAGGTCTACGCTGATTCACGTCAGCGTCTAGGTGTAGCTATCCGGGTTGTCGAAGACATAAGCAGGGACATCTGCATGGAGTTCGGCCTCGACAAGTGCCGCTGTGTCCATCTGCTGAAAGGGCAGCTTACCGAATCCGGAGGTTACGAGGTCTATGACGGCGAGTTCATAAGAGACATGGTTCGTGGCGAATCCTATAAATATCTTGGATTCCGACAGCTCACCGGGATTCGCCACTCCGACATCAAGACGGAGCTGCGAGACAAGTTCTTGAGTCGAGTGAACTGTGTCCTGAGGACTTTCCTCAACGCGGGGAACAAGGTACGCGCGATCAACACATTCGCGGTTCCCCTACTGACCTTCAGTTTTGGTGTAGTCAAATGGAGCAAAACTAACCTAGAGGACCTTGAGAGGAGGATGAGGAAAGCATTCAAAGAGGCCGGAATGCACCATCCTCAATCGGCACTGGAGAGAGTCTCACTGCCACGCAAAGAAGGGGGACTTGGAATAGTCGACATATCTGCACTGTGTGTTGCCCAGGTACGACAACTGCGCGAGTACTTCGCAGAACGCGCCAACCAAAACGCGCTATACCGGGCTGTCTGCGCCGCCGACAGAGGATACAGCGCTCTGCACTTGGCGCAAGCGGAGTACCAACTCAACTGCAATCTGCAGACAGTGGAGGAGAAGATTGCAGCTTGGAAGCAGAAGGCAGTGCATGGTGCCCACCCCCATCAACTGGACCGGCCACACGTCGACAAGGCCGCATCTAATCTGTGGCTAACGCGTGGTGAACTCTCTTCAGTAGTAGAAGCCGACATGATAGCCATCCAGGACAGGATAATGCCGACGAGAAACTGCAGGCGGTACGTCTGGCATCAAGACGTTGATGACATTTGCCGGATGTGCCATCAACCAGGTGAAAACATAGAGCACATTATGGGAGGCTGTCCCGTTTTGGCCAACGCAGCCTACACCGAGCGCCACAACAACGTGGCCCGTATTGTTCATCGACAACTGGCGCTCCAATGTGCTCTACTGGAAGACAACGTACCAAACTACCGGTACCTGCCTGCACCTGTCCTGGAAAATGACCGTTTCAAGCTGTACTGGGATCGCACTGTTCTGACCGACCTCTCGATCCACCACAACCGCCCAGATATAATGGTTTACGACAAGAGCGACCGCAAAGTCACCATCATCGATGTCGCTATTCCACTGAACCAGAATCTGGAGGAGACCCACGGTCGCAAAATCTGCAAGTACCGACCATTGGCCGTGGAGCTCAAGGAACTGTGGGGGCTAAGGGAGGTCCCAAGAATTGTTCCAGTCGTTCTCTCTGGAACTGGAATTGTCCCGAAGACACTTCTGGAAGCGCTAAAGGTGTTGAACATGGAGAAGGAATTGGCCGGCATCCAAAAGTCGGTCATCCTTAGCACCTGCGCGATTGTCCGACAATTTCTCGGTCAGGACTGAAACAGCACGAGCATGCAGATACGTGCATTCCGCAGAGCCTAGTCCCCCTTTGGCATTCAGAAGCCCGGGGGCAGGTGAAAATTCTGGCTAGGTTCGCCTAGTTAAGAAGTGAGATAAGTCTGCCAAAAAAAACGAGTCAACAATCATCAACATGGACTAACGAGTCGAAACCGAAAAAAAAACACATCAATTTCGTTCAAAAGTGAAGGTAATGCTGACATTGGTGGTGTCCATTCGGAATTTCTTCCGGAGAGCCAAACGGTCAATTAAGAGATAATGCACCGGCTCATCGATCGATCAGTGTGAACGAATTTTTGAACAAAAATGGTACGAAGCACCGTACTTTCCAAATATCTTCCCGTGTGACATTTTCCTATTTCCGGAACCCAAATTGCCGTTTGACAGCATTGAAGAACTAAAAACGAAATCGCTGCATGAACTGAAGGCAATTCCTGATAATTCTATAAAAAGTGTTCCGATGACTGGAGTGTTCATTGGAAAAATGTGTATTGCTTCATAAGAGGCCTATTTTTAAGATGACAATATAAATTTAGATGATAAATATAGCCTTTTATTTCAAAATACTAATTCCCTGTATATATTTGACAGAATGCATGAGGAAGGCATGGTTCATAAACGTTGTAGCATATTTGAAACCATTTCAGGGTTTTACCGAAGCCTTGTGGTATTTTTACGTATTTTCTTCGAGTTTTCTAAAAACTAATTCTCATTTTCACTTCGGAAGGATCTTTTAATTTGTAGAATATCTATATTCATACTAGCTGACCAGGCAAACGTTGTTCTGCCAAATAAATTATTTCTAGTGAATATTTTGGGTGTTGAATAAAACACACTAATGTATTGTAAGTGTGTTTGAATATTTTAACGATCTTTAAAATAAATCGAATGTGACCGATAAAAAAAACGAATTAAATGATTTGAACGAAAGGTTATATGATGTTTCTTGGTGTATTTCATTAACGTAACTGACATGTTTGATCTCTTAAAAGTTAAACGTCAACTGAAAAAAGTAATATAAGTTTGTCGTAAAGTAGAAAAAATGAAATATAGAAAATCAATATTTATTGCTGTCTCCTTGTTAGAAAATACGTGCATGTGATTTTCAACATGGCTTAGTTTATAACAGCTTGGTCTCGTTCATAAATTGGAAAACAGCGATACGCCAGCTAACTTCAATGGAGCTGATTAATCGGCCTGTTTGGAATCGCGTTATTTTATCGTTGTCATTCAATCGAGGAGTATTCACATCGGTATCTAAGTTTGAAACACAGCCATATTGCTTCCTTTATTCATGGATGTTTTTATTACTCTACACCGATTTGTAGAACTCAATATTCATATATGCATATGAGGGATCGGATTTTACAATTCGATCGAAAACTTTTAACTCTTAAATTCGTTCGCCTTGTCGCGAAACAATGGTCAAAATAAGTCATCCGTATTTGTGGTTCAATTTACTCTCTATCTGATCGGCATAATTCCGGAAATAATTCTAAATTGTTGAAAAAAAAAAAAAGTGGTTCTCAAATGGGGATCAACATAGGGTAGGAGCCTGCCTGTTGGTCTCAAATGTTCCTATCTCACGCCTCCACGAAGATCATATGACGACATTTTTAGATCGGGCGTGAACTGGAAACACACACCTGGTCTTGGCTCCGAGAACGGGTGTCGAAAGTGGCTAAGTGAGGGGGTGCGAGCGAGTCAGAGCGCTATATCTCTCCCGGGGAAGGCCTCCCGGGTCATGGAGGCCTTGCCAACCCGCTGTCTCCCGGGCAAAGGAGATACACCCAATAAAATGGAGCTACGATCACGAAGAATAATTAGAATGCGATCACCCGAGGAGGGTCCCCGAACTGGAGCTGGTCCTGGAACGGGCGTAAGAGCGAGCGGCCAGCGGCTGGAGGGCGATGTGCAAGAGCGGGCCACCAGCCGGGTTCAACCCGAAGAGCTACCGCCACACGGAAACAGCAGCCATCGACATCACCCAAGAAACGCTGCGCCTACGAGACGTGTTGTGACTGCCAGACGGCAGTCGTCCACACTCGTGGGTACCACTAGGCGCCGGATCATGTGGACACACGAAATGAATGAATTCGTGATCCGCGCCTATTACATCTGCACTGCTTTGGAGACGGACATGAGTGGTCGCCCTAGAATACTAACAATGTTCGAGGAAGCGTATCCAGAGTTCGTTGGGAGGCTTGATCAGAACGCGATGAACGCGAGGCGTAGAGCGATAGTACGCAACAACATGCTCTCCCAAACGCAAATCGACGAGATCAAGCAGCAAGTGCAGAGAGAAATAAGCTCCAGGAACAACAGAGCAAGCGATGTGTCGAGACGAAGTTCAGTACGGCTGAGCAATTCATTCGCGAGTGGGGCACGCGAATCAGCACCAGTGGAGGCCACAGTACAACAACCCCCTGAGCCGGAAGACCCACAGCCAGATCAACAACTACTACGCGATCTGGTCTTCCATTACGACGAGGCGATCTCACAGTTCCGCGACACGGACCCTTTGTCGCGCCCCAGGATCCCGAAGTTGCAGCATTCCCGCAGGCTGACAAGTGCAGTAAAGCTCATGAACGAGCACGTTCTTCCGCTGCACTTGGTTGATGCTGAGAACATGGAGGAGCTGCAACTGAAAGTTTACTGCGCTGCTGTGGCGACCGCCAAAAGTTTAGGATACCGTATTAGGCCAAGAGGCGGACTGCTCCAACATCTCCGTGAAAGGCGTGAGCCTCCATGGCGAAGGAGATTGGAGCAACGGATCCTAAACAAGCGCGCCGCAATTGGAAGACTGATGGCGTACAAAAGAGGCAGCAGATCGGTGAAATTATGTCGCCAAGTTGCTGTGATCGTGCGGCCTACTGAACTTCGCCAGCTGGGAGCTCACCAGCTGACGGAAAAACTCGACACACTGGTACAGCAATTGAGCGTCCTTACAAAACGGCTGAAACGTTACTCTGACTCTGCAAAGCGCCAGGAACAAAATCGGATGTTCAGAGATAACGAGAAAGCGTTCTACGACCACATTAGCGACGAGAAGCCCGACTACCGCGAAGGTTTGCCAGATATTAGCGATGTGACGAACTTCTGGGCTGGTATTTGGGAGACCCCAGTAGAACATCGCGACGGGCAAATGTGGTTAAGACGGGAGGAGGAGAGTTGTGGTGAAATTGGAGAGATGCCAGCTATCATCGTCGGAGAGAACGATGTCCGCGAAGCCTCGCGGTACCTGAGGAACTGGGCAGCACCGGGCCCCGATGGTGTTCAGAACTTCTGGCACAAGAAGCTGACCGTCGCACATCCAAAGATAGCTGAGTGCTTCAACAAGGTGCTACGTGACCCACACAACCTTCCTGAATTCGCCACCCGTGGCGTCACCTTCCTCCTCCCGAAAGACAGCAACACATTGAACCCATCAAAGTACAGACCGATAACGTGCCTATCGAGTCTGTACAAAATACTGAGCAGCATAATTACCGCCAAAGTTTCTGCTCACTGCGAACAGCATCACATCATCGCAGAAGAGCAGAAAGGATGCAGGAAAAATACGCATGGCTGCAAAGACCAGGCCATCATCGACGCAGCCATAGTCGGCCAGGCGGTTTATAACCAGCGGAACCTAAGCATGGCCTATATCGATTACAGGAAGGCTTATGACTCCATACCTCACTCGTTTCTCGTCCGGGTATTGGAGCTCTACAAAATTGATCCCTTCGTCGTTAGGTTCCTGCAGCATGCGATGAGGCAGTGGAGTACGTCTCTGCACCTCAGTGATGGGGAAAATGTGTTGCAGTCTAGAACGCTGCAGATAAAGAGGGGGATATTCCAAGGCGACTCTTTCAGCCCGCTTTGGTTTTGTCTGGCATTGAACCCCCTCAGTAGGACGCTCAATAGAAACGGTCATGGCTATAAAATAAGGTATGGCGACGGCGCCCACGAAGAAGTGACCCATACCTTCTACATGGATGATCTCAAGGTCTACGCTGATTCACGTCAGCGTCTAGGTGTAGCTATCCGGGTTGTCGAAGACATAAGCAGGGACATTTGCATGGAGTTCGGCCTCGACAAGTGCCGCTGTGTCCATCTGCTGAAAGGGCAGCTTACCGAATCCGGAGGTTACGAGGTCTATGACGGCGAGTTCATAAGAGACATGGTTCGTGGCGAATCCTATAAATATCTTGGATTCCGACAGCTCACCGGGATTCGCCACTCCGACATCAAGACGGAGCTGCGAGACAAGTTCTTGAGTCGAGTGAACTGTGTCCTGAGGACTTTCCTCAACGCGGGGAACAAGGTACGCGCGATCAACACATTCGCGGTTCCCCTGCTGACCTTCAGTTTTGGTGTAGTCAAATGGAGCAAAACTGACCTAGAGGACCTTGAGAGGAGGATGAGGAAAGCATTTAAAGAGGCCGGAATGCACCATCCTCAATCGGCACTGGAGAGAGTTTCACTGCCACGCAAAGAAGGGGGACTTGGAATAGTCGACATATCTGCACTGTGTGTTGCCCAGGTACGACAACTGCGCGAGTACTTCGCAGAACGCGCCAACCAAAACGCGCTATACCGGGCTGTCTGCGCCGCCGACAGAGGATACAGCGCTCTGCACTTGGCGCAAGCGGAGTACCAACTCAACTGCAATCTGCAGACAGTGGAGGAGAAGATTGCAGCTTGGAAGCAGAAGGCAGTGCATGGTGCCCACCCCCATCAACTGGACCGGCCACACGTCGACAAGGCCGCATCTAATCTGTGGCTAACGCGTGGTGAACTCTCTTCAGTAGTAGAAGCCGACATGATAGCCATCCAGGACAGGATAATGCCGACGAGAAACTGCAGGCGGTACGTCTGGCATCAAGACGTTGATGACATTTGCCGGATGTGTCATCAACCAGGTGAAAACATAGAGCACATTATGGGAGGCTGTCCCGTTTTGGCCAACGCAGCCTACACCGAGCGCCACAACAACGTGGCCCGTATTGTTCATCGACAACTGGCGCTCCAATGTGCTCTACTGGAAGACAACGTACCAAACTACCGGTACCTGCCTGCACCTGTCCTGGAAAATGACCGTTTCAAGCTGTACTGGGATCGCACTGTTCTGACCGACCTCTCGATCCACCACAACCGGCCAGATATAATGGTTTACGACAAGAGCGACCGCAAAGTCACCATCATCGATGTCGCTATTCCACTGAACCAGAATCTGGAGGAGACCCACGGTCGCAAAATCTGCAAGTACCGACCATTGGCCGTGGAGCTCAAGGAACTGTGGGGGCTAAGGGAGGTCCCAAGAATTGTTCCAGTCGTTCTCTCTGGAACTGGAATTGTCCCGAAGACACTTCTGGAAGCGCTAAAGGTGTTGAATATGGAGAAGGAATTGGCCGGCATCCAAAAGTCGGTCATCCTTAGCACCTGCGCGATTGTCCGACAATTTCTCGGTCAGGACTGAAACAGCACGAGCATGCAGATACGTGCATTCCGCAGAGCCTAGTCCCCCTTTGGCATTCAGAAGCCCGGGGGCAGGTGAAAATTCTGGCTAGGTTCGCCTAGTTAAGAAGTGAGATAAGTCTGAAAAAAAAAAAAGAACAAACTCTTTTGAAAAAACAAATTTATTAAAATGGCCGAGCGGGAGCAAATGATTTCTCCGGAACTTCTGGCCCCGGAATTGGATGATCATGCACCAATTCCGCAACAAGAAATAACAATTCAAGGGTTACTCCAACACATAAGGAGCCTAACTCACAATCAGAACGAACTGATTGGGCAATTGAGAACACTTAAAGCAAAAGCGGAGGATCCGTTTATGCAGTTTAGAACTCCGGATCCTATTAAGAATTTACCAACATTCTCCGGAAACAAACGGGAAACAAACGCATGGCTTGAAGACGCCGAAAACACCCTGCATCTTTTTGAAAGATACAGAGATGATCCGGTCTACAGCCAATTGGTCAGAGCGGTAAAGAATAAAATCGTGGGAGAGGCCAAAGAAATTTTGATTGCTGCCGGCAACCCGAACAGTTGGGCAGAAATCAAAGAAATTATTCTAAATTCATACGGCGATAGGAGAGATTTGACATCTCATATCCAATCGTTGTTTTATATAAACCAAGGAAAAAAATCCATCACTGAATACTACAACCGAATCAAAACCATAGACACTGCTATTAAATCCACAGCAGCGACAATGGATGATTATAACAACTCTACAAGAGCAATAAATAATCTAGTGAGCCTTATGACTCTCACTAGATTCATAGATGGGCTCACAGAGGAATTGTCTATGCACGTGCGAAGCTACAGACCTAAAAGTCTGGAGGAAGCGTATGCAATCACCATACAATATGCCAACGCTGCATATAGGCAGAAGTTAAACCAAAAACCATCTGACACAAATAAAAATATCAGATCCAACAATAGTAACGGTTCACATAATTCGAAACCGTCTCCCAACCCCAATAGTAATGGCAATCACTTTAACGCGAAGCCATCCACCTCAAATTCTAACAATAACTTGCATAATCAAAAACCATACGGGTCTGCGAAATTCAAAGCTAGAGCTCCACCGCCAGATGACGATGTCTCGATGAGGACAGCGAAATCGCGGGCAGAGGTTAACAGCCACGAAACAGCAGAACACAGCAAAAATCATCAAACAGAACCTGACACTTCGGAACAGCTGGACGAATCCGTCCTCGATTCGGAAGATGACGATTATTTCGTCAACGATGAACTAAATTTTCACGTGGCCGAGGCGCTACAAAAAGAAAAATAATGAACGATAATAACTTTATTCCCTACATCACCATTGCAACATCCAAAGGCGAGATGAAATTTTTGATCGACACAGGAGCGAACAAAAATTACATATCACCCGAGCATGTAAACATAGAAAACTGCAAAACAGAACCGATTTCAAAAGTAACCAACATTAAGGGAACCTTTACAATCGATAAATCCGCTTCCTTCGACCCATTTCTTATAAATAAAAAACTGAAATTTTTCATTTTCAAATTTCATAAATTTTTCGATGGACTCATCGGATACGAGTCATTGAGAAATTTAAATGCTAAAATCGACGTCAGTAAAAATACATTGAGGATCGGGAGAAAAACTTTCGCAATGAAAAAGAGATTTCCCGAGAAACATAAAATCAATTTAAATGAACAAGAATATCAGTTCATAAAATTGAAAACCAAGAAAAATGGAGATTTTCTTATAGAGGAAGAAAAGCCTCACGGAAAATTTTCTATCTTGCCAGGCCTCTACAGAAGCGCTAATAACACAGCCTTTGTAGCAGTGCAAAATTATACAAAAAAATCGATGGAAATCAATTCGAACGAGATCAAGCTTTGCAATGACTTGGATACAGAGGTTGACCCATTCGAGCTGACAGAGCTACCGAAAAAGGTTGACTCTGAAAATTACACCATAAGAGACGATCATATGAATGAGGAGGAGAAATATACCCTCAGGAAATTGATCAGGAAATACAACGACGTTTTATATGTGGAAAGTGATAAGTTATCATTCACCCATAAAATTAAACATAAAATACGCACCGTGGACAGTATTCCGATACACTCCAAATCGTATAAGTACCCCTACGTGTACGAAAGCGAGGTGCAGGAGCAAGTTAAAAAGATGCTGAAAGACGGAATCATAAAAGAGTCAATCTCGCCTTACACGTCACCTGTGTGGGTGGTTCCTAAAAAGTCCGATGCATCTGGACGAAAAAAATTCCGTTTAGTGATCGATTACCGAAAACTAAACGAGAAAACAATTAATGACAAATACCCTATACCAGAAATTACGGATATTCTGGATAAATTAGGAAAGGCGAAATATTTTTCAACAATCGATTTAGTTTCTGGCTTCCACCAAATTCAATTAGCGGAGGAAGATACAGAAAAAACTGCTTTTTCCGTAAACGGTGGCAAATATGAGTTTACTCGTATGCCATTTGGCTTGAAGAATGCCCCAGCGACTTTTCAAAGAGTCATGGATTGCATTCTGAGAGATTTAGTAGGAGTATGTTGTTTCGTCTATATGGACGATATCATCATCTTCTCCAGCTCGCTTCAAGAGCACTTGAAAAATTTGTCGCAAGTCTTCGCAAAATTGAAAGAAGCAAGACTAAAAATTCAGCTGGACAAATGCGAGTTCTTTAGGAAAGAAACGCAATTTTTAGGTCATACAGTCTCTGAAGAGGGAGTACGACCAAACAGCGACAAAATTGATGCAATAAGGCAATGGCCAATACCTAAAAGCGAAAAAGAAGTGAGACAATTCCTAGGAATGCTTGGCTACTACAGGCGATTTATTAAGGATTTCGCAAAAATTGTAAAGCCGTTAACAGCACTTCTCCGAAAGGATATTGAATTCGAAATTACACCAGAAGTAGTAACATGCTTCGAAAAGTGTAAGCAACTCCTGACGATCGACCCGGTATTAATTTACCCTGATTTTAGCAAAGAATTTTCACTAACAACGGATGCGAGTGACCACGCTATTGGTGCAGTGTTGTCACAAGGGCCAGCAGGTAACGACCGACCCATCGCATACGCCTCACGTACTTTGAATAAAACGGAAGAACGATATTCCACTACCGAAAAGGAGTTTCTCGCGATAGTATGGGCAGTGAAACATTTCAGACCATACCTCTATGGTAGAAAGTTTAAAATGTTCACCGACCACCAACCACTAACATTTTCTTTCACGAACGCTAACCACAGAATAATTAGAGGAAAGCTGGCTTTAGAGGAATTCGATTACGAACTAATCTACAAACCGGGAAAACAAAACGTTGTCGCCGACGCGCTGTCGCGCGTAAACATAGAAAAACACCTGAACGCACACTCGCAATCATCGCTTTCCCTAAATGTTGAACCTTCTGAGCGAGGAAACGAACCTTCAGACGACGAAAGTGACGGAACGACAGTACACTCAGCGGATACGAGTGATGACTACTTTATTCGGTATACTGAGAGACCTATCAACGTTTTTCGGACACAAGTCATATTCAAAATAGGAAATGTAGAACTTGCAGCCTACGAACAAATTTTTCCAAAATATCACAGACACACAATAGTAAAAAGAACATACACCGAAGAAGACATAGTTGAAACGTTGAAACGGACCCTGAATCCGAAGGGTTTGAGTTGTATAAAAGTACCTATCTCATTAGCACAACTAGTGCAGGAGACGTATAAAAAACATTTTTCCTCAAATATTATTTACAAAGTATTTATTTCAGAGACCATGTTGGAGGACATCAGAATGGAAGTCGAGCAAGACGAGATCATAAGAAGAATTCACCAATACGGACACAGAGGAATCAAAGAAAACCGGAACCAGATTCTACAAACACACTTTTTCCCGCAACTCGATCGAAAGGTCAAAATTTATGTCGATTCCTGTGATATTTGCAAAAAAGCCAAATATGACAGAAATCCACCCAAACTAATTAGAAAAAGCACATTTGGACAGAAACCTTTCGACAGAGTCCACATTGACATTTTCTTCCTAAAAGGTCAAAAGTGGCTCACCATAGTTGATTCATTTTCAAAATTTGCAAACGCGATTCCATTAAGCACAAGAACAATAGTTGATATCAAAACCGCAATAACCGAACACATTCGAAATTTTGGAAGACCTCAAACTATAGTGAGTGACCAAGAGCCATCTTTCAGGTCCATAGACTTTATGGGATTCCTAAATGATCTCAATATAGAGATACACCTCGCAAGTGGATCCAATTCAAATGGTATCGTGGAACGTTTCCACTCCACTTTAATTGAAACCTTCCGCACAAACAAAGCAAAATTTAAAGATTTAACATTAAACGAGCAAGTAAATATCGCCATCGACATTTACAATAATAGTTTCCACTCAGTAATAAAAACCCAACCGCGAAATTTGATTTTTAATAACTCTGGATCTACGAATATGGAAGAAATATCTGAAAAATCTAAAAACCTGCAATCTGCAGTTAAAATCGAACTAAATAGACGAAAAGATAAATACGAACAACAAAATATGAATAACGAAAAACCTGAAGATCTTCAACCAGGCGAAATTAAATACATAAAAAACTCTCAACGTTTAACAAAGGACAAAGATCCGTTTAAAATAACAACGATTAAACACAACAACGAACTAACATTTGAAGACGTCAATAATATTAAAATCCACAAAAATAGAATAAAGAAATAACCGATAAATCAATTATTTAACTCTCGTTGCAGATTTTCATGCATCGTCATAATAAATTGCACAAAACTTAAAGATCTATCTCACAACAATGGTATAATTGCCATAAAATTAAAACAAGTCAGGATTAGGATAGGATTCGAGAGAATTATCCAAAAGATTAATATCCACTCTATCGAACATAATATCAATTACATTGAAAAAATCGCAGGAAATATTAAAGTTATAGACCACTTAAGAAGTACTTTAGATTTCAAAATACAAAACTCAAAAGGTAAATTGATGAGCTTGTATTCCCACAGAAGTAAAAGAGCATTAGTAAACGCATTAGGAACAGCAATAAAATTAATAGCAGGAAACCCTGATAATGACGATTTAGAAATTATAAACCATAGTTTGGGAACTTTAGAGAAACAGGAAAATTTACTATCGAAATCTATATCAAGACAAATAATCATTAACGAAAAAATACAAAACAAAATTAATAACATAACAGACGTACTCAAAAAGATCAATAAACAGATTGTGGAACAGAGGAACAATTCTTTGGTAACCAGAGCAGATTTGGAATATATCAACATGATTGTAAACCTTGACTCTATAATTCAGATTCTCGGAAATATTGAAGAACAAATCGAGTTTGCTAAACTCAACATTTTAAACAGAAATTTATTTTCATTTGAAGAGAAGAAGTACATTTTCAACAGACTCAATGCTCAAAAGCTAAAGCTAGACTATTTAGATCAAATATTCCAGTACAGCTCAGGAAGCGTTATTGTAAGCCAAGGTGAAATTATAATACTGGTGAAAATACCCATCCTCGGGGACAACGAGTTCGACCTGATCAACATTCAGACGCTCAACATAAACAGTACACGAATCAGCACAGACGTAAAACTGGTGGCAAAGCACGGAGACATCATTTACAGACAAAGCGAACTTTGCGACATTTGCGAAGCTACAACCCTTCTCGAAGATGATTGCATCTATAACCTTCTGAATCACCAAACACCAAAATGTATCATAAAACCCGTCAGACAACCCATCCGTGTCGAAGAAATTAAGAAAGGAGTCATACTTGTTGACACAAACAAAAATGTATTGATCTCTGATTCATGCAACAATTCCAGACTGATCAACACCCCGACAATCATCGAAACAAACAACTGTACAATCAAAGTGATGAACATCACCTTCAATAACCAAGTAACTTTTGGAAATAGTGAAGAATACCTTCTCCCAATATACGGAAATAAGTTGATACAATTAAACTATACAGAGGAGAATAATGAAATCAACCACCTCAAATTGGAAAACCTTAACAGTCTGCAGGACATAAAGTTAGACCTGCATCGTTCAAAAAGGACAACAACCATCGGAGGAGGAGTCCTCCTCATGCTAATCATTATCTGTTCTTTTACCATTTATATCATCGACAGAAGATTCAAAGCGAAGGAAAGAGCAACTCTGGAAATTCGAAGCCATGTTGGAACCACCACGGAACTTAAACAAACCATTGGAAAAGGAGAATTTGGACCATTACCGAGTCTCGTCCTTTTCGAAAGATCGTCCGAGGACGGACGAGAATCTAAGGGGGGAGGCGTTACACCACAACCGACCGACCAAGGCGTCCCAGAAGTCAAGACGTCAGCAAAAGCCCAGCCGAGACCCATAGCAACAGACAGAGGCGTCAAAGTTACACCGCGCGTGTAAACCAACATTTGCCGACGCCGCGGAAATCAATCGAACGACGCGAACAAAGGTTCGATCAGGTTCGAACCACCGACGGAAATAATGAGATCAGCAGATGTAGTCTATTTAAGCCTTGTAATACGATTATAGAATTTAGTCTTGAGCGTAGCCGAGTTGAATACGGGCATAAAGGTTTATGAACCGAATGTAAAGTGTTATAAACGAATAAAAAGGGTAATTAGAAATTAAATAAAAGTTTTTTTTAAACCGCGAGTTAAGTCACGGCATAATTTATATATATATATATATATATATATATATATATATATATATATATATATATATATATATATATATATATATATTTATTGGTTTTATAGGACGTTTTTGGTTTATTGCTTTCCTAATCACTGTTTGATATGTGGAAATATAAGAAATATTCCCAATTGTCTTCACATTCTGTTTTCAACCTAATTCTTATCTAAAAGTGTTAATCGAATACAATGGATTTGGCACCTCTGCTCTATACTTCTAAATTACCCGCGATCTCTAAGCACACAGTCACAAACGCCGCACACTTCTAAGCGCACCCAATCTCAATCACGTACACACTTATGTGGAATATACACACCTAACACAACAATCGCTGGCAGATAGACGGCGGCGAGACGGACCAAAGTTGACTGCCCTCTAACTGTAATTCGCCTCCTATACGCATTCGACCCCATTAGTGGCGACCGTTTTTCATCCAAGGACATTGCCATGTCATTGCAGAAGTGCAAACCGGCCATAAAATACCCTCTCGAGGCTCATGCTATCTCGTGATTCGGCTGTTCCGTGGGAACAAGAAAACGAAAGTGGAACAAAAACATTATCACAATTACGGGCACAAAAGTGGCTCATGGTCACCTTGAGAAATATGGCCGCTTTCGACCTAGCCCTCGAACCAAGGCCAACAGCCACTCCTTGGCCGTAACCTTTCGAGCATTTGACGTTTCAATGGTAGCTAATTTCGTTGCTTGTGTGATGCCATAAATGAAGGAACGCCTCCCGCAAGTGAAAACCGACCATAAAATTAATTCAATTAAAGCCCAAAACTACCGTCCCTGTTCGTCTGTATCATACATGTTATGATGCACTCTTTCTACACTGTACTCTTGATACAAAAGAGAATTTATGACGTGACGAAAACGTGACGCCGACTGCTCTCAGTTTCCGGCCCGTGTTATATACCACAGCAAACCATTCTGTATTACCAACAACAGACGCGCGATAACGGCAAACCTCCGCGGCATCCTGCAACCCGGGTAGCAGACTATGAAATTTACGCGCGAAACTCGTTTTATCGACTTTGTGCCCTGTTGCAGCTGCTGGCTGCTGGCGCTGTGGCGTGCGCACTGAGAACGCGCGCTTCATCCCCGTTTCGTGCAACGTGTTTTGGGGGCCTGGTAGCAGGCGCACTGAAAAATACTGAAAGGTGCTCGAAGCGATGTCGGCGCTCTTCTGTGTGAGTTATTTTGTTCGCTTTGCGCTTAGCACACGAGGTCTGTGCGACGGCAACCACGTGCGTCACTCGAGTTTGCGAGTTTGCGGTGCCAGGGAAGAATAGCGTGCATGCATGCGACATCTCGAACTGGTGCCATCGAACGGGCACTGGGATGTGCGCCATGCAGCCAGGCTGTATAAGAAGTGTTGGCAGAATGAGATTTATCATTGGGCCTAATCACGAACGTCACTTCACGGTGAAAACGAAGTGAATTGTATACAACCTTATTACGGCTGTCACCGTGTGTGTAGAATCCAGAAGAGTTCATCCGTCGTGACAACTTTGATGAACTCGGTGTTACTATGAATACCACGATACTGTCATGTTACGGAGAAAAACAGGTATATTTGTCACTTGTGTTTTAGATGGTGAAAGCTAGTCACGCGGAATGGAGTAAGTTTAATTTCGTATTTATTCAACTTTTGACGTAGGATTACGTCTTTCGGGAACATATTGGGGTGCAAATTGAAAATCGAAAATCGAGCACATCGTGAAAATTGTCCAATTTCAAACGCCTATTGCTCGGTCATTTCATAATGGATTGATGAAATTTTTGCGTCAATCAATTTCGGCACTCCATAACAATTTTTTATATTGAAAGAAAAACATATGTCATGAAACTATCTATCGAACAATTGAAAAACCTCAATTCCCATCCTAACGGAAATACCCACTTTTGATTGGTCGAAATTGATGACACATGCGGCGGGTCCCTAACAGAGATATCAAAACCAAGCTGGCTGGAGGAAATCGACATTGCAAATATATGAGAGTCGGGGGCATTTTTATATTGCAAGTAAGGTGAGTGATACGATTAATTCTAGCAAATAAAATCTAAATTTGGAACTTGAATGTCATATCAATGATCGATCGTGTATTGTGGAAAATTTAGCACAAATGTAAGTGTGAAATTGTATATGGTAGCAGTTGTGTTAAAAATGACTTGATATATGAAACGATTCATTTTCATAAATAAAAACCAAGGTGTGTTCCCGCTCGAGAACGGGTCGTTTGGTTGAAGCTGTCTTTTTGTTGTGTTCATTTCCACCTAAGGAAAGTGGTGGCGGTAAAATTGGAAAAGAGAAGAAATGTTAGAAAAAGTGATTGCTCTACACATAGTATTAGGTGTTGTTAGTCCAATTAAAATTCGCATTGAGTTGGATATACACTCAGAAAGTAAACATTATAAAGGAAAATTACCTTTTCCAATTTCAAAATTTTCTCTATATGAAAGTAACATATTTTTGCTGATGAGGAGGCATCTCGTCTAGGATCACAGAGGGCGATTTTCATCATATCTCGTTCCACTTCGGTATCTATTATCTGATACACATCATCCAACGGTTATTTACCATCTTTTGGTCATCATTACTTGGTAAAGACTGATGAAGTGAACAAACAATACTCAACAACCAAACAAAATGGCCCTTTTCAGGAGGCCACCAAATCATTATCAAAGAGTTTAACGATGTAATTCTTCAGACATATCCAACATCAATAGATAGCCTAACGGAATCCTACGTCAACTATGCGGTTGTGTCTCGGACACAACCCTTGTGTGACTTTTTTGCTAACATTTTGAATATTGTCTTGTCTTGTTTAAGAAACAAAAGGTAAACAAACAGCAATTTACCCGCCTGGTAGCCTTTTTAGAACGAAATTCTGGCGCATCCAGAGGACGTAAATTTGTTTATTTGGATTCGGTAAATGCGCTATGGCTATTACAATTAAGGATTGAAAATGTAGCTCCCGTAGGCCCAGACCAGAATCAGGACGATAGTTATAACTTTTTACGTTATAGATATTTTCAACGGTCTTGTTTTGAAGAAATACTTTGAATGAAAGAATATTAAAAAAGTGCTGACCAGTTTCTGTTTAAATAATTAAATCAAACCTCATGTCCCGTGTATCAAATTACACGAGAATGGGAAGGATAAGAGGATTAAATTTCTCAGATTATATTGATCGTGAGGTGGATAAATTCGGGTTTGTTCTGAGATATAGAAAATATTATTATTCATCAAAATTGTAGAAGCGATTAGAAAAAGTGATTCTAGATATTTCTCACTATTCAAACGTGTAAGTAAGAGCAAGTACAAGAGTATGTTAGATTTCGATTACTAAACATAATAGTCATGTTTTATCTCTTACGTAAAATTACATTCCTATATGTTCAACAAATACATTATACCCGAGCAACCAAGTATTCCTCCTCATCTTTGAGCCAGCATTTAATTCTGCAAACTAATCATCGAGGTATAATCGCAAACTTGTCATTCTAAAACATACGATTAATAAAATGGAATATTATCTCATACGCTGTATTAATTTTACCTACATATCGTTCAAACGTCCGAAATTATGCAACCGACACAACGTTCAAACACCCGACATTATGCACTTATGCACGACATTTTCACTTCACGGAGTTCATTTTTACACGCAACTGTCCGTGACAATGATGATACCCAGCAAACATTAAATCGTATAGTTTTGCACGTGCCAAGTCTTACAAGAAATCCGAATAAATCATAATCGCATATAATATCAATCAAAGTATGTATCGTGTATATTTGAAATCGCATTAAATGTAAAAACTCGATTTTAAATACCATTATCAAATTAAGTCGCAATTCAGTATAATAAACATCAATTTTATAATGCACTGATCAGAATCTAAATAAAATAAAAGTTAAAAATAATTGTCACACTCTCACATAACACTCACGCGACGGTATGACAAAATCGTCGTCCGTGGTCACTGACCACTGTCCGAGAACAATTCCCCAAAAATGCTTTGCCGAAAAACAATAGGCACAAGAAACTATAAATTACGCATGTAATCCACATGCACTCTCTCTTTCGCCAATAAATCATCATACGATATACAAGTGTTTAATTCATTCGGTGTGATCTCACAAAGTATTATTCTATTCGTTTCGTCGTCTCAGTCGGCTGTTAAGCTCACGCGTTTCATCCGGTGACAAAGATCCGTTTCCGCTCAAGTGACGCGCGTACAATTGTACATTTCGGTGCGTTTCTGGTGCTGCATATTGCAGTGAAGAAAGTCCTTCGAAACCGGACTACAGTGTTCGCTTTTAATTTCGTACATTTGGTCCTTCGAACCGGATTACAGTGTTCGCTTTTAATTTCGTACATTTGGTCCTTCGAGCCGGATCGAAGGTGTTCCGGCCAGAAAGTGCATCGCGTGTGTCGCTCGAATAAAACTGATATCGGTTCGTTATTGAAACGCGTTAGTGGTTGGAAGTGATACCAAGACGGACAAACATTGCGCCATTGCGTCGTGAATACACGTCGGTAATTCTGCTTTCGCAAGCAGTCGAAATTGTGGTCGAAGCTATAAGTTCGTTCGTGTGTGAATTCAACTATCAAAAATTGATAAAGCCAGAATTGGCAGTGAGTGCAATCGAAAAATCGCGTATTGCGCTTGGGATAGCATCAAGGCGGATGCTACTCTATTCATTGTGGTGAAGATTCTGAGGACGAGTCGTCCATTTTGCGAACACGACTATTCATGGACGCCACGCCATTTTGGACGCTGAATTCACATCGGAAAATTCCTGCCTAATGAAGTGGTGGAAGGAGCACCATTCTTAAAAATCACATTTCCCGGTCGAGTTTCCCGGTGAGTACGTTCCATATTATTCGCATGTGATTTGCAGTAGCTTCAATTAAGTTTTATACATACAATTCAAAGTTGGGTGACTGATTATTAGAGTCATTGTGGCAATTGGTGATTGACGGTACGCGAATCGAGTGGAAAACCGTTTCGCGCCCTCGATTTGCGATACCGCGTAGAAGTGGGTACGTTCGCGACGGGAAGGAGATTCACGATTCGATTAAATAAACTGCTCACTTCCGTTCGATTTCGCGATCGCGATAGATCAATACACCGCGACGGGAAGGAGCAATCGATTCGATTTGTGTATTGTTCTCGTTTGGTTCGGTTTCGCCTGAGATCAGCTAGTTTTTGTCGAATAGAATTTCATTGATTGGATCACAATGCCACCGAAAGAGGAGAAAATGCTGGCTGAGCGTTTGGTTCAACAGCAAGGACTTTTTGCAACACGTAACGCAATCGAAAAATTTATTGAGAATTACGACGCAGAGCGTGATACTCATCAAATCTCGGTACGATTAGAGTCTTTGGATCGTGTCAACGCTAGTTTTCTCGAAGTTCAGGATGCCATTGAGAGACTAGACAAATCGGAGATGCTGGAAGCGCATTTGGAAGAACGTGTCGATTTTGAACAACGGTTTTGTGAAGCGAAGGGTTTCCTCCTGTCCAGACGTTCGAACGATGCAAATCAAACTTTGTTAAATACATCGATTACTGCGAATTCATCATCGTACCCTACCAATTTTCACCTTCGTCTTCCGAAAATCGACCTCCCCAAATTCAATGGTGATTTTTCACGTTGGTTGTCGTTTAGGGACACATTCACGTCCATGGTCCACTCGAATGGGGACATTCCCACCGTCGCCAAATTGCAATACTTGTTGCAGTCACTTGAAGGAGAAGCAAAGAAGCCGTTTGAATCCATCGATATTGAAGCAGATAATTACGCTGTCAGCTGGGAGGTCCTGCTTAAGAGGTACGATAACCGTCGTTTTCTAAAAAGACAACTTTTTCGAGCTCTTTACGACTTGCCAGTAGTGAAAGAAGAAGTAGGCAAACGCATTCACGGGTTGATCGACGACTTTCAGCGTCATGTACGAGCTCTCGCAAAATTAGACGAGCATGTACACCATTGGGACACACCGCTTATTAACCTACTTTCATATAAATTAGATCAATCTACTTTGAGGGCTTGGGAGGAAAAAACAAGCAATAAAGATGATGTCAAATACGATGAATTTGTTGAATTCCTTTACCAAAGAGTTCGTATTTTGAATACCGTCGGTTCAGATCACCATCAACCCTCACTATCAAAGACGACAACTACACACCAGATTCGAAGAGTGAAATTTTCCGCAAACGCAGTGAATAGTTCTCAAGTTCAGTGCATACTATCCTGCTCAGACAGCCATAACCTTCGAAATTGTCCTGTGTTTCTTACGAAAAATGTCCGTCAACGTCGCGAATTAGTTTCGCAGAAACGAATGTGTTGGAATTGTTTAAGCTCCGGTCATCATGTGAAGAAGTGCAATTCTAAATTCTCCTGTCGTACTTGTCATGACAGGCATCATACGTTGCTGCACGATTCAGCCAAAGTGTCGCAAAACTCTTCCGTATCATCGTCTTCTCCCGTTCAACAATCGCTTCCATCAACGTCAGGTCGCGTGGATCCCTCCAGTAGTTCTTCGGCTACATCTCAGGTTAGCATGACGGTCCAATCCGCATGCCCCACGGTTTTGCTCGAAACGATTGTCCTCAATGTTGTTGATGATCACGGAAACACACATAAGGCACGGGCACTACTCGATTCAGCATCAATGTCGAATTTTATGTCGCAACAGCTGGCTAAGAGCCTCTTCAATCGTCGCACCAAGGTAGACGTTTCCATCGCAGGAATCGGTTTATCAACACAGAAGATTAGGAGCGCGATTACCGCCACTATCGAATCACCATTTCAACCATTCTCCACGAAGATGGAATTTCTAGTTTTGAAGCATCCATCGGCAGAGCTGCCGACTGTTCCTATCAATACGTCGGAATGGAACATCCCTAATGTTGTATTGGCTGATCCTCAGTTCAATGTCCCTGGGAAAATTGACCTCGTCATAGGGAGTGAATCATTCTGGGAACTGCATACAGGACAAAGAATTTCACTTGGGAATAATCGTCCATGGCTTGCTGAAACGCCATTCGGATGGGCGGTGTCTGGTTCTACGACCAATTCCATTTCACAAACGCCAAACGTTTGTTTCCTTTCCACCGCAAATGATTGTCTGGAAACAGTACTTCAGAAGTTTTGGGAGATAGAAACTGTTCCAACTTGTTCTTCGTTCTCCGACGAAGAAAATTATTGTGAAGAATTATATAAAACAACAACTATTCGTGATCCATCAGGGCGATACGTCGTTCGTCTACCCAGAACAGAAAAACCGGAAGTTATACTGGGAGATTCGAGATCTGTCGCCGAACGCAGACTCTTTAGTTTAGAGCGACGATTGCAGCGAGATCCAGTCACGAGGAAAGCGTATCATCGCTTCATGGATGAATATGTGCAACTTGGACACATGGAGCAGATTAAAGGACCTGTGAATGATACAATACCTCATTTTTACCTACCACATCACTCAGTATTCAAAGAGACAAGCACCACAACGAAAACCAGGGTTGTGTTTGATGCATCGTGCAAGTCAGCTTCTGGTTATTCGCTAAACGACACATTAATGGTTGGTCCTGTCGTCCAACGTGACTTACTTTCCATCGTCATGAAGTTCCGGATACATCATGTTGTAATTGTTGCCGACATTGAAAAAATGTACCGGCAGGTACTGGTTCACCCCGATGATCAGTCATTTCAACGCATTCTGTGGCGATCGAGTCCAGACCATCCCATTTCTACATATCAATTGAAGACGGTTACCTACGGTACATCGTCTGCTCCTTACCTTGCGACGAAAACACTCCAGCAACTTGCAAATGATTATGGTGGATCAGATTTTCACGCAGTGAGATCACTTCGGGAAGATTTTTATATCGATGATCTGCTCACTGGTGCAGCAGACGTAGAATCAGCAATCAAACTTCGTCGGGAATTATCCGCAATGCTCAGCTCCGCTGGGTTTCCTCTGAAAAAGTGGGCATCTAATGCAACTGAAGTTCTTGAGGATGTGCCGCCAGAGGATTTGGCCATTCTTCCGTACCGTAGTCTCCAGGACGAGCAAGCTGTCTCCACTCTTGGTCTTGTCTGGGAACCAAAGTCCGACACACTCCGGTTCAATGTTCGTTTGCCGCTTCCCGCTGCCGTCCTGACAAAACGAATGGTGATGTCATACATCGCACGGATCTTCGATCCGCTCGGACTAGTCGGTCCTACGATTTCTAAGGCCAAACTGTTCATGCAGCGTTTGTGGGCTCTGAAGCACAACGGCCAAAGCTGGGACTGGGACACTCCCCTCCCATTGAAACTGCAAGAAGAATGGAAACAGTTCCATTCTACACTCAATCTCCTTAGTGAAGCTCGTATCCCGCGATTTGTATCGATGCCTGACTCCGTCAGCATTCAGCTTCATTTCTTCTCTGATGCGTCGGAAAACGCATATGGTACCTGTTGTTACGTCAGGACTGAAACATCCGATAAAATCTCGGTCCAATTATTGACTTCCAAGTCAAAGGTCGCCCCATTGTCAACCCGACATTCCATTGCTAGACTAGAGCTATGCGGAGCACATCTATCTATGCTGCTCTTCAAGAAGGTTAACAACGCCCTTCAAACTCCTTCGACTGTTCACTTTTGGACGGATTCTACCACGGTCCTTCAATGGTTACACGCTTCGCCAAGCCGCTGGAAAACATTTGTGTCGAATCGAGTTTCACAAATCCAACTCAACACCAATGTTGACTGTTGGAAACATGTTGCGGGTATTGACAATCCCGCTGATGATATCTCCAGAGGACTACAGCCTGCAGATATTATCACCCGCACTAGATGGTGGAGAGGGCCACCATGGTTAGCACTTCCTTCTGACTGCTGGCCCATCACCTCATTTTCCAAGGAAGAAACCGCTGGTGCATTGTCGGAAAGCCGAAAATCTCCATTAATTGCAATGACGTCAGTACAGTCTACATTTTGCAATGAATTATTCAGTCGGTTCTCGAGTTTCACCAAGTTACGTCGTGTCACAGCTTTCTGTCAACGCTACATAGAAAACCTACATAGCCGTTATTTAGCTCAACGTGAGAATTCAGAAAATTTAAAACCATCGAACATCGTCATCAGCACTAGTGTAATGCCTGATCCGCTTAATTCGTCGGAACTTCGTAGAGCAGAAAACTTCTTATGTCGTTTGGCGCAAGCCGAAATGTTTGCGGAGGAAATTTCCAACCTTACAAGTGGGGAACGAGTCGCGAAAAATTCGCCACTCAAATGGTTGAACCCATTCATCGATCGAGACAACATCCTTCGTGTCGGTGGCCGGTTAAGCAACGCTCCACTGACAACCGAAACCAAACATCCACTCGTCCTCTCTGCTAAGCATCCGCTCTCTGCTTTGTTGGCTAGTCATTATCATTTGAAGCTACTGCATGCAGGTCCACAACTCATGCTCGCTACTCTCCGCCAGAAGTATTGGATTCTGGGCGGAAGAAACTTGGTTAAATCCGTCTTTCACCATTGCCACACTTGCTTCAAAAGCAAGCCCACACTAGTTCAACAAAGCACAGCCGATTTGCCAGCATCGAGAGTCTCGCCAACCAGACCATTCTCTGTTTGCGGAGTGGACTACTGCGGTCCATTTTTTATAAAGTCACCTGTGAAAAAGCGCGGTCCCACCAAGGCCTATGTGGCCATTTTTGTCTGCTTCTCCACCAAGGCAGTTCACATAGAGTTGGTGAGTGACCTGTCCACCCCAGCGTTTCTAGCTGCACTTCGCCGCTTAGTTGCTCGTAGAGGAAAAATATCAGAATTGAATTCTGACAACGCCACGGCATTTAAGGGCGCATCGAATGCACTACATCGCATCTATCGCATGCTGAAGGTCGACGAGGATGAACGGAGACTCATATTCGACTGGTGTGCCGACAACGAAATTCGTTGGAAATTTATTCCGCCCCGCGCACCGCATTTCGGCGGTCTCTGGGAGGCCGCGGTAAAATCGGCGAAACTACATATGCTGAAGACTATAGGAAATGTCAACATATCGTACGAGAACATGCTGACACTATTGGCACAAGTTGAGATGTGTCTCAACTCTCGTCCTCTCACCCCGATGCCGCAGGATCCGTCCGATCTGGAGGTCCTTACACCAGGACACTTTCTGATCGGCGAGAATATGCAATCCGTTCCAGAGGTAGACCTAACGAGGACTGCTGAAAACCGTTTGGATCACTGGGAATTAACCCAGAAGAGGTTCCAAGTCATCTGGTCGCGGTGGTATCCAGAGTATCTTCAGCAGCTGCAGTCACGTGCTACAAAAGGATGTAATCCACCTGTCCGCATCGAAGAAGGACGAATAGTCATCATCAAGGAGGACAATGTTCCCTCAGCTAAATGGCCTCTTGGAAAAATCACCAAGCTTCATCCCGGAAAGGATGGTGTAGTCCGGGTGGTCACCCTGAGGACTGCATCAGCCAAGGAAGTCGTTCGCGCTGTATCCAAGATTGCTCTCCTTCCGGTACTCTCCCAGTCATCGAGCATCGAATAACTACGATCCAGGTAGAGCAACCCAAATGGGAGAACTTGCTCGAAGCGCACCTGCACATAGCACAGGTAATTGCGGTTCCAAATTCTCTAATTTTATCGTTCGATCTACCTGGTCTTTTTTCTCTCTATTCTCGGTTGACGTGTGACAACTTCTCCAAACATCATTCCTGGCAAGACTACCACACCAACTGTCCATCGCATCGCAATCTTGGATTTGGAACTAGCCTGGAATATGATCGTAGTTGAATCACCTGGCATGATTCAAGGTGGCCGGAATGATCAGAATCTAAATAAAATAAAAGTTAAAAATAATTGTCACACTCTCACATAACACTCACGCGACGGTATGACAAAATCGTCGTCCGTGGTCACTGACCACTGTCCGAGAACAATTCCCCAAAAATGCTTTGCCGAAAAACAATAGGCACAAGAAACTATAAATTACGCATGTAATCCACATGCACTCTCTCTTTCGCCAATAAATCATCATACGATATACAAGTGTTTAATTCATTCGGTGTGATCTCACAAAGTATTATTCTATTCGTTTCGTCGTCTCAGTCGGCTGTTAAGCTCACGCGTTTCATCCGGTGACAAAGATCCGTTTCCGCTCAAGTGACGCGCGTACAATTGTACATTTCGGTGCGTTTCTGGTGCTGCATATTGCAGTGAAGAAAGTCCTTCGAAACCGGACTACAGTGTTCGCTTTTAATTTCGTACATGCACATTGTCGTAAAATATATTTAATCCGCATCATATGCGTATATTACGCTGATGCAGTTTGTGTGTCGTATAAGCGTATAATTTAAATCGATTCAGTACTGTAGTGAATCGTGTTGCATGCTGAAGAAAATCATGAAACAGTGAATCATATTAGATCCTAATAAAGAACATATTACATCATATTGAAAAGTCAATGAAATGCTGATGCACTCGAAAGTAACGCTTCACATTTTACAGTTCATCTAATGAAAAATAATGTTTTATTAATTGGGTGAAAGTTAACACACAAATCGGTAGACAAATGGGAAATGGGTATGGGAAAAAAGGAAATTCTTCCAGTTTTCATGAAGTTAAACCGTTTAGAGATTAGCGAATTGTAATGTATAGCATATCAAACAAATCTTAGAGAACTTGCGATCCGATTGGTATGCAAATAATGAGAATTCATTCACAGTGAAAATAGTTATTAACGTTAACTTTATTTCATAAGAACGTGACCTGTTATCTGATTTGGCACCCTTCCTGAAAGACGTAGTTCTATGTCAAAAAAAAATATTGCGTAGTCCTACGTCCTAAGCGGTCGTGTCTCGGATACAACCCCTCGAATTTTTTTGACGTAGGATGACGTCTTTCGGGAACATATCGGGGTACAAATTGAAAATCGAAAATCGAGTACATCGTGAAAATTGTCCAATTTCAAACGCTTATTGCTCGGTCATTTTATGATGGATTGATGAAATTTTTGCGTCAATCGATTTCGGCACTCCATAAAAATTTTTTATATTGAAGAATATAATATATGTCATAAAACTAACTATCGAACAATTGAAAAATATCAATCCCTATCCTAACGGAAATACCCACTTCTGATTGGTCGACATTGACGACACATGCGGCGGGTCCCTAACAGAGACATTAAAAAGCAAGCTGCCTGGGGGAAATCGGCATTGCGAATATACGCAAGTTGGAGGCATTTTTATATTGCAAGTAAGGGGAGTGATACGAATAACTCTAGCAAATAAAACTTTAATTTGGAACTTTGATGTTGGTTGCTTCGTGAAATTTTATATCAATGATCGATCATGTATTGTGAAAAATTTGGCACAAGTGTAAGTGTAAAATTGTATATGGTAGCAGTTATGTTAAAAATGACATGATATCTGTGTTCATTTCCAACCAAGGAAAGTTTATACAGCGAGAAAAATTTGAAAAGTGAAGAAATATTCGAAAAAGTGATTTCCCATATGCTTTACATATAGTATTACAGGGTGTCGACTACCTTGAAAATCCTTGATAATCAGAGAATATCAGGGAATTCAAACACTATCAGGGAAAATCAGGGAATATCAGGGAATTTCGTCACCAATCTGGGAAAAATGAAATTCTGCCAATTAGAATTTTGATTAATGCAGTAAATTCCGATGACATAAAAAGCTGAGAAGGTCTAGCTAGGGCGTGATAAAGTGAGATTTGTGATGATATTTTGCTTGCCCCGAATTCTAAATCAAAGCTCGATGAAACTATGTAAGCTATACTTTGTCGTTGGTATCGACGATTCATTGAACAAAACTACAAAGAGGCTGCAGATGGATCAGAATTTCAGATTTGGAGATGAAGAAGAGATGGAGCTGGTAAATTATTACATGACATCAGTGTCCTTGGAACGCTCGTAAGCATCAGAGATAAACTTACAGCTTTTAAAGAGGGTCTGGGAATTGTATATTTGAACAAACGTCTTCTTGTGTCGATAGATTTTATCAACGTGAATAAGTTATATTACGCGAGCTGCAACTGGACTATGAAATTGGAAAAACTCTTGAATTTAGGTAGCTTCGGATTGCATATTTTACACGGTTCATCAATGGATTTATGGATTCAAAAAAAAAAACAGATGGATCTTGAAATTTCATCTGATATGTGGAGCACTGATTTTAAAATTTATGAAGCACTGATATTTCCTTGATTTACCGTCATTTATTCCGATAAAAAAATAGCTGGAAAATTATTAGAGAAAATGTTGACCATTGACCCTATTAACCTTTTTGATATTGGACGGATGTGGGACGTATCAGTGTCCAACAGACCTAGCACTGAAACAATATTGATAGAAACAAAAGCAACATGTTTGCTCACTATGATCCAAAAAATGAACGACTGGAGCATTTTTCGGAAGGATAGGTTTACGGAACTTTTTACCAAAAACGATCTTCTGGGTGTCCAACGTTGAGAGGGCTTTTCTATTGATAGAAAACATTTGTAGAAAACATTTGCAAGGAAACGTTGAAATTTTCAAATTGTCATCGTTGAAAATTAGTCAGACAACTTTTTCTAGCGATTTCGTCTATCTTCCACTTTGTGACGAACCAGAGATGTCAGGTTTGAAGACGTGACTTCATTTTGAAGACATTTAATTTTGTGAAGACATTATGAAAAATATCTAGGTGGTGCGGACTCAATCCACTTCATTTTCAAGCAAATTTATGGATTTTTGACGTAGGGCTACGTCTTTCATTTCTACCGAGAGGTAAAATTAATGTTTCGAGCACGAAAGCGTTACGCCGGAGACCGAGATTTTGAGCGTTAATAGCTCTTAAACAACTGGACGAAATGGTATGATAAATATTTCATTCGAAAGATAAAATGTCTACGCGTTATATACTTGTTACTTTTTGATCCAAAAACTTGTTTCAGTAGCCTTAAAATTGGTTTCAAAACAGGCTATTGAAATCACCAATCGGTATATAAGCGAGCGCCGCTCGGAAATCCACTCAGTTATGATTGAACAGCGATTGAGGTACCATCGCAGGATTGAATGGATGTTTCCCTAACACAGACTTCGAAACCATGGAGCCTGGGGAAATCGGCATTGCAAAATGGATACAAGCAGCGGGTACTTTTGTACTCGTTTGCGCTTTTGTAAATCGGAATATTTCCCTAACACAGACTTCAAAACCATGGAGCCTGGGGAAATCGGCATTGCAAAATAGATGCAAGCTGCTGGTACTTTTGTACTCGTTTGCGCTTTTGCAAATTTGAATGTTTCTCTAACACAGACTTAAAAACCATGGAGCCAAGGGAAATCGGCATTTTAAAATAGATGCAAACGGGTACTTTTGTACTCGTTTGCGTTTTTGCAAATCGGAATGCTTCCTTAACACAGGTTTCAAAACCATGGAGCCTGGAGAAATCGGCATTGCAAAATAGATGCAAGCTGCGAGTACTTTTGTACTCGCTTGCGTTTTTGCAAACCGGAATGTGTTTTCCCAATACAGATTCCGAAACCAATAAATTGGGAAAATCGGCATTCCAGATCTCGGCAGTACTTTTTATACCCCCATGCATTTTTACACTCCGGAATGCGTTTTGCTAACACGGTCTACAAAAGCAGGTACAAATGCAACGCTTTGGCTCGGTTATTCAAGACTGCATGCCCCTTCATGTCGCCAGCTTACTGAACTGAACTGAAAAACACAAATGATTACTAAGCCAACGGTAGTCCTACGTCAACCTTGCGGTTATATCATAGGTTTAAGCCATCCATAGTTTTTCAAACGATTTCTTGCAATAAATTCTCAGACCACCAGAGATGCCAGATTAACAGATATGTTTGTAAGTTTACAGACATATCTGTAAAATACTTTTTATTTTTGTTGCAAACTTTTTGGATACAACAATATTTCACAGATTTTTGAAAAATGAGAGGCTCTATTTATCACATCAAAGATAATTGACTCATCGTATTACATTTTTCCATAGTTTTAATACATAAAAAGTTTTTATATTTAGTTTATATCAATACACATGACGTTAGACCTATTTTTTGAGTAATTCATGAACACTTTGTCGTCCGGCGTAACCACAGTGGTTATGCTCGCAAACTAGCGCCTAACTGCCGGTGTCACCACAGTGATTACGTGCGCAAAATAGGTCGCATTGCAGTGATGTCGTGAGCATAGTATCGCTCAGTGGCCGACGACAGTACTTCACTATCTTTTGCATTCTGTTGGTGTTTTGTCCGGTAACAATAAATTGTATACGTCAGCGTTTTTCATGATTTCATAAGTACTTTTGCCCTGAAATCATTGCAGACGAAACCGACAATACGATTCTTCACGATGAATGAAAAATTGCATTAAATGTATTTATACTATACTTCAAAATTTCATGATAGTGAGGGAACAGAGTCGAGAACTTATGAGAACTATCGATGAGATTGGTAAAACTTAACAGATTGTAATTTCCCGAGAATATCAAGAACAGCTGACGACAAACCAAGTAAACCGAATTAGCGCTGCCGGCGCCAAGCGAATCATTTTTAGCAAAAGTACGGTGCAACATATGCGTCGCTAATTTCCTTAAAAATGACTCTCCTAGAGGGGCATCTTTTGAGCAAACGACAATGAGTTGATTCTCAAAGCCTTAACCCTTTCGTTACGAGCGGCGTCTATAGACGACATCCGCGCGACGAGTTGTGTGTACGAGCGTTGTCTTTAGACGACATGAGATTCATACTGCTCTTCGATCTAACCAGCGCGATGTGCATACTTTTCGGCGCAGTAATATTAAGATGGACTACATCCGAGCGAAAACGGAGACCGTTTTATCCCTGTCCTCGAGCATCCCTTCAACCTCACACTGTTAGACTATATCTATCTATATAAATGAAGATGGAAGGCCAAATCTGTTCGTAAGCGGGCCTCGAAGAAGGGATGATCCGATTTTAACCTTCTTTATTTTGTTGTATTCGTCTCTTCCCGTAGATGAATATAGTGGAGAGCAAAATCGGAAAGTTTCCGGAAAACTCAGAAGGAATGTCGGAAAATTCGGAAAAATGTATTTCCATATGACCGAAAATTACATCATAATAAACGTTTTAGTCCATTCAATATTTGCGCTAACGAAGTTGATCTATGTTCGAAAGTGGAAATGGATTTTCAGGCAAAACAACGCATTCCTATATCTTTTATCTTTCTATATAAATAAAAATGGAAGGCTAAATATGTTGCTTATCCCAAAATCCGATGAAGGAAAGGTCCCTTTTGAGCTGTCTTCATTTTATTGTATTCCAATCTGCCAATCTGTCCAATTTGCTAAATGTCGCATTAAATGTAAACTACTGTATATACAGCCATTTAATGCCAATAAAGAAGTTCTCAAGGGGAAAAATTATTTTTCGGACCACCGGTTAACTTTAAAAATCATATCTCAAAAACAAAACAAAAATTGCATCTCTGAAATTGAGATATGTTATGGATAACAGCTTTCTAGAAAATTATAAAAAATATATAGCGCCCTCTAGTCCAAAGCCATAAAAATAATAAAAAAAAAACTACAATCGATAATTACGAAACTAAAATCCTTTTTTTCTTTGCAATTTCAATATATTTTAATTAAAAGCTAGCTCATTGGCTTCAATTAGATATGTCGATAATCTAAATCGGTTAAGTGATTCAAAATTTAGGAATTTTTGAAAAAAGTCTGTTTTGGGAAAAACTGGGGAAAAATGATTTTTCGGACCACCCTAAAATGGAAATGGTCACCCTAACGAAAAAATAGAAAAGGGTCTAATGTTTTGCGATAAAGAACAAAACTACCACTTTTCATCGAAATCTGAGAACCACTATATCGGTTTGGCATGGAATGGCTGTATATATAAAAGATGTACATATACAAAATATACAATAATATACAAAAGACAATCTCACGTGCATCGCGATGTACAAAGTATCAATGAATCTGGAAAAATTAACGTTAAAAGAGATTTCTACAGATCCGCACACTTTTACAGACATTTCCACATTTTTAACAGACTTTCACATATTTTTACAGACTTTTTTTTTAAATCATCTGGCAACTCTTCGTTTCACTTTTCATCGAATGTTTTCAAATCGCAGGAGTAAACATTTACGTGACTGTGACTTCGTTTGTTTTTATTTCATTCGGAGAAATATTATATCAGAGAAAGTGGACATGAAAAATACGTTGCTCAGTGAAACGCTGTTCCGAATAAGGATTCGCGTATCTGTGGAGTAAGTACGATGCTTGAATTATTGAAAACCAAAAGTGTAGCAAACCTTTCATACACATTTTCAGGATTCTTTTATAGCGTCTTAATGCAGTGGACTTTAAAAATTGCTACTTAATCCCGCAGCGCGATACCAAAGCAGCCTTTATGCGGATTGCCAAACGTGAGAAACCAAATTCCCCCCGTGGGCGCGATGCAGACTGCCTACATTGCAGTGATGCAGCGGGGATTTTCCATTCATTGTTTTTTACTTAATACTATAGAAATATACATGAAATTATACGGAGTTATAAATTATACAAGCACTTAAATTTCTTCTTAAATTCTGCTTCAAATGTGCTGCTGTTGCGTACACTCTGCTGTCTTTAATCGAACTGTTGTGCTGTCCTTGTACAGCAAAAACTATCATCCAATCCGTTGGCGGGTCTGGGTCTGGCGTCGAGGGATTGCATCGCATGCATCTGTTCTTTCTTCAGTGTGCTTGTGACTGTACAATTTTGATAGAGATATCTCGTTACATTTCAACCGGAAAACAAACATCGAAGCGCAGATTGCTTTACCATTATATTCATAACCAGTACTAGCGGATGATTAATTACGCGGATTTCATTCGGCCAGCTTCACTAGCAAAACTGTTTTCACCGACGTTAGAAAAAATAGTTCCCAAAACATTTCACTTTTGCTAGGTATGTACGTATCAAAATTCGCCAATGTCGAATTTCGCTCCCACGTTAAAATCTTGGAATGAACTAAGCGTTATTCGTAGTTTGTTGATGATCGGTCAGGTTCTGATACCTTGCAATATGAGATTCACTTTCAGAGATGCAATGGCCAATTAAACAATTGACGAAAAAATGAAGTTCGTTCATTTTATAAGTTTAATTTTTTTTGTCTTTGATAACAATACCTTTTTTATAGTGTTGATTATCATAAGAAAAATAACACTCCTAATCGTTGGA
The DNA here is from genome assembly GCF_029784135.1 of Toxorhynchites rutilus septentrionalis. Classification (NCBI taxonomy): domain Eukaryota; kingdom Metazoa; phylum Arthropoda; class Insecta; order Diptera; family Culicidae; genus Toxorhynchites; species Toxorhynchites rutilus. The sequence goes on along the minus strand of NC_073746.1, from coordinate 302,099,605 downwards.
TCTCTTTTGACATTTCAATTGGATCTTTTTTGACAGCCGTTTTGATTCAGTCCGCACTACCTAGTGAAATATGTAAAGACATTTCAGTATGATAGCGTACGTGGATTTTTAAAAGATATTATTTCCATGAAATTCTAACTATTGGCCGAAAATATCGTCAAAAAAAAAGACGGGTGGGTAATGTCGGGGACATAACCGGAGTGACGTAGGACTATACAAAGGGGACAGCTTTTGTTAAATATATATTTTAAATATATTGTTTTATTTTCTTCTCCTACGTGAATACCTACCTATCTACCTGAAAAATGGATTAGTTTACTTTTTACTCTTTATGAATATGTTGATGGTTCTTAAAAGAACCTTTGGTGTTGTGTTTTTGTTATCACTCGATATTCCCATCTTGTTCGGTTAAACCTTCCTGTTTAGCTATTGCGTTTGCCACTCGCCACAGCTTTCACAGTTGGAAAATTTCTTCCCATTCAGCTTGTGACATGTTGTTTAGTAAATTACATTTAATGCGACGTGCCGGAGAAACACTTTGCCACTCACTGAAACTAATTGTTGCCTTGATGAGCGCCGAACCGAAGCTGCTCTGTTCTTGAAGCGGGTTTTCTGATTGTCGTGAGCAGCTTTGCAAGCTAACTTGAGCACTCCGACAGCCGAAACTCTATAATCGCTGTTAGGTATACTGGTGCTCCGGCACCAATCCGTTCGGCCTAGTTACCCTTGCGGAGCAATCAGTGAATGCGACCAACAGGGAACTGGAGACCTGCACGGTTCGAGTGAGACTTTGCCTTTCCCTTAACTTGTCCTCCTTTGTTACGTCCACGATGCCGATGCCGTACAACCACACGAGTATATGGTTTGAAAGAAAATAAGATATTTTGTTGGGGTCCGCGTGTTTTATACTCTAGCGGTACACACTCACAGGATAGAGACAAATCGGCAGACTCAGCCAGAGGGGCGAGTCCAACGAGACGAACGAATGAGCGTTAAAAGGGAGCGATGGCAAAAAAATACATTCATTACGATTTGTTCGCTCGTTGGATTCACATGCAGGCTAAAAAGGGTCCTTTTCCGGATCACAAAATTATCTTCAATCTAAAGAGTTTATTGTTTTGTTATTACTCGATATCCCCATCTTGTTCGGCTAAACCTTTCTGTTTAGCGATTGCATTTGCCACTCGCCACAGCTTTCACAGTTGGAAAATTTCTTCCCATCCAGCTTGTGACATATTTTACAGTAAATTACATTCAATGGCACGTCGCATTACCACCACTCAGTATCGGATTGGAGGTAATTTTAACCTGTAATTGATCATTTGCGATGACAGTGATACAATGTCGACTTTCAACGTGGGGTCATAATATGGACCCCGAACTCTATGTTTACAAAAATGTCCAACTAAATATGTCGCATTACAGGTCCGTCCAATTAGCTAAATGTCGAGATAAGTGTAAATTACTGTACTTTCAATCTAGAAACAATTTAAGAATTGGTGAAAATCAATAAGCTCAGAACAACTGCCAAATTTACATACTCATCAGATCCTGGCAAACAAATTATGAAAAAATCAATTTGTGTTTTATTATTATTTTGGATAATGTTTTAGAAAGCATTGAACTGTATTTCCTAAACTCTTTTTTGGAAGGTTTATTGGCCCTGAAAAGCGCCTTGTTTTATGGAATGGTTCCAATTTAGAAAACTTAGTACTCGTGGTTTTAAGAAAAACCATTTCGAACGCCCTCGATGCCGCCTTGTTCTGGTTTTGCCACCAAAGCAGATTGTATAAAGAACAAACTTTTTTCTTCCGCTACCTGCTGTCGTTTTGCGATTGCGTTTGCCACTCGCTGCAACTGCCTGTTGTTGTCTTGATGTCCACCGAACCGAATGTGGTCTGTTCTGAATGCGAGTTTTCTTATCGTCGCGAGCAGTTTTTCCACTTCGGCGGCCGAAACTATATAACGCCGGCTAGGTGGACTGATGCACTGATACTAACGCGCTCGGCCTAGCTACCCTTGCGGGGAACTCCAGATCAACACGGTTCGAGCGGGATTTTGCCTTTCCCTTCACTTTTCCTCCTTTACCATGACCAGACATGGCTGCTTGGGTTGGTTTGTTGATGTGTTGTGATGCGAACCGATGTGGTGTACGGTTCGAATGAGAATGATCGTTACGGCAGCGGTGCGGGGATTTTTAAGCTGACTGGCTGGCTCGAGAATTACCCATGTGTGAGACTGCGACCAATGTTTCTTTCTTTTTTTCCTTTTTCCTTTCCAATCGTGCTTCATTCTATTTCGCTGCTGCTCTGGTTGCCCGTTTTGGTCGGTACGATTTGAGTAGCACAAAATGGACCAATCAAAAATGGGCACATAGTGCATTTTGACAATGCTTGATATTTCACAATTATTGAATTATTTATCTCAAGAAAAATGAAATGTTATTCGTTATGATAGATGCGTAGATATATTTCCTATCAATTGATGCAAAAACCTTTGCGATCCATTGAGAAATGCTCAAGTTATAAGCGTTTCAAATCTTGCATTTTTTCCTACTTGTTCAGTGCCTAGATTTCCATTTCACCCCCTATATCTTCCGGTTAGACGTAGTCCTACGTCAAAAGTAGAGCTTTAGTCTCAGCGAACGAAGCGGTCTGAATACATATTGTCTCTAGAAGACATTAGTTCATTTGCGCTCGAAAATTCGAATGATTGTGACATGGAATTTCTATGCAATAGATTAACCCACTATACAATAGATTAACCTAGATCTTTCAAACGACCACTTCACAAATCGAAGGTTTTCCGGTTACATATCTTTTCTACAATTAGTTTCATGGATATGGTATGAGTTATAACCAAAATTTCAAAGCTGACATAAACAGAATTATCAGAGTTCCGTTTTAGTGCGAAGAACTTTCCTCCGATGTTATGTTGAAGACATTTTCTCGTACCATGTCAAGACTTTTGAAAAAAATCACCTGGCATCTCTGCAACGCACAACCGCTCGCATTCTTGCTAGCATTTGTTTTGATGACATTTGTACCGTTCACCAGGGAGTGTATTTAGAGGAACAGAGTGCGAAGTCGGACAATTTGAGTGATTTTTGACATACTGTAACTTGGTGAAAAATCAACGCATATCGATGGGATGTGCATCATTTTGAAGCTACAACTTTCAGGTATTAGAATATTTTACGTAGCTATTTTTATCTTGGTGTGTGTAGGTGTAGTCGGAAACAATATCGGGAAGAAATGAAAAATGGATTTTTCTTTGTTTTTTCAAGAATATTCTGGACTAACACAATTATTTGCTAAGCAACTCAACAGCAAATTCAATTAACCTTATGAACCAGATTTTATTTGGTTCCAAGAACGTTCCTATAGGACCTTCCCACACAGAGATATTTAAGTTTGAATGAAAAATTACCCCTTCGTCTTTGATAATAAATAATTCAATAATCAAACATCGCACCACAAATCGAAAGACAGTTTTAAAAACTCCAATAAATCCTGCACAAGGATAATTTGTTACTTCGACGAAAAAAAAAATATTTTAATTTTTTGCATCGATTTCGAAAAAGTGCCAAAAACAGGATTTTTATAGTGCTTTACAAAATCCACTGTAGTTCTGCAAATATCGCAGTAAGTTCCAATGTTTGCAGGCAAGTTTTTAGCCTAGTGTATTCCCTAAACATCCGTGAACGTTTCATATTGATACGTTAAGCCGTTTTTTCTAGCCGATTTTTCGAAGTTTGGAGTAAATTGGAGGAGCATTTAATCGCAAATCGTACAAAATCCTACGCGACTCTCAGAATGAACCATTCGTAACTTTCGTTTTCATGCGTTTGTAGGTACAAATATTGTAAAGAGTGATGATACTTACACATATTCATACGCATTTCCACACATACACGCACTCATCACCCACAAACTCATAAAGACGAAAGTTACGGATCGTTCGTTCTGAGAGTCGCGTTGGATTTTATACTTCTGATACTATTTGCGATTAGATATAGAGGTGCAGTTTACTCCAAATTTTTAAAAATCGGCTAGAAAAAACGGCTGAACGTATCATTATGAAACGTTCACAGATGTTTAGAGAATATACTAGGCTAAAAACTTGCCTGCAAACATTGGAACTTATTGCGATTCTTGCAAAATTACAGTGGATTTTGTAAAGCACTATAAAAATCCTGTTTTTGGCACTTTTTTGAAATCGATGCAAAAAATTTAAATAATTTTGTTTTAAATTTAAAAATTTCAATAAATCGGAATCATGCCCGTATTTTTTAATTTACTTAATAAACAGTTTTTATCCAATTTGCTTATTTTTTTTTTTGTATCAGCAATTCGCTATTTTTCATCCATAGATAGCTAATTTTTTGGACGCTCAGATTCCAAGATATCGTCACTGACCAACTTACCCCTATGACCAACTAGCCCCGCCCTACCCTACCGATTTGGGTGGTCATATGCAATATTTTTTTTCTCATTAATTTTGTTTTTGTATTTTTTTGTCTAAATTTTGCATGAAAAATACATATTTAACAAATTTTCACCCCTATCTCCTATTTTTAATCACGATATTTGTATTTTTATATAAACAATACCAAATAGGACGAATTTATTTACGTTGTTATTTGCCAGATGGCACTTCGTCCTCTTCATCGAGCTTTTACCCCATACATACGCAAATAACCTCAGTTCGACTAAAGCTAAGCGCATCACCGGCGAGCTGGAAGCCTTTTTGGATGAGCACAATTCATTATTGAAATTATGTTAAACACACACATGCTCGGAATGCGAAGTAACAATCACGCCATTGTGGTCAATCCTGATAAAAGCCGGCTGGAGAACACGTGTGTAGATCCAATGCGCCACAGTTACTTCAATCAATAAGAACATCATTACTCATTTTGAATTAATAGTTTTAAACATGGTGTTGGAGGAGACGAAAACAACAAGGGAGTGCGCATCTATGGAGCTTATGTGTGTCATTTGATGAATTGACGCAGTCAGGCCAACGTCTTGAGCTGTGCCAATAATCCATGGTAAACAAACAAAAAAAAAACAAGGAAACGAACGACTGCGATTCCTATGACACAATCAACAGAATACATTCACTTGGAAACACTATCATGAGCAACACCAACACAGCCTTTGTTCAAACGACAGCACGTGTGTTCAAACAATAGAAATGATGTCTTTCATGAGCTCCATTACAAAATTACACGTGTTCCGTCCAATTTGTTGCTGGATGTATTCGGTTGAATGACAACAGCAAGGATTACCATTTTTAGTTTTTTTAGGATTACATTTTGACGTAGGACTACGTCTTTCATTTCTATACCGGGGTGTAAAACCAATGTTTCGAGAACGAAAGCGTTACGCTGGAGACCGAGATTTTGAGCGTTAATAGCTCTTAAACAACTGAACGAAATGGTATGATAAACACTTCATTTGAAAGATAAAATGTCTACGCGTCACTTACTTGTTACTTTTTCATCCAAAAACTTGTTTCAATAGTCTTAAAATTGCTTTCAAAACAGGCTATTGAAATCAAAAATCGGTATATAAGCGAGCGCCGCTCGTAAACCCACTCAGTTATGATTGAACAGCGATTGGAGCATGTTGTCGCTGTTGTTGTGAAGCTAATTTCGTTTATCATGAAAGCGCTGATGAACGGTGTCACCAAGAGCCTGTTTGTGCACCTAAGTCCAAAAGGGAATCCATCAGGAGGAGAGTGATGCCACGGTTCCGCTTGAAACATCGGGGCAGCCACCACACACACACACACACATACACGCGCGGAATTCTCGTTGCTATCATCGTTGCTGAAAAATAATCTGCCAGTTCCCCTGGGAATTGAAAAATACATTCATGCGAAATAGTTTATTTTAATGTTTTCTATCCATATAACACTGCAACCAAATACATTTGGTTTTGTTATTTTTCAATCAATCGCAATTAACAGGAAAGCTTCTGAATATTTTTTTCCCCATCAGTGGAAATTTTCGTATCCAATATTGGATGCATAACATGAAAAACGGAAAATGTTTCACATCGCGGAAATCAAGTCATTTTCGAGCGATTATTTGCTTTCTACTAATATAATGCTTCGACCAAATACATTTCGTTTTGGATTTTTTCAATCAAGTGCGATCAACGTAAGACCACGTCTTTCGGCAATTTATTAGAGGTGCAATGAATCTTTAGGAATTCCCGCTCTACGCGCACTGGCAAACAATGTTTACTCAACAATTTCTCAAACTAGAAATGGGTGTTGTGAGAGAGGATTAGCGAACGCGAAAACGACAAACGGGAGAAAGATACGTTTGGAGGTTGAAGGAAATTGGCAGAAAACTTCTTCATTCTATCATTCAAATAATGTGATTCATACCACATCGTTTTGCCAGAAAGAGATTATTAATGCTCAAAGGAGGAATCGAGTCCTCCGAGGAAATTACCCAGCGCAAATTAGAGTCGACTATCGATTGCGGCATTCGTACACAAATAATTTTATAATGCAGTTTCACCAAAGTGATTTCTTCGGATATATTCACTACATCATGTCATGTATTTCATATTCTTCATAAGGAAATCCATATCCATGGCACCTATCGGTAACGAATTACTATCGAAACCACGATTTTCGCTAAATGCTCCTTTCAGTTCGGCCTGTAAAAAACTTTTCTGTACTCTAATCCATCAAATTTGGAGCCCTGAAAAGGGCCGTTGATTATATGCTAAGCTAATATAGCACGCTCTCCTCGGATACGATGGGCCAGCTGGATGTCCTTGGGCATGATGTGACGCGTTTTGCATGGATAGCACACAAATTTGTATCTTCGAATAAGCCTCCTGCAGCGTCATAACCGCGGAACTTTGGAAGCGCAAGTCGGTTTTGAAGTCCTGAGCAATTCCACGAACCAAATGCTGCAAAGGTAGCTTGCGGATCAGCAATTCGGTCGACTTCTGATAGCGACGAATTTCACGCAAAGTTCCCGGTCGATAGCGATGTGGCTTCTCCACCTATCCTGCTACTGGTGCGCTTATCCGAGCTGGCTTCGTGTGCCTTACCACCGAATGACTAACGAGCTGTCTGCGAAAGACTAACGAGCTCGAGTCCTCACGGTGCGAGAGTAGAGTAAGAAATGAACGAAAGCAAAGGAAGCGTCATTTTATAAACCATAAAAGTGGTGACCGGAATAAATCGCCACAGTAAACAACTGCAACAGAAACAACCGCTTAGAAAAAGTGTAGTAGGCTAGAAATATTTGGCGCGGGAAAAACATCATGTGCCTCACATTTCTATTATAAATTTATTCTCTTGTTCTCGTTTTTCGAAATTTATTCTGAGGACAATGTAATGGGGACGAAGTCCCCATTTGGCGAGGATAAGGAATCGAGGCGGCCCATGCCGCCAAGATGACGCAATCCGAGTCCACCGCCGACCCGCCGTCGGAAGCGGCGGTGTCTCGCACGCAAACCTGGGATCCACTGATTGCCCGGTTAGTTTGAAACATAGGATACGATCCTTTAGCAATGTCCGACCGAGCTCTAGCGAGCGTCGGACGGTATACGTCTGCCCGGGGCGTTACGTTTGCCTGGGGCGATACGTTTGCCCGGTTAATTCTTGTTTTGAAATACAATACCGCGCCACAATATTTATAGCCTACTACACATTTTATAAGCGGTGGTTTCTGTTGCAGTCGTTTTCTGTGGCGATTTATTCCGGGAACCCATAAAAGTATAGAATCTAAATCCCACCCTTATTATATTCGTGAGTATACAGTAAGCTTATACAATAAAGAGGGTGGGGTTTACATTCGATTCTTTTATGTTTTATAAAATGACACTTCCCTTGCTTTCGTTCATTTCTTACTCTACTCTCGCACCGTGAGGACTCGTTTCATCGGGACTAAGCAGACAGCTCGTTAGTCCTTCGGTGGTAAGGCACCACGAAAGCAGCTCGGATAAGCGCATCAGCCGCAGGAAGCGTGAAGAAGCCACATCGCTATCGACCGGGAACTTCGCATGAAATTCGTCGCTATCAGAAGTCGACCGAATTGCTGATCCGCAAGCTACCTTTGCAGCATTTGATTCGTGGAATTGCTCAGGACTTCAAAACCGATTTGCGCTTCCAAAGTTCCGCGGTTATGACACTGCAGGAGGCTTATTAGAAGATACCAATTTGTGTGCTATCCATGCAAAACGTGTCACATCATGCCCAAGGACATCCAGCTGGCCCATCGTATCCGAGGAGAGCGTGCTATATTAGCTTAGCATATAATCAACGGCCCTTTTCAGGGCTCCAAATTTGATGGATTAGAGTACAGAAAAGTTTTTTACAGGCCGAACTGAAAGGAGCATTTAGCGAAAATCGTGGTTTCGATAGTAATTCGTTACCGATAGGTGCCATGGATATGGATTTCCTTATGAAGAATATGAAATACATGAAATGATGTAGTGAATATATCCGAAGAAATCACTTTGGTGAAACTGCATTATAAAATTATTTGTGTACGAATGCCGCAATCGATAGTCGACTCTAATTTGCGCTGGGTAATTTCCTCGGAGGACTCGATTCCTCCTTTGAGCATTAATATTCTCTTTCTGGCAAAACGATGTGGTATGAATCACATTATTTGAATGATAGAATGAAGAAGTTTTCTGCCAATTTCCTTCAACCTCCAAACGTATCTTTCTCCCGTTTGTCGTTTTCGCGTTCGCTAATCCAGCCGCAGGATAGGTGAAGAAGCCACATCGCTATCGACCGGGAACTTTGCGTGAAATTCATCGCTATCGGAAGTCGACCGAATTGCTGATCCGCAAGCTACCTTTGCAGCTTTTGATACGTGGAATTGCTCAGGACTTCAAAACCGACTTGCGCTTCCAAAGTTCCGCGGTTATGACGATGCAGGAGGCTTATTCGAAGATACAAATTTGTGTGCTATCCACGCAAAACGCGTCACATCATGCCCAAGGACATTCAGCTGGCCCATCGAATCCAAGGAGAGGGTGCTATATTAGCTTAGCATATAATCATTGGCCCTTTTCAGGGCTCCAAATTTGATGGATTAGAGTTTAGAAAAGTTTTTTGCAGGCAAAACTGAAACGAGAATTTTCGTTTGGATGCCATACAGCATCGAGAAAATTCCGGAAAGATCTAATCGTTGCTGAAAAATAATCTGCCAGTTCCCTGGGAATTGAAGAATAAATCCATGCGAAAGAGTTTACTTTAATGTTTTCTAATTATATGGCGAACACAGCGACCAAATACATTTGATTTCGTAATTTTTCAATCAAGTGTAATTAGCTGGAAAGCTTCTGAAGATTATTCTTTCCCATCAGTAGGATATTTTCGTATCCAATATTGGATGCATAACATGAAAAACGGAAAATGTTTCGTATCGCGAAAATTATATAATTTTCAATCGATTATTGCTCAGTCGCCGAAATTTTCATACTCAGAGAGTTCATTCTCCTCTAGTTTGCCTTCCAAATTGCCATCGTAAACCACACCTTCTCTCGATTCAATCACGCACGAAAAGCATACTGAAATGATATTCTGGTGGTGAAACCGATTCATTTTTCGTGAGGCGTCGTGCACAAATTACGTAACGCGATAAGGGGGGAGGGGGTAGATGTTGCGTTACTTTCTGTTTATTAGAGATAGGAAATTACGTTACGAAAGGGGGGGGGGAGAGGTGGTTCAAAATTCGGATTTTTAGCGTTACGTAATTTGTGCACGACGCCTGAGGACATCGATAAGACAACATCGTTACTGAACGAGCTGAACGGCGAGGGATCGAGGGATTCATTACCTGGCCTGACCTGACCTGAACTGCAATCAGTTTGTTTTAACTGTGAGGGAGCGCAGAAAAGCCGATGCTGATACTCTCGTGACCAAGAGAGTATCAGCATCGAAATACGGTTCCTCGGGAAGACATAGAAGCAGCCGCCACACACACACATACACGCGCGCAACTCTTTTCGTTTGCTGGTTATCGAGAAGAAACCTGGAAAAAAATGATCGTTGCTGAAAAATAATCTGCCAGTTCCCCTTGGAATTGAAAATTACATTCAAGCGAGTTTATTTTAATGTTTTCTATCCATATAATACTGCGACCACATACATTTGGTTTTGTGATTTGTCAATCAAGTGCAGTTAGCAGGAAAGCTTCTGAAGATTATTCTTCAGAACAAGGTTTTTTGTATCCAATATTGGATGCATAAAACCTTGAGTCTCCAACGTAACACTCTCGTTTTTGAAGTCACCCAAATATTTATTTATTCATTCATTCAGGATGGATTTAGATTCAACTTCAAACAAATGATCTCTAAATCAACGATAGTCCTACGTCACCCTTGCGGTTATACCATAGATATAACCCACTTCCTGTTTTTAGTTTTTAGGATAGAGTAATTTCCCAGATCCATCTAATGATCAACTGTTCTCCTGTATTCTGAAGTCCGATTAAATAATAATCCCCTGTACGAATCGCAACTCAAGTTCAATCGAGTTATGCAAATGTGGCAGACTTGCCATGCAATTCGACATTGAGCTATTTCTGTGAAGCGAAAATGGTAATGAATTCTCGGGTGAAATGAACATGCTACTAGAACAAAAATTATAGATGAAAAACCGACTGTTCGCGGCCGACAGCGCGAATGTTTTGCAATTGTGAAATGCAATAAATTCCATATTCCATCCCTATCCACATCCAAATCGCTCCTTCCAATTCAGAATGCAATGTGTGGTGTACAACATAACGATAGACATCAGCATATACCAGCTTACAGCATGAAACGCATACAAACATACAATCGATCAATACCAGTATCATATTCGCCATTACATATCCAACCTCCAAGAGTTATAGACCGCGTTTCCAATTCCAACGTGTAACCGTGAAGCATCGCAATAAATCAGGTTTGTGTTTAGATAGTATACCAAGTGTTTAATTTTCCAACAAGCCACATCCAAACGGTTTGGGCTTCCATAAGACCAAAGAGCAACGAGTATCTAGATTCCTGAGCTATCCAAATCCAGCTCTCCTTCAGCCGAAGGATGCATCATCTCTCTCAATGGTATGATCCACCAAGGACTCCACGGGAAACATGAAGATAGTATCTAATATATGTTTTGTGTAACAGGAAAACGCATTCCCAAATTGTCTCTGATAATGAACAGCCAAAATATTCACTAGAAATAATTTATGTGGCCGTTTATTATGACGACGTTTGCCGGGTCAGCTAGTGATTTTATAATATATTTATGATATAGTTTTGAATTAATATTTTTTTAAATATATAATTTATAAACAAACCATCAATACCCAATTGGCAGCACTGCATAATCGCACTCACCAAACTATCCCTCGATAGTTTTTGCCCAACCGCAGAAACTGCACACGTCCTGCACTCCTTCACTCTTGGTCGGTTGCACCTCTTTTTGGTGCGCTCAGTTATTTCGATAGTTTCAACACTCGTCGTCATGCAGATCCGTTCTCGAGGGATCATCATTCTTAGTTTCCTTCAACCCCGCTGCGGTGGAGGCCTCGTGACGTGGCGATAGTTTTGTCCAAACAGCGCCCCAGCCAAAGTGATAGTTCATAGCCGACTAATTCGCCCCGATGCAACTGCGCTCCAATAACCAAGCAGGAGGTAGCTCAGAGGTAGTAAATATAAAAACTATCATTGAAGGGATCCTATGCGGCCGGAGGAGGAGAAACTACAAAATACAGAGCTCAACTAAATTGCTTAAAACTAAATAAATAAATAAAACGGATCGGACCGGTCTTCGGGGCTTGGACCACTTGTTGTTGGCGAGTGAGAGAATATTATATTTGTGCAAATTCGAACCAGGGAGCGATGGGCACTTGGAAGAATTCGGGTAATTGATTTCTGCTACTGACTGCGCCTGTTCGAAAAACTAGCCTCATTCGAACGGATCAAGGTGCTGCCATAACACTACAAGGGACTCATGCCAAAAAGTGATGGCTATCTTCCAGAGATTTTATTACTATGCGGACCGGAAAAAAAAGGTTGGTTGTATGTTCTTCAAGCAATGAATGTAATGCGGCCAGAAAATGTTGCTTCGAAGCCAAAAATTTCACAGAGCACCATCACTGCAACAGGTTGTTGGTGGTAAATTGATGGTCACGCTGCCACTGTCAGCTGGTCCGTGGCTCTGTTGGCTCTAGCCGCCTGGTTCTCAGTTGGCACGTGTCACCGTGTGTGTTCTCGCTGGCGAAGGAATGCCGTACTGGTGCCAGCGGATTTTTGCATGGACAGTGGGGTAGATTGGCGACAATGAGATGGTTAGTCACTGGCTTGAGATATCCGATCGGTCCCAAATATCGAGAACCGTTGGTTCATAACACACTTGGGTGGAGAGATCGCGGAAGTACATTTAAAATTTGACTTGCATTTTATAGCACTCTATCTCGCTAGCTAATAGATAAATTAAAAGTTTGACTGTTCAAATGAAACACATTTAAGAACCTAATAATCTATGCATCCTGATGGCTTACGTGAAAATGAAACAATCAGATCAACGTGCGCTCGTCAAATACTATTATTGGAGAGGTCTAACACCACTGCAAATTGAAGAAATTGGATTCATACTGAAAGACTTTTCGTTCCAGCACATTAATCAGTTAAATAGTTCGCATCAACTCTTTAGACCAACAACGGTCAGGAAGTAGAGGTCCAACATGTTTGAAAAAATTATTGGATAGTGATGTTGGATTATTGGTGAGGGAAATAGCTGAAACTACTAGAATATCAACAAAATTCATTATGAAGAGGCTTTGTGGGTGCCGCACTTGGTATTCATCATGAATGAAATGGATACAACCGACGAATTGGAGCTCAAATCGTTTCGCCAACAAGATTCAGCCTCCAATGACTATAGAAGATGAAACGTTTTTGAAACCTGCACATCACTCATTTGCACGTGTATGTGTGTAGAATGATTGCTCTATTTTGATTTTGGTATTTGTCCTTCAGATCTCAAAATGGCCTCATGTTTTTTAAATTCATACTCAAAAGAAATACGCCAAATTCAAGTTGACCAAATTTTGATCGTTCCACCCTTTCATCTGACTCCTGAACGTAAAAATGGCTCGGAAGTAATTAAATTTCCTTTTTTTTGTAATCCAAAAAAAAACAGAAAGTGGGTTATTTCTATGGTATAACCGCAATGGTGACGTAGGACTATCGTTGATTCAGTGATCCTTTGTTTGAAGTTGAATCTGAATCCATTCTGAATGAATTAATAAATGAATATTTGGGGGACTTCGAAAATGAGAGCGTTACGTTGGAGGTACAAGGTTTTATGCATCCAATATTGGATACGAAAATATCCTACTGATGGGGAAGAATAAGCTTCAGAAGCTATCCTGTTAATTGCGATTGATTAAAAAATCACAAAACCAAATGTATTTGGTCACAGTGTTACATGGATAGAAAACATTCAAATAAACTCTTTCAGATGAATGTAATTTTAATTCTCAGAGGAACTGGCAGATTATTTTCAGTAACGATTAGATATTTCCACATTTTCCTCGAAACTGGAAGCCCACCAGTGGTTTATGCTAACTCGATAACCACCTGTTAATAGCACTTGATTGAAAAATATTTGGTCACAGTGTTACATGGATAGAAAACATTAAAATAAACTCTTTCGCTTGAATGTAATTTTCAATTCCAAGGGGAACTGGCAGATTATTTTCCAGCAACGATTAGATATTTCCAAATTTTCCTCGATACTGGAAGCCCACCAGTGGTTTATGCTAACTCGATAACCACCTGTTAATAGCACTTGATTGATACATATTTGGTCACAGTGTTACATGGATAGAAAACATTCAAATAAACCCTTTCACATGAATGTATTTTTAAATTCCCAGAGGAACTGATCGATTATTTTCCGGATCTTTCTCGATGCTGAATGGCATACAAACGGAAAGAATTCTGTGCGTGTATGTGTGTGTGTAGCGGCTGCTTCGATGGTCACCTTCTCTTCTCCTGAAGGATCGGCTTCTCTGTGCTCCCTCACAGTTTCAAACAAACTGCTCGCGTTTCAGGGCAGATCTCGATCCTTCGCCGTCCAGCATCCTCAGCAACGATGTTGTCTTGTCGATGTCCTCACGAAAAATGAATGCGTCTCACCACCAGAATATCGCTTAAGTATGCTTTTTGTGCGTGATTGAATCGAGAGAAGGCGTGGTTTACGATGGCAATTTGGAAGGCAAACTAGAGGGGAATGAACTCTCTGAGCTTTGAACTTTCGGCGACTGAGCAATAATCGATTGCGGGCGCATACAATATTGGATACGGAAATATCCTACTGATAGGGAAGAATAATCTTCAGAAGCTATCCTGTTAATTGTGAATGATTGAAAAATCACAAAACCAAATGTATTTGGTCACAGTGCTACATGGATAGAAAACATTCAAATAAACTCTTTCACATGAATGTATTTTAAAATTCCCAGAGGAACTGGCAGATTATTTTCAGTAACGATTAGATATTTCCACATTTTCCTCGATACTGGAGCCCACTAGTGGTTTATGCTAACTCGATAACCACCTGTTAATAGCACTTGATTGAAACATATTTGGTCACAGTGTTACATGGATAGAAAACATTAAAATAAACTCTTTCACATGAATGTATTTTTAAATTCCCAGAGGAACTGGCAGATTTTTTTCCATATCTTTCTCGATGCTGAATGGCATCCAAACGGAAAGAATTCCGCGCGTGTATGTGTGTGTGTGTGTAGGGGCTGCTTCGAGATCTTCCCGGGGAACCGTTTGTGGCATCACTCTCCTCCTGATGGATTCCTTCTGGCCTAAGGTGCACAAACAGGCTCTTGGTGACACCGTTCATCAGCGCTTTCATGATAAACGAAGAGCTTCACCACAACAGCGACAACATGCTCCAATCGCTGTTCAATTAGAACTGAGTGGATTTCCGAGCGGCGCTCGCTTATATACCGATTGGTGATTTCAATAGCCTGTTTTGAAATCAATTTTAAGACTATTGAAACAAGTTTTTGGATAAAAAAGTAACAAGTATAGAACGCGTAGACATTTTATCTTTCGAATGAAGTGTTTATCATACCATTTCGTTCAGTTGTTTAGGAGCTATTAACGCTCAAAATCTCGGTCTCCGGCGTAACGCTTTCGTTTTCAAAAAATTCTCAACACTCCTATACTCGCGCATAGGTCTGTGAGACCGAGGAATCAATAATTCGTTAATTTCTCAGAAAATATCAACACTACGACTTTGCGATTCTCTCTAGCTTCGTTATTGGTCGTTCGTCATCGTTTAGCGTATCGCATGTGTTGGTAAGAAGGGGACTTGTGTCACTTTTTTCACATTTTCGGTCTGAGACACCGACGCGAGTATAGGAGTAACTTTTTTGGACAAGTGACTTTTTTTCATATTCTAGAATATTGTTGAATGAAATGTATAATTAATATTAGTGGCGTGGAATATTTATTGAATATAATGCATAAGATCATTACCGGACTGTTCTTATTTGATCTCAGTCCCTTTTGGCTCCGTTTCTATTTCCCTCACAAACACGATTAATATGAATGAAATTTCATGCCAAAAACCTGTGAGCTTGCATGATTTTATTCATGTGCTATTTGCCTATAGAGCAATTCTACGCCAAATTAGTCGAAAACAGTCGATTTTGATGCGACGCTCTCCGGTTTTCTCTAAACATTGTACATAAGGTGACAGTTACCCAAAATTCAATTTTAGTTATGACTGTTATAAAGAAGTACCCAAACAATTGAACTTCTTTGCAAAAAATTGTAGCTCGATATCCAGATGTCTGATTGAAATATGATGTACAAGAAAAGATGTAGCAAAATCAATTAGCTATTTAGGTAAAATAACATTTTAAACATACCGTTAAAAATTACTTATTTTTGTTTAAAACTCCATTCAAATTAACAAAGTTCGATTTATAGTGGTGCTGTGTCGATATCACCAAAATGAAGATATGATTTTTTTAAAACTTATTTAATTACAATACTTTGCGAAATCGTAACCATTTTAGAAAAGTAATATAAAAAATGTTATGTACATACGATTTTATATGAAAAACTTTATACAGGGAGACTTTGATATAAGGTACATTTCACTTTCAAAATTGTACGTTATAACGAAGCATATTGAAGAATTCAGAAACATAGCTAATATTTATTTATTGTGATGCTGTTTGGGTAGAGTTAGTAGATAATGATGAAAAAATTCAACTAGAAGGTGAAGCCAACCTTTCTCATGATGTTTCCCTGTAACAGTGCCCTTCTTCCGATGTTTGGTAGACTTGCTGGTAGTTGTAAGGACTATTCATATAATTTTCGTTCTGAATTTTCGTTCTGAAAAAATATTTTTTTATAAAAATGAATTTCAATTTTTATTATTATTTTTTAAATATTAAATTATTTCCTATATCTCATTCTCTGATTGAAATTTTGTAGGTCTTAAAGTTTTTAAGATATTTTTTTCAAAGAAAAAAGAGTTAAAAAAAGCTCAAAATAAAATAATCCAAATAAAATACAACTTAAAAACTATGTGTACTACAAAATTTTCTTTCGTATAGTTGTTATAATGAAGAGATGTAGAGGGATCTGTGGAAGAAAGAATCTAATAGTTGAAGCACTGTCACTCCCACAGATTCTCTCCTTTATCAATGATTCATATTAAACACAATTTTTCAAAACAATTCTTTCCATACAGCTACTAATGTAACATCGAACGGAAAGCCGGAATGCATTTATAACATTGTACAATTTACTATTATATACAGGGCGAACTCGAATGTACACAGCCTCGGATTCTAATCGAATAGTCGATAATCGAATCCTCAAGTCAAAAACAATTTTTTTATTCATTTGTATGCATACAATTTCTCGTGTTTTGAATATAAAAGAAGAATTTATTTTTCATTCATCCCCTCAAAGTCAGAAAGCAACTTTCTCACATAAAACAAATTATTTTATCCAGAATCTCTCAAAAGATAGATATTTGATGAAAAAAATGCTTCTACGCGTATATTCGAAGTTCATCAATGTCAGAGTTATAGAACTTTTTTTTTGTATCGGACTCTGTTGCTTCAAACTGGCTCTTCATTAAAATATACGCTGCGTAAGACGACTTTACATTCATTTGAAAGATGAGGAAATCTAGGAACAGCTAAAATAATGGATTTAAATAACGTTTTGGAAGTGAAAAACTTAGAAGTCATTTTTAATGTGTTATTATTAATTTTGCCCCAAAAATCATATTAAACATGATTGTTTCTGTCAATCAAATTAAAGCCCTCTAACCGCTCTATAATTTGTTCTTTGACACCCAACTTCTATCCTTCTTAATTTCGCTGCAATAGTGATATAAACAATTTTTGATGAAAATTTAAGCAAAATCTACAAATCGCGATTTCTACCCCAATGCACAATGATCCAGGAGGTGCATTTGAGTGGAAATTAGCATTTAGAGCTCGACAGTTATTCTCTAGACAAAAACTGTCTTCGACAAAGTTGTTACATATGACAGAGCGCTCATTTTTGTTATCAAAAATAGAGTGACCAAAATTGTCGATGAAATAAAAAATATTAATTTCTTATCTTTATAGATAGAGGTAAACATAGACAATGTTGTAGTACCAGTTATTTGAGACATCTTTGTATAACAAAGTTTTTTCTACCTCTTGAAATAACCGATATAGCGACTTTTTTCTAGGTTGCGTTAGGGTCACCATGAAAAAAAACTGTTTTTTGCTTTAACTTTTATATTTCAAATTCTACAAACAAACTGTCATAGAAGAACTTTTAGAGCTTACTAAAACAAATATTTTGCATGCAGAACCTGTCAATATCTCAACTTCACTCAAAGTTATTGATATTTCTTCCCAAAAAATACGCTCCATGCAATTGTTTGTCATTCTTTCTGGGACAAACATAAACAAAGTTTATTGATGGCATTGAAAAAAGCATATTTCACTCTACATAATGTGTGATTATCAAAACTATATTATTTTTCGTGTTTGAGTAAATTAAAATTGAAAACATGACTTTTTGGGTGAAAAATCATCAATAACATTGAGTAGGATTAAGATATTAACAAGTTCTGCATCACAAAATGTTGGTCCTGATAATCTCTAAAAGTCGTACGAAGATAGTTTTGATGTAAAATTTTAAATATGAATAATAGAGCAAAAAACACGCTTTTTCATGGTCACCCTAATGCAACTTAGGATAAAAAAGCGCCAAATCAATTATATTAAAAGATAGAAAAAAGCTTTTTTCTACAAAGTTGGTTAAAATAATTGGGGTTATAACATTGTTGAACTATGTTTATCTCTATCTGTAAAGATTAGAAAGTTAGATTTTTTATTTCATCGACAAATTTGGTCACTCTATTTTTGATAACAAAAATGAGCGCTCTATCATATGTAACAACTTTGTCGAATATAGTTTTTGTCTAAAGAAGAAATATCTCCCACAAAGTTGTTTTTTAACTAAGTTGTGTTAGGGTAACCATGAAAAAATCGTTAATTTACTCTAACATTTATATTTAAAATTCTACATCAAAATCGTCTTTGTACGACTTTTAGAGCTTTTCAATAACAACATTTTGCGATGCAGAATTCGTCAATATCTTAATCCTGATCAAAGTTATTGATGGGTTTTCACCCAAAAACTCATGATTTCAATTTTAATTTACTCAACTACAAAAAATAACAAATCTTTGAAAATCACGTATTATATAGAGTGTAATTTGTTATTTCGAATTCCGCCAACAAACATGTTTTATGTTTGCCCCAGAAAGAATGGCAAGCAAGCGTATTTTTTTGGGAAGAAATACCAATAACTTTGAGTGGAGTTAAGATATTGACAAGTTATGCATCGAAAAATGTTTGTATTAGTAAGCTCTAAAAGTCTTTCGAAGACAGTTTGTATGTGGAATTTGAAATATAAAAGCAAGATAAAAAAAAAACAGTTTTTTCATGGTGACCCTAATGCAACTTAGAAAAAAGGCGCTATACCGGTTATTTCAAGAGATAGAAAAAAGTCACTGGAGGGTATTGTCCGAGACAGAACCGCGTAGCTAACGTAGGATTCCGTTAGGATATCTGTTGATTTTGGATATGTTTGAAGAATTACATCGTTTAACTCTTTGATAATGATTTGGTGGCCGTTTTGTTTGGTTGTTGGGTATTGTTTTTTCACTCCACCAGTGTTTACCGAGTGATGATGACAGAAGGATGGTAAACAGTCGTTGGATGATGCGTAGGTGGGTCGAGATTGCGTTTCTTTCTGTGTATTAGAGATAGGAAATTGCGTTACGTAGGGGGGAAGGGGGTCCAAAATCCGCATTTTTAGCGTTACGTAATTTGTGCACGACGCCTTATTGAAACCCCCCAGATTTGTTTTTATAGTTTTCATTGGTTTCATGGTTCATACTTTCTGTGTATTAGAGATAGGAAATTGCGTTACGTAGGGGGGAGGGGGTCCAAAATCCGGATTTTTAGCGTTACGTATTTTGTGCACGACGCCTTATTGAAACCCCCCAGATTTGTTTTTATAGTTTTCATGGTCTCGAGATCAAGAGCGCAAAATTTTTTGTATTTTTCTTTAAAAGCTGAGGAGTTTTTTAATAACATATCCAAAAATTAGAAAGGTGTTCTTTTTCGTTTTGAAGTCATGATTTTTAAAAGTTAACCGATAGTCGTAAAAATCAAATTATCACCTTTTTTTCCAAAAATTCCTTTCTTCAAAAATTCATAGCTTTTGGACTACTAGACCGATTAATATGATCGACATATCAAATCAAAGCCAAAAAGCTTTTTGAAAAAGGCTAATGATAGTCAGATAAATAACAGCCACAGCCAACATTGGGTAGGGTATGTCAACAAAAAAAGGCTGCCAGGCCTCATGGTATTCCTCGATCGACGCTCATCGGTCACATCTGGTGGATGGTGGATGTTACCCCAAGCTTGGATCAAAACTCCCGTGTTTACTCCGGACCAGGAACAGGAATTTGTCCGTCACCTGCTTGAGCATGGGAACCGTCTGGCTTTTGGTTTGGTAAAACAAAAAACAATGTGAAACACCCCTTCAATAAGAAAAACATAATTGCTGGCTTAAATTTCTAGACCAGAATCCGAGCCATTCGCTCCGTAATCCAAGGTGTCGATTTTATCCACACTCCCACTAACCACTTTTTGTATTCTATCAAAATTCGAGTTCTACTCAACAAATAATCAACATATTATGTAGAATGGCTCATGAAGAGTTTAAGAGAGGTTCTGTAATGATTTGGAGTCAAAGAAATAAAGGAAGGTCTTGAAAATATGTGGAAAAGGTGTCGGTTTTACACTGATGTCCCCTACGTATATTTTTGCGTTTCAGAAATTAAAATTCTCACGATGCTTACGAATAAACTTATTAAATGCGTTGATGTCTCTGTCTTCAGGGGTATTTTCATATAAAAGTTAATTCCTTTCAAACACTGAATCTAGGCTCCCTAGGTTCGACCATTTAACCAACATGTTTATGAATGTGTGTGAATGACTGATTGTTTATACCAGATTCTGTAACTAATTACACTGGAGTCGCTTTTTACGTGGGGGACACGTGCCGCGTATAAGAAAACCGCATAAATTACGATGATTTAACGCGGTTGATACGTGCCACGTGCCATTGTGAAATTCGCGTAAAAAGCGACTTGAGTGTACCTTTACCTTTTTAAGCCATTATCACAGTTCAATCATTCCTTAGATGTCATTATTCTGGTTCTTCGGTCCGTTTTTTAGGCTCTCGTTTAAGAAACAACACTGAAATGAGTTCACAGTTCATTTAGCTCAACTGAGCCTCTCGTCATTCAATTTTCAACTCGCTCTAGGGATAGTGGGGGCAAATTGGTCACTGGGAGCACCTGCTTGTTTTATAGTTTAACTACTGACTATAGCTGCCATCAGGTATGGCGTCGTGCACAAATTACGTAACGCTAAAAATCGGGATTTTGGACCCCCTCCCACCCCTACGTAACGCAATTTCTTATCTCTAATACACAGAAAGTAACGCAACCTCGATCCCCCTCCCCCCTCTTATCGCGTTACGTAATTTGTGCACGACGCCTATGGGCAAAAGCGCATCGAAATTCGTTCAACAACACTCATTCACAAATAAAACTCACCCTTCTATTCTCCGTTTATGCCTCACTTTATTTGAGACAGAAAACATTCACCTATCATCTTCGCAAAGTTCATTCTCGATTTGAACGGAAAAATACTGTCTCGATTCCGCTCATCTATTCTCGGAGAATTTTGCATCCCCTCATTTGCCTCTCAGAATGGCGTTAGATGGTGACAGAATCAAATTGGAAACTTTTGCTTGAGCCAGCGAGTGTCTCTGTAAAATCATTCGTTTTTCACACGAATTGCAATCATTGACGCCTCGATCGCGGCAGTAAAGTATGGATAAATAGTTGAAATCGAGTTGTTTCCTGTGCATTATTGCAATGATATTTTTTGTTCCTACTATGAAACGATCTAAGCCGACGCAAAAGACCATATTAACGCAAGTTATTACTGTGCGGGAAGGTAGATTCATGTGCATTGCCGATAACAAATGCACTTGAATGCTGACAAGGAAAAGAGTACAAGAGAAAATAAAATCATACATACACGCAGATTGAGTCTATTTTAACTCACTCGTTATTTTGATTCGTGCGATTCTTCCATAGGAGTATTCATTCATTGAGTGTTGTTTTCCACTGTTTGTTTTGTTATGTTCACTTTCAGTCCCGAATGAAGATGGTTGGAGAGTGAAAAATGATTCATCGTACAATGTTACGATTGCTTGCTGCATTCTTTTCGCTATGATTATTCTAAGCAGATACAAGAGTGATTTATAATTAGGTGCGGAGAAGTGAGCGAATTAATTTCTCCATACTTGGCTGCCATATTGATAGTACCCTTTTGTTCGATGAGTTTCATGAATTTTGAGCCACCCAGTACTTCAGAAGAGCTGTCGCATGTCAAAATGTAAATAAAAATAGAAATCGCTTTCTCGATAGCCATTCGGTTATAGTTCTGTGCGCATCGTATCTAAAGAATTTCTCGTGAAATTTAGTTTATCCAATCTGATATCTTGGACAAATCATCAGTTTGGACGACTGTTCTCATATTCTAGGAGGGGTGAACAGATATTTTGTTCAATCTTAGCGATTAACTCACATAGAAATTACCTTGATGTTTGGGGGCAAAGTGGTCAGTGGTGGATAATGACTTACAATGTTCTGTTTACTAAAGCTGATATACCTCATCACAATCTGCTCTTGAGGAAGATCCTTTTGTGGCTTTGGCCCTGGATAAATATGCCACTCCAACTAAACTAAGCCTCATTATGCGGAACGTTATGTGTTTCTTACTACGCTTTTGTATGCAAGAGAAAATTTAAATTGAAACTATAGGTGAATAGACCCAGCTTATTTCATGCATGTACCTACTATAACAAATAAAATTCAAACAAATTTGGACGAAAAAAACGCATGAATCTATCTCATTTAGCATTATATATGCGAGTGACCACTTTGCCCCCACTAGGTGACCACTTTACCTCCAAGCAAAAAGAAAGTTCGATTTTTCACCTTTTTTTCTAATGATGAAAAGTGTACTATTTTCAATTTTTATAGTAAAAACCGTCTGCTATCTTGAAGAACAATGAGTTGAACTATAATATTCTTCGAGAAACGGGAATTAAATCGGTATGTGGGCGCTGGAAATGGGCATATTTCTTAGGGTGACCACTATGCCTATATATCATGCTAAATGGGATAGATTTATGCGTTTTTTCGTCCAAATTTGTTTAAATCATTATTGAAAGAGTATGTACATTAGAGTGCCAATGAAAATGGCCATCTCGAATTTTCGAAGCGAACTTGATTAAAAATGTTGATTCCCACGAAAAACCACCCTATGCAACATATCAGCTCAATCGGACTTCATTTACTAGTGTCGCACAGCGGTCAAAGTTTGAGTGTTTTGAAAACCGAAAAATCACCCAAAGAGGGAGTAAAGGAAATAGGGGTTTTTTTTGATGCCAAATATCTTCAAATTGCATGAAACGTCGAGATTTACTGTCATCTTGTAAAAAAAAATTGTAAAAAATCGACGCTCTGGGACTACTGAGACTACTCACTTCAACTCATTGTTCTTCAAGATAGCAGACGGCTTTTACTATAAAAATTGAAAATAGTACACTTTTCATCATTAGAAAAAAAGGTGAAAAATCGAACTTTCTTTTTGCTTGGAGGTAAAGTGGTCACCTAGTGGGGGCAAAGTGGTCACTCGCATATATAATGCTAAATGAGATAGATTCATGCGTTTTTTTCGTCCAAATTTGTTTGAATTTTATTTGTTATAGTAGGTACATGCATGAAATAAGCTTGGTCTATTCACCTATAGTTTCAATTTAAATTTTCTCTTGCATACAAAAGCGTAGTAAGAAACACATAACGTTCCGCATAATGAGGCTTAGTTTAGTTGGAGTGGCATATTTATCCAGGGCCAAAGCCACAAAAGGATCTTCCTCAAGAGCAGATTGTGATGAGGTATATCAGCTTTAGTAAACAGAACATTGTAAGTTGCTATTCACCTATGACCACTTTGCCCCCAAACATGAAAATAATTTCTATGCTAATGATTCGCTGAGATTGAACAAAATATCTGTTCACCTCTCCTAGATATCTCATCCAAACTGGTGATTTGTCCAAGATATCAGATTGAATAAACTAAATTTCACGATAAATTCCTTAGATACGATGCGCACAGAACTACGGCCGAATTGCTATCGAGAGAGTAATTTCTGTTTTGTTTTTCATTGTGACATGCGACAGCTCTACTGAAATACAGGGTGACTCAAAAGTCATTAAATTCTTCAAACATAAGGTGACTATCAATACGGCATCTATAGTCAATAGTTATACTACCAAACAAGCAGGTGACCAATTTGCCCCCACTACCCTTATGACAACTTGGTTAGAGTTCTGTTCAATCTAATTGGCGAACAAACCATACTTAGCCCAACGAAACGTATTTCGGGCTAATCGA